>NW_028324313.1:5000-375000 GCF_058129835.1 Hydra viridissima | reverse complement strand
GACACGCAACTTGCTCTTCGGTGTATGGTTCTTCTTTTTTCTTTTGGAGCAAATTGTTTCGAGGCATATTTTACACTAGAATAGATTTGATAATTTATACAAAAAATTCCTGTAGATTGATTGGTCACTTGAGATTTAATTAATTAGCGAAAACCGCATTTAACAAGTGAGCAATAATAAGCATCGGCGTTACCGCATCGGCGCACAGTGAATCATCTGATACAAGCTAGGTGGACAAAAGTCATTTCAAGGAATCGATTTGTAGATAATCCCATAATATTTCTGAACACTCACAAGAGAAAAATTCCAAGTACTAATTTGTGCACGTGTTTTTAAGTATTGAATTGTTAGCGCTTCAGTGACACTTAAAGAAAAATATTTTTTTGCTGTCAAATTTGTTGCAATTTTGCAGTGAAGAATGTGAATTATAGTTACGACTGTTGCGATGAATTTTACTTTAGAGGGTATGTACTTTGTATTTTATCGAAAATTTAATTTATATAAGTGGCATAACTAGTGTTCTGTAGATTTTATAAACACTAGATAAAGTTTGTATTTTTTTTTTCGTTTTTTAATTTTCAAAGCATGTAACTAAATTTATCCACATATATATCGAAGCTAATTTTTTTTACATAGAATAACCACAAGCCTAAAAAAATTTGGCTACCCAGGTCTGCCCGTTTAAAATTTGTAGAATTTTTTTCAGACCGAGTGTATTCTATTACAAAATTGGAATAATTTGAAGAATGACGAAAGCATAAAAAGGAAGAACGAAATTCTCTTCTGTGTGACTTTATTATGAAAGAATATAGTACAGAAAATGTGACCAGTGATTTGCAAAAAAAAAAAAAAAAAAAAAATTAAAAATTACAAGCATATCCGCTAAATTTACAGAAAAATGGAATGCAGCCAATAAAACTACGGATAACTTGTTAAACAAAAATAAAAGTTGGTCAGAGGGCATTACTTTAGAATTTAAAATAAGTTTTCATCGGTCCAGTGCTTCCACAACATCTGAAGGAAGTCGGCCTCAAGATCGGCCCAAAAAAAACTTTGAAGACTCGTCTATAAAAACCAAAAGACGTAGAGTTGTAGATTTAGTGCAATCGCAGAGTGCCAGTGAACTAACCACAGCTGCTGAAAATAGTACATCGTTAATCGGGTCAAAGAGGCGTAGCTACTTCTATTAGAAAAAGTACAGAAACAATAAAACAAAGAAAATCTATTGATGTGATTTGTGGCGGCAGACATTTGAGTGGCGATGAGGCATTAGATTATTGTGTAGATTCCAAGTGTACTAGTCACTCTTATAAACGAACAAGAAATTGGTCTCTGAAAGCGGGACATGAAGTATTTCCGTTTTGTCATAATTTATGTAAATACAAAAAGTCGTGTTACCCTCCAGAAGACTTTATTTCTGTCTCAGAAACCCGGGCTGAAATTAAACTTCAAGCCATATTGAAAAAAACAACTGAACGGTTAATAACAACACAAAGTCAATTTCTCAAAAATGAACCTTCTAAATCGTCACTTACATTAATAAGCAAATGGGGATGTGACAGAAGTTCCGGCATTAGTACCTACAATTAAAGATTTGAGAACTTTGGTGCTAATGATGAATTTCTGTTTGTATTTGCATTTGTCCCATTGAGATTGAGTGACAATTGTCATAATATCATTTTGTAAAATCCCCGGCCATCATCAACACTTTATTGCCGACCAATTAAATTCATCTTTTCAAAAGAAACACGAATTTACTGTAATAGAAACTAACAAAGTTTTGAAAGAAATATCTGAACTTATTCCAACACTGTATAGCGTTGGTGAATTTAAATTTGTTGTGAAACACAATCTGTTACTTATGTTGACAAATGGAAAAGTATGCAATTGTTTAACTGAAACTTGTTCAACACAAAAATGTTTTATCTGCGGTGCTACTATATATAGGTAAAAGGCGGTTCCAGGACATTGACCCCTTCCCATACTTAAGGATGCATAAAAAATGGTGAACACTTCATATCATGTTCTTGGACAAAACCAATACTTAAGAGTCGTCTTTAAAAATCAAGAAGAAGTATAAAAATAATCATGTTATTTCTATACCAGTTCTTCAAGATGGCTGTTCTTCGCTTGGTTTATTGCCTTGTTTTGTAGTGACCGATGGCAAGCGTGTGAATTCCGTCTTCTAAGATGAATCTTTTGTCGTCGTTAGCGCTGAGTGCGACTTTGTTGATTTCTTCGGTGTAGACATCGTGATGACGTGATCGGAAGACGTTCATGGTGGTGAGTTTTTCTTGTTTAGTCATTAAGCAGTCGTAGTAGTCTTGATGAGTGATGTGATTTTCAATTCTTCGAAAAGAATTAAAAAGAACATTGGCATTTATCATTGCAGTACATGACACCATTTCGGCTGTTGTGGGCTTTTACATTGGGATGCATTCGACACCAACGACCTAATTGTCTAGATTAACCAATTTGTTGACCGATTGTACCATTGAATCGAAGAAGTTGAAATTGAGTGTTTAAAAAAGTAACCACTCGATCTGAATCCCATTGCTCAAAGTCTTGAGGTACCAAATCTTCCATCTTTTTATTCATGCCATGATTTTATATAACTCTAATTCAATTTTTTCTTCTTTTAACACATCTCAAGATTCGTCAGATCAGATCCCTCAGATCCGTGGAAATCACAAGTGATTTTACCACAAGGTGTTAATAATGCTTTGAAAGTCAAGACCTTCATTCAATTTTTTCAAGACGTAAAGACACAAGTGACCACAGTAAGAGGTATTACCAAACTGAACCCTTTCACTGTTGTAATAAACAGGACTTTTTAAATAGTCAACCAGTTCAACAAGAGGAGGTTGTGCGTATGAATCAAAACTGTATTTTTTATCACCGTCTTTGAACCAGTACACCCAATGAAACCCTTCAGTGCTTGAATCACCTGTGTTTGCAATACCGCATTCTTTTCTTCTCGGTTTTTTCGGTAACTCGTCTCTTACAAGAACTCCACGAAAGTTTTTTTATTCTAACTGTTTGGCAGCCTTTATCAGTTGAAAGTTGGTTAAAGCCTCGTTGGGTAAAACAATTCCTTCTACGTCAATCATTTTTTTAAAAAATTTGTTAAAAAGTTTAAATTAAATCATTTTATGATTCATGGAAAATCTGTGATTTTTAGAGAATGGAGCCTAAAATGGGTATGCTATTGAAGGGTGAATTTGGACCGAGAAGTAAACCAGAACCAGAAATAAGAGTGCTTGCAAGCGTACCGAGTAAGGGGAGTAGAGCACCGATGAAACCTCCTGTTATTTCATGTCCTTTTCCAGTTTTAGCAAAGAGTCCTTTTCCAGTTTTAACAAAGAGCCCATCCCCTTGAGTATTTCCAGTCCAAGGTTTTAAGAATAAGCCTGAACCAAATTTGGTTATTTTTATTCCTTTTCCATCTTTGCTCAAGTAAAATGTTTTGGGTTTTTTTATGATTAACACCTCGTCCAGCGATAGAATCAACCATAGCTGAACCGGAAGATGAAGCAAGTCCACCTAATAAACCTTTTGCAAGTACTGGAGCTGCACGGGATGCAAGCGTACCGAGTAAGGGGAGTAAAGCACCGATGAATCCACCTTCTACTTTTGCGTTGTGCATGAGTTGAGTTTTGCTGAGTTTAAGCGTGACACCTTTTCCACTGATGTATGCTTTTCTAATTTTGTCGAGTTGCGCGTTAGTGACAGCAAGAACATGTTCACCGTTTAAGTCTTGATGAGTGAGTTTTATGCTGGTTGCAGTTTTATCATGCATCGCTTTTTTAATTTTGTCAGCTTGTCCTTGCGAGATGTTGAGTTTAATGTTTTGATACATTTTATAGAGTTAAGAAATTTATTTATTTCACTTCTCGAATGTTATAACGGATTGTAACATCCTCTCCACGAAAATCAACCAAATCTCCATTGTTATCAATGATGCGAGTAACCATTGTTGATATTTCGAAAAGTTTAACAGGAAGATAAATTAAATGCGTAGGTCTTTCGATGATTTTGTAACCAGGGTTAACATTTGGGTAAAAGGAGTAGATGCAATTGAGTTGGGTTCCATTAATATAGGATGATCCGATAACGTTGTTAACAATTCTGATGGTGTTGGAGCTTAAAATTTTAGCAATATGATCAGACTCGTATTCAGAATTGGAGTTTAATTTTCTTTTAGTAAACCCTAAAACTGAAGCGATGCTGTTCTCCACGTCAAAGTCAATCAGATAATTCATACCAAGTTTGATGGTTGATTTTAAAGTATTAATGTTGATTCCAATTTGAAGGCTGTTTGGAGAGTAGTTAATTTTATTTGCAATGATATAACTTCCACGTTGAGCTGTTTTTATCGTGTTTAAAATTGACTTTTGCAGATAGTCGTTGATGTCTTTAATTTCATAGCTTCCATCAGGAATGATGATGTTTTCCCAATGAGCTCCATTGTTCATGCTGTATTTGAAAGAATTGTTTTTACTGTTTACATTTGGAATGCTGTTGTACGTTTCCAAGCCGAGAAAAGCCATTTCATAACTTTTTCCTTCGTCAAAAACGATTTTATCCAAAAAATCAGTGGTGATAACACTTGATTTTCCATCTACATCGATGATTATACCTGACATTTTTTAAATAAGAATTATTTTTTAAATTGTTTTAGAAAAATAAAAAATCATCAAACCCGCTTCGGTACTTTCCCTCGTTCTTTTTAGAAGAGAGATCAATGACGGCAAATCCGTGAGGTTCATTCCAGCAATGATTGCAAAAGGCTTTAAATTCTTCTATTTTCATATCGCAGGAAACGTGATCTTGATAAATGTGATTAACGCTTTTTTGGTCTTGTTTAAAGAGACAAATAAAGTTAGCATTTTCTCTGATGGTATGTCTTGGAATCTCGAAATAGTTTTGAGCGAGGTAAAAGCAGTCAACGTTAGAGTGTCTTCCTCGGATATAGTATTTTTCGCACTTGTTTTGATTGGTCAATTGCAAATCGTCAAAGATCATCAAATTGTTTTTGGTCGAGTCTAGGGATTCAGGTTCAGGCACATCATCAGCCGTTTCAAAGAATTGACACTCCATATCATCATTGTCGGAATATTTTTTTGAAAGATCGTTAATAACATCTTCATGGATTAAATTCAATTTTTCCATTTCGTCTTGTACATCATCCGTTAACAAATCAACAATATCCTTTTTAGGAAGTTTATTTTCGAAGGACCTTTTGAGTATCTTGTATTCGGGTTGGAAAAGGGATTTGCCAAAGACATACAATCGGTTGTAATCGAGCCATCCCGGTCTAAGAAGTAAATTGAGCAGCAACGTTGTTTTTCCATATCCAGATTTTCCAACGATGATTGCTCGAATGCTTCTTGGTAAAAGCTTGCTGTTTTTTCTTTTGGTTTTTCCAATTTTACACGACAATTTCATCACTTCCATTTTTATATAAACTTTTTTATATATGTTAAAATGTACTGCGTTAAATGCAAAAGAGAGACTGAAACCATTCACTTGAAAAAGGAGATGACAAAAAACAACAGACATATGTTGAAAGGAACTTGTGGTTCTTGTGGGATAACCAAATGCAAGTTTGTTTCTTCTCATGGATCATCTTCAGCAACAAAAGGATTTGGTGTGAGTGATTTGAAATGGACGGATCAACTTGCAAACGAGCTTCATAAACCAGTAATACTTCATTTCAGAAGAAGAAAAGTGTTTGTGAACGACATAGATGAAATATGGGCTGCAGATTTGGTTGACATGCAGTCGTTTTCAAAATTCAACAACGGTGTAAAATATTTGCTCATGGTGATCGACGTGTTTTCAAAGTATGGATGGATTGTTCCGTTAAAAAGCAAAACAGGTCTTGAAGTAGCTGAAGCGTTGAAAAAGATTTTCACAGAAAGAAAATGCATTAAATTGTGGGTAGACAAAGGAAAAGAGTTTTACAACAGACATGTGAGAGCGTTGGGTGTTCAATTGTATTCTACTGAAAACGAGGAAAAAAGTTCTGTTGTCGAGCGATGGAATAGAACAATGAAAGAGAAAATGTTTAAATATTTTTCAGCTAACAACACCAATAAATACATTGACGTATTGGATGAGATGGTGAAAAATTACAACAACACAAAGCACTCTTCTATAAAAATGACACCAGTTGAAGCCAGCGATGAAAAGAATAAATATAAGGTCTGGTGGAGTCTGAATGGTAAACAGAAAGAAAGAAAAGATCCAAAATTCTTAATCGGTGACAAAGTGCGGATCGTAAAAAAGAAGTCTCATTTTGAAAAGGGCTATACGCCGAGATGGACTGAGGAGGTTTTTACAGTGTCAAAAGTTCAGTATACGAATCCGCCCACGTATAAAATCTCTGACGCTAACGGTGAAGAAATTCAAGGCACCTTTTACGAGCAGGAGATGCAAAAGACGCATCAAGACATATTCAGAATTGAAAAAATCATTCGCAAAACCAAGAGCAAGTTGTTAGTCAAATGGTTGGGATATCCAGACTCGTTTAATTCATGGGTAGATAATAATAAATTGTTAAGTTTGCAAAAATGATCTAAAAATTTATTTTTAATATGTAAAATGCATGCTCCTCACAAGTTTTTTAGAAATGTTGCCTCAGCAGAAGTCCACAGTTTGGATTTGCAATTAAAAATTTTGGAAGAGAGGGTTAGAGAGTTGGAGGAAAGAAGACCAAACAACATTATTGTGTCTACGAAAACGTTAGATCATCCACCTTATTTCAACGTTAACGAACAGTATGAGATTTTTGCCCAGAAAGACATTAAATTTGCTGCTCTCTCACATACAATGATAGCTTTATCCATTGGGCTGAATTTGGAGAAAGGTGTTGCAGTGATAACATTAATGAATAAAATTACTGATCAATTGAATTATAGAAAAAACAAAGTTATTATTTCAGAGTCTGTAGATGATGTTATTATGGACGTGAATAGTAACAGCAAACAGGACGTGATTGTTAAAAAAGGAGAAAAACTTTGTAAGATTAGTTACATTGATTTAAAATAGTTTTTTTCGCTTAATAAAAATGGAAATATTGAATGAAAAACTTTATCCAGTTCTTCCATCAGCTCCTATAGAAGAAGGAGGGCATGTTTATAGGCTTCAGAAAATAAGCGAGATACAAAAAGAGATAGAGAGTGAAAAAGCAAAGCGAGTTCATCTCAGCAAAAAGTACCATCGCGTGTTTAGAATCATTACTAATGTGGATAATACGATGCAAGCCTTATGCATAGCACTGGGTGCGACTGGAATAGGGCTTTTGTCAACCATTATTGCTAGTCCTGCGGCGATTGCGTGTGAAGGTGTGGCTATTGGCATGGGTTTTTTATCCATTGTAGGAGGGCAAGTCAACAAAAAACTAGCATTAAAAGCGGAGAAGCATGAAAAGATCAAAGTGTTGGCTGAGTCGAAATTGAATACGATTAGCGAGCACATTTCCAAAGCGTTGATGGATGGAAAAATAAACGATTCAGAGTTTCAATTGATTCTTGATGAGCTCCAAAAATTTAAATCCTTGATGGAGGAAATACGAACCAAAACCAAAAAGGGAATAGATGAAGTTACTAAAGAAAACTTGATTCAAATAGGAAGAGAAGATGCGATTCAAACGTTCAATAACATGTTTAAGAAAGGATCAACGTAGTCGTAAAACCAATTTATGTTTTTTTTCCACGTATTTTAAAAAGATGTTTTTCTTTAAAATAAAAGACCTGAATAAAAGGGATGAAATTGTGAAAGAAATTAATGACAGACGAAAGAGGATTTATCAGAACAGCGTGAATTACAACATTTCAGATACGAATTTTCAAGCTGATGTGAGCAAGTTGTTCAAGCCGATCATCGAGAGCAATGAAAAGATGATCAAAAGCCTGTCAGTCGATCAAAAAAAGAAAAGGCCTTTCGAAGTGAACAAAGTTGGAGATAAAATGTACATTGGAAAAACGGAGGTTGAAATAGATGGAAATGATATCATTTTTGGTGATGAAAGGTATGAAGGAACAAAAGGCCTTTGGGAACTGATGACTGAATTAACAATACCAAAGAGCTATACCGATGAAGATTTGCAAAATTATGAAAAAATTTTAATGGATAGTGATGCTATAAGATCTGATTCGCAACCGCATAAACCGAAATCATCAAGAAGACCAAAGTATCAGCAACTTATTGCTCCTATTTGGGAAAAAATGATGCGTATTGAAAAAGGTAAAAAAGGTCGTGGTGTCATTATTCTTCCAGGCGATCCTAATGCGTTGGTGGAAAAGCTTGAATTGAGTATTGCTGCATGGCATGCTGGGAATAAAGAGTCAAGAAATGTGGCTGTTGCTATTTGCGATGAGCTGTTTAGACAAGGAGAGATTAATAAAGAGGAATATAAATCGTTAATGAGGACTATTGATAAAATTATTTAAAAAATTGTTTTTATTTAAAAAATGCTCATTGTGAACAAAAGAAGATATGTGAAAAAGAACGTTGTTGGTGGAGGTGGTATTGTGGACATGATTAAAAATTTCATAAAAAGAGCAGCTGCGTCAAGTGTGTCAAAAGCAACAGTGAATTTGCTTAAAAATGCTGCTACAAGTAAAATTGGACAAGAAGCGATTACAGCTGCAAAATCTGCTGGGACAGAGTTAGCCCTTTCAGCCATCTCCGCTGCTAAAGACGTGGCTATTGACAAAGGTAAAAAGACCATTGAGAAATTAAAGACTGGTTCATCTATTCAAAGTAATAAAATGTCTAAAAAGAACGCGATTCGAATTCAAGACCTGGTGAAAATGGGACAGGGTATGAAAATAGCATGAAGATAGCATTCTGTTGCGATGGCTTGTTATAAACTTGCGATTTCTTGCGATAAGAGACATTGAAATGAATTAAAAAAATTTTTATTATAATAAAAATGATAAGTACTGAGCGATTAAGAGTTACTGAGAACCCAGAGTATGATATTGGTATTGAAAAAGTTGATTTTTTTGAGTATCTTCCAGCCAATCTCGATTTAAATTCTTCAGGTACGATTACTTTTGAGATTGACTGTCAATCGATTCAAACAGTACCATCAGAGGCTTACATTCTTATTGAAGGAGTGTTGAAAAAGAGCGATGGAACCTTTTACGATGCTAAAGACAACATTGCACTGGTGAACAACGCTTTGATGTATTTGTTTAATGATGTGACTTATGACTTGTCGGGAGAGCAAGTGGAAAGAATGATGTATCCAGGTCCAGCCACCACCATACTTGGATTGATGAAATATCCTTATGGATTTCAGTTTGCTGATGGATTAAAGCAAATGTGGTATATGGATACGTCAAATCTTGTTGGAAATTCAGGATTCAATGTTAGACGAGACCACTTGTTTGCAGACACTACATCCGTTGGAGCTTTTTCGTTTAAAATTCCGTTGAAACACATTTTTGGATTTTGCGAAACCTATGACAAAGTTGTTTATGGGTTTAGGCATACCATCACCTTTACAAAGAAAGAATGTGATGATGCGATTTATAGAGCGGAGAGCGTTAGTGCAGGAAAGATCAACCTTAAAAAATTCAGACTTTATATGCTTCGCGTTGAATTGGATATTTCGAAAAAGACTGATTTCATGAATTTAATAGCTCAAAAAATTCCCATTCAAGTGGCTTATAAATCAAACAAATGTGAAAGGCAGCTTATTCCAGCCGGTCAAACAGAATTTACCTGGTCGCTTGGAAGAGTCACTGACAAAAGCATTCCAAGATTTATCTTGTTCGGACTTCAGACAAACAGAAATTCCAGTCAAACAGTTAATCCGTCACTATTCGACCATTGTGATGTTAGCAATTTTTACGTGACTGTTAATGGAATAAAGTATCCAAATTACAATTAAGACTTGAATTTTGGAGAAAAGAGAGTGGTCATGGCTTATTCAGATGCGTTCTCTTTTGATGAAAAATATTACGGCACAAATGAACTTGTTTGTCAATCTGGGTTAAGCTTGCTTGAATATATAAAATTATATCCGTTGTTCTTTGTGGATATCAGCAAGCAAAAAGAAAGAGTGGCGTCGGAAACAGCTGAATTAGTGGTAAACCTTAAATTTCGAACTTCAACTATTGCAAATACAGTTATTTTTGCAGTGGTTATTTCTGACAAACTGCTTAAATTTGTTTCAGACGGAACCAACATGACTGCTGTTTATTAAGATGTCTTTTCAGAAAAAATTGAATTGACTTAAAAAAAATCTTGTTATAATAAAATGAGATATACAACATCGTATTTGAAAAATTTGTTGAATGAAAACGGCGTTAGTAAAACAGCAGATGATTTAATAACGTTGATGATGCTTGCGGTTGAAAATAATTTGATCAGTAAAGATGAGATTTTAGAAAGAGCAAAAGAAAAAAAAGTAAAGCCTCCTCCAAAAGAAAAAAAACCTGTTGATCCAAAATGGGAATGGCTTAGTTTAGTTAAGAAAAAACCCATCACTGTGAGAATAACTAATATTGATACTGGTGAGATGACTGAATACAAGTCTCTTTACAAAGCGATGGCAGGAACTGGACGTGGATGGAGATATTTAGAGCGTCGAGATGGAAAGGTGGATAATGGAATCAAGATTGAATTTTTAAATTCTGAAAAGCTTGAAAAACGTAAAAAGCAGCAAAATTGATTTTTAACTTTTAACATGTTAAAAAATTGACTTAAATAAAATTCTTGGCATAAATAAAAAAGATGGAAAGCATGCAAAAGGATGATCTTTTAAATGCTCTTGATGATAGCTTTGAGTCAACTTCTGATACGACTAAATCAAAAAGTTTGCTTAAATTTCTAAAAAACATAAGAAAACTTCCAAAGGAACATCGAATCATTTTCAAAGAAATGGTTGAAGTAGCACCTTTTGAAGAAGTTATCAGAAATATAAAAGAAGACATTGATCTGCGTAATAAATTCCTGATCGGAACAAATTGGAAACTAAATGCTAGCGGACGTAATAATTGTCGTAAAATCACTGAACATATTAGAGAGATTAAAAATATGTATTCACGTCTTTCTAAATAATTTTTTAATTCTTTTCACGGGAGAATTAAAAAAACGGTAAAAACTTTTCGAAGAAGAAAATATGCTGAAAGTGTGCCAAGATTTAAAAAAATTGAATTGGCTTAAAGAAAATCTTAGTATAATAAAAATGAGTATCTATTCTTCAAAACCAGAATTAATTGCTAAAGAGCGAAAACTTGAATGCATCGAAAAAAATTTTATTTCCCTTAATAAAATGGGTGATAAAACTGATGCTAAAAAGCAAAAAGCAAAAACTACCGCTAAAGAGCGAAAAATTGAAAGTGGTATAAAGAAAAATCTTTCCGTAATAAAAATGGAAAGTAAAACTGTGAAAGATCGAAAAGTATCAATGGCATCATTAAGAAGGGATGCTAAAGAAAGAGCTATAAAAGGCTATACCAGAATGACTAGGGAAGAGCTTGTTGAGGCTGTTAAAACAACAAGACCCATCATTGGGTATGGTCCTGCTCCTCGTAGACGAACGACTGAGGCAAGACCGTTGCCTGATGCAAGACCAACACCTGCTCCTCGTCCCGTTGTTGTGAGACCTACACTTGCGCCAAGGTTAAGGACTAACGACTTGATTTCATTCGAACCTTCTGCTCTCTTGCAAAATCGGGTGACAAGAGATGAACCCTCTATTCTTAACACACCGGTTATCGATTCATCACCTGTCATTATACCAAGACCAGTTCCAGCACCAAGACCTGGAATATTTTTAAGTCTGACGGCAGTTGCAAAAAGTGTGACGTCCTATGTTGCAAATAAGTTTAATGATATTAAAGAATGGATAGAACCCTACGTTCCTGAAGTAGTCAAGAATAAGGTAAGCGAATCAGTGGAACAAATCGATAAAAAGATAAAGTCTATCAAATCACTTGTATTAAAAACAGTGTATAAACATCCCGCGCCAAAACCATTTACAGTAAAGTTTAATATGACTGAACATTCTGCAGAGCGTGCTGCTAGACTATTTTCTTACACACTTTCTTCTCGATATCAAGACATTGTTCTTTTTTTAAACTTGGTGAGAGAGTCTGTCATTCAAACCATAGCAGGAGAAACACAAAGGTAAGAATTGTTTTAATCTGTGAAATGATTCGCGTAAGCATCTTAACAGGTGAAGAGACTACTCAGATGGCCAACTTTTCATCCAACTTGAAAATTATATTGGAGGGTACAGATGTAAGAACGGTCGTGAGTCAAATGGATGAAAAAATCTTGGAGCGAAGCGCTAATTACAACAAGATGGGATCCAATTGCGTCTTGTCGAAGATTTTAAGAAAGGATATCAGATTTATCGATTATGAACCTTTCAAGGGTTCTTCCTACATGGAGCTGTCTAAAGAGCTAAAAGACAAAAATGCCATCATCAACATGAAAAACGATGACGATCAATGTTTCAAGTGGTGCGTCACCAGAGCGCTTAACATGAAAAATACGCATAACGAACGAATTGATGAAGACTTGGTTCTAAAATCAGAAGAGTTGAATTGGGAAGGAATGGAGTTTCCTTTAAAGGTGACTCAAGTCGAAAAGTTTGAGAAAAATAATCCTGACATCAGCGTGAACGTCTTTCACTACGAAATGAATAAACCTCAACCTATGCAAATATCCAAATTTCATGATCAAAAGCACTGTGTTGATTTGTTGTATATTTCAAACGAAGAAAACAGCCATTATTGCCTCATTAAAAATTTCAGTCGGTTTGCTCGTTCTTCAGCATCAAAACATCAACATAAAAGATATTTTTGCAGAAGGTGCATGCACGGCTATGATCAAGAAGAAAAGCTCCAAATTCATCGAGAATACTGCTATCATAACGCGCCTATGAGAATCGATCTTCCAAAAGAAGGAACAACCGTTCAGTTTAAAAACTATAACAAGTCTATGAGAGTTCCGTACGTTGTATACGCAGACTTTGAAAGTTTCATCAAACCTCTTAACACTTGCACACCGAATTCTAAAGAGTCATACACCAAACAATATCAAAAGCACGTTCCAAGCTCCATCGTCTATTATATCAAATGCTACGACGAAACCATTTACAAGGGAAAGCTTGAAACGTATACAGCAGAAAGTGATGATGACGGCTTGGCTCAAAAATTTGTTACCATGCTTGAAGCTAACTTTATAAAGATTTCTGACGATAGTTATTCACGGCAAGAACAATGGAAAAATAAGAGAATAGAGACTAATGAGGATGAGAAAAATTATGAATCTGCAACCGAATGCCATATTTGCAAAAAAGATCTTAATGGTGATAAAGTATGGGATCACTGCCATTTGACTGGAAAGTACCGTGGTGCTGCTCATAAGAAATGCAACTTGGATTAAAAAATTCCAAAATTTATTCCCGTTGTCTTTCATAACTTGTCTGGCTATGACAGCCATTTGTTCATCAAGAGATTAGGTGGAAAAAAAGGAAAGATCACTTGTATACCCAACAATGAAGAAAAATATATCAGCTTCACAAAAAGCATCAAAGTGAGAGATTCTATTAATAATAAAGGTAAACCAAAAATAGTGTATAGAGATTTATGGTTCGTTGACAGCTACAGGTTCATGTCAAACCCTTTAAAAGATTTAACTGACAACCTTGTTAAAGATTTGTGTGAGGAGTGCTCAAAATTAGATCCAAAAACATGCAAAAAGGACTGTATGGTTAAGAAAGGTAAAAAATGCAAATGTAAAGACAATTGTGAAGATTGCGCTCATAGAAGATCTAAAAAAGGAGACATCATGTGCAAAAACTTAAATTCATTCCACAGCGGAGTAAAACGAGATTTGCTATTAAGAAAAGGCATTTACCCTTACGAATGGGTGGACTCCATTAAAAAATTCTCTGAAACACAATTGCCACCCAAAGAAGCCTTTTACTCTAAACTAGACAATAAACACATCAGCGATGAAGACTATGCACATGCTCAAAACGTTTGGAAGGTATTTGGATGTGAAACGTTTAAAGATTATCACGAGCTGTACAACATCTCAGACGTGCTCATTTTAGCTGATGTCTTTGAAAATTTCAGAGACACTTGCATAGAAAATTACAGTCTAGACCCTCTTTGGTATTACACCTCTCCTGGTTTGGCTTGGGACGCCATGTTAAAGGAAACTAAAATTAAATTGGACTTAATAACCGATATTGATATGCTCAACATGATCCAAAAAGGAATACGCGGCGGAATATGCATGATCTCAAACCGACTTGGAAACGCTAATAACAAATACATGAAAAACTATGATCCTTCACAACCATCGAAATTCATTCAGTACTTAGACGCTAATAACCTTTATGGATGGGCTATGTGCAAACCTCTTCCTGTTAGAGAATTCAGATGGATGGCTGAGGATGAACTCTCCAATTGGAAATCCATGCCTTGCATTCTCGAAGTTGATTTAGATTATCCTGAAGAGCTTCACGATTTACACAACGACTATCCTTTGGCTCCTGAAAGACTAACCATTGGAAAAGTGAATAAGCTCGTTCCCAATTTAAACAACAAAGAAAAATACGTCGTTCATCACGAAAACCTAAAACTCTATGAACGATTGGGTTTAGTCATCACCAAAATTCATCGAGGAATCACCTTTGAAGAAGAACCCTTCATGAAAAAGTATATTGATCTCAACACCAATAAAAGAAAAGTCGCTAAAAACGACTTTGAAAAAGAATTCTTTAAACTCATGAACAACTCCGTGTTTGGAAAAACCATGGAAAATATTCTAAAGCATGTCGATATTAAACTGGTCACCACTAAAAAAGAAGCCTTAAAATTATCCAAAAGCCCTCGATATAATCGGTACACCATTTTTGATGAAAAACTCATCGCAATTCATATGAAGAAAACACAATGCTTTTACGACAAACCCGTTTACTTGGGAATGAGCATCCTTGACATCAGCAAAACACTCATGTTTGAGCATCATTACGACTACATCAAGCCTAAATACGACGATCGTACAAAACTACTCATGATCGACACTGACTCGCTCATTTACGAAATCAAAACAGATGATTTTTATCAAGACATTGCTGATGACGTACTTGAAAAATTTGACACGAGCGACTTTCCTAAAGATCATCCCGCCATTCAAAACGCTGGATTCAAAGTAGGCGAAAATAAAAAGATCATTGGCAAGTTCAAAGATGAAACCGGTGGAAAGCAAATCACGCAGTTTGTTGGTCTTCGACCCAAACTCTACTCTTACTACATCCCTGAAGAAATAGATGATCAAGAACATAAAAAATGCAAAGGTGTTAAGAAGTGCATTGTTAAAAACCACATCACTCATCAAGACTACTACGACTGCTTAATGACTAAACAAGAAAAACTCACCACCATGAACGTCTTCCGATCACGTCATCACGATGTCTACACCGAAGAAATCAACAAAGTCGCACTCAGCGCTAACGACGACAAAAGATTCATCTTAGAAGACGGAATTCACACGCTTGCCATCGGTCACTACAAAACAAGGCAATAAACCAAGCGAAGAACAGCCATCTTGAAGAACTGGTATAGAAATAACATGATTATTTTTATACTTCTTCTTGATTTTTAAAGACGACTCTTAAGTATTGGTTTTGTCCAAGAACATGATATGAAGTGTTCACCATTTTTTATGCATCCTTAAGTATGGGAAGGGGTCAATGTCCTGGAACCGCCTTTTACCTATATATAGTAGCACCGCAGATAAAACATTTTTGTGTTGAACAAGTTTCAGTTAAACAATTGCATACTTTTCCATTTGTCAACATAAGTAACAGATTGTGTTTCACAACAAATTTAAATTCACCAACGCTATACAGTGTTGGAATAAGTTCAGATATTTCTTTCAAAACTTTGTTAGTTTCTATTACAGTAAATTCGTGTTTCTTTTGAAAAGATGAATTTAATTGGTCGGCAATAAAGTGTTGATGATGGCCGGGGATTTTACAAAATGATATTATGACAATTGTCACTCAATCTCAATGGGACAAATGCAAATACAAACAGAAATTCATCATTAGCACCAAAGTTCTCAAATCTTTAATTGTAGGTACTAATGCCGGAACTTCTGTCACATCCCCATTTGCTTATTAATGTAAGTGACGATTTAGAAGGTTCATTTTTGAGAAATTGACTTTGTGTTGTTATTAACCGTTCAGTTGTTTTTTTCAATATGGCTTGAAGTTTAATTTCAGCCCGGGTTTCTGAGACAGAAATAAAGTCTTCTGGAGGGTAACACGACTTTTTGTATTTACATAAATTATGACAAAACGGAAATACTTCATGTCCCGCTTTCAGAGACCAATTTCTTGTTCGTTTATAAGAGTGACTAGTACACTTGGAATCTACACAATAATCTAATGCCTCATCGCCACTCAAATGTCTGCCGCCACAAATCACATCAATAGATTTTCTTTGTTTTATTGTTTCTGTACTTTTTCTAATTTTACTATAGCTTTAGAAAAGAGAAATAAGTAGTTTTGTTTCAGGGTTGACCGTTTAGGACGCAAAACGAAATGCTTTTAAACTATCACTATTAATTCTTGGAGTATTGGGAACCAATAGCGTTTGATTGAAGATTTACTTTTTGCAACACTTTTTTTTTTATAAAGAAAATAATTTATTCAAACTTATTATTTAGATTGAACCATCAAAAGAAATCAAAACGTTATATAAATCACGAAAAGAAAAAAAAAAAAAGTATGAAAATTAAAAAATTAAAATTATTAAAAAATAATTGTACCATCATTTTCAGCATTGTTAAAAGTCTCAAAAATCATGTTTTTCAATTTTTTTTTTTTTTTTTGATTTTACACCTTTTATTTCCTGTGAAGCCTCAACTTTTTATTCTTTTTCTTTATTTTTTTCTCCCGTGTAAAATCCCAAAACTTTATTTTCTTTTTTTTAAATGGCTTTTAATACGGGTAAATTATACTATTAAAAAAAATAGCAGAAATAATTTAAAAGACGCCTGATTAGTGAATTCTATACAGCTAAAGCATGTTTAAAGTGTAAATTTAATTTTATGAAAACTGTTTTCTTCTAAATTGATTTTAATTAAAGATCTTGAGCTATATTAGCTCTGAGATAGTAGATAGAGAATTATTTAATAAGTTCATCCTTCCCCTTTTGATATTTATTCTATTAGTATTGTGGTAAAAATTTATAACCGACATTGTCAAATTTCAAGTTCAAAAAAAAAAAAAAAAAAGAGCCAATCAATAAATTATTGATTAATAATCTTGTTTTTTAATTAATAAAAATTTGAATTCAAGCTCTCTAATCAAGAAAAAAAATTTCCTTATTTTTAGAAGTCATTTTGGAAAAGAAATAAAAAAAACAGATCAACTTTATAGCTAATGAAACACTATGAAAATAGTTTATTATACCCTGGTCCCTGTGGATTAAATAAGTTTATTCATAATTATTTTTGATAATTATTTTGTTTTTTCTTTTGAATCTGACCGTGTTCTTAATTTTTTTTTCTTATACGCATATTTCTCATCAAAAATATATTTAGATGTTTTAAAAATTTCGATAACCTACAATATGAATACCGTGAGAGATATTTTCAAAGTTCGTTTAGCTACAAATTTCTATAATCCCTAGTTAATAAAAAATTATATCTAAATTGAAAATAAAAAAATTGTGATTTTTGATTTTTGTGATCAATTTTTATTATTTGCACTCTATTGTGTCCAGAATCATTATCAGAATGTTTGATTATATCATAGATGGTACTTCTTAGTTATCCAAAAACAAGTAGATTGACTTATAGAGAATTAAATTTACAACTTCGAAAAAAGAAGTGTATTTCGAAAAGTAAAATTAATTTCGAAAGAAAAAACAGAATTTCGAAATGTGAAATTACTTTCGAAAGAAAAAAAAGAATTTCGAAAAGTGAAATTAATTACATAATTGCAACTATAAGCACAACTATAAGGGCTTATTCTCATTAGATTTGCGATCCTTTTGGGAAGTCAAAAAAAAAAAAAAAAAATCTTTTTCACAAATTAGGTAAAAATACTATGATTTATAAGACTTTATTGAATTTATATTTTGAAGTAAATAACTAATTAACAAGAAAAATAAACTTACATTTTATTTTGTTAGGTGGAGGACATCCTTAATTTGTTCTTTCATGAGGTTGAGGACATCTTTGAGGAAGATTTAGACTCCGGTTCTGACTCTGAAGAATGTGCTGCTACTTTCAGCTGTACCACAGTGGTTCCGTTTGCTCCAGCTGTAGAAAACAATGTTCCTTTAGAGGATAGCAACAACCATGCCGTAGATTTCTTGTGTGAACCTACCTCAACTCCTGTTTCGTCTGTTCCATCTGAACAAACAATCGCTGGTCCAGTTCTTGAACTATCCCCTGCTCTTGCACAACTAGTTCCTAACGAACAAGCTGTTTGTATGGATGTAGATCAGACTCTAGCTGTTTCACAAATTAAAACAAAAAATAATTTTTTTCAATACTATAATGGGTAATCAGATAAATATTCAGTTTACCATCTTTTTCTAATTTTAGAACTTTAATTTATTTAAAAAGAATTATTATTTCATATTACCATATTTGCAAACGAAGCACGTGAATCGAAATAACTTTATCTGAAACATTAACACCAATGACGTTGACGTTGACGTTATTTTTTTACGACTGTAGTGTTATATGTATCATAATATAATATTTGTTTCAGGCAATTTGTCACTGAAGGAATGTTTGTTTTCTTGTAAGAATAATTACTTTGTAAATTATATGATTTTAAGGAATTTTTTTTTAAAAAATGTTTTTGCTTTCTAAACTTTTCGCTACAAAGTATGAAGTAGAAGAAAATTAAAAGATGAAAGCTTATAAAATTTTGATAAATTGATGTACTTCTTGGTACTTGGTACTTCTTGGTACTTCTTAGTTATCCAAAAACAAGTAGATTAACTTATAGAGAATTAAATTTACAATTGATTAAATAGAAATGCAATAAAAGTAAAAAAAAAAAAACAACTTCAAAACATAAGTGCATAACTGTTTCTTTTGTGAAAGATTTCTCTATAAATATAAAGGATTTCTCTATAAATGTTAAAGATTTCTCTATAAATAAAATTAACTTCTCTCTAAATTTCTAAATGGCAAAAACAATATTATTATTTTAAAAGTTCTACTAAATCGTAAAACTGATGTAATAACAGCATTAAAGGAGGGGAAAAAAAAGTTCACATTTTAAATTCTTTTCTTGATTTTTATAAGTGGGGTTATCACTCCAACACGTAACATGCTAAACGTAGATTTACCAAAAAAAATATTAATAGTAAATAAAATCTTTTACTATCAGCTTTTATTGTTATTTTTAATCGTAGAAGGACAAAAAATATATAATAATTCCTAAATTTATGATAGAAAGACCATAGTTTTTCGAGAAACAGCGTCTACTTAAAGCTTCTTAAAAGTTTAAAAAAAATAGAAATCTTGTTTTTAATAGTAATTATTTTTTACTTAATTACTCAAAGCTATAGTTTACTAAAGAAAATATTCATGAAAATGATTTTTTTTTTCGGCCTCTTTTTTTGAAAAAAGTTGATCGTTTAGAGATAAAACAAAACTTTAATTGTAATCTCATTTTTGGTTTAAGGGCTCCTCACATGTACAGAAGCAAGGGCAGCTATGAACCAAAGTGATATTAAAAAATAACTTGAACACATATATTCATACATATTTATTAATTAAAAAAAAAAAAAAAAAGAAAATTTCTGATATTTCTGGCAAAAAATTTGCGCAAACAAGAACATGATATGAAGTGTTCACCATTTTTTATGCATCCTTAAGTATGGGAAGGGGTCAATGTCCTGGAACCGCCTTTTACCTATATATGCTACTCCTAAAATGATGAATGGTGAATTAAAAAACATGTTTGATAAAAAAGAAAATTACAGTTTTGGTTTGTCTTCCTTGCATGCTTGGCTCTGTACCTTTGAATGCTTGCTACACATTAGCTACCGCTTGGACATAAAAATATGGCAAGCTAAAAGCAATGAGGAAAAGTGTCGTATCAAACAACGTTCGGAAGAAATCAAACAAAGGCTTAAAAAACAAAAGGGACTTATTGTAGACAAACCAAAACCTCGTTATGGCAATACAAATGATGGCAACAAAGCTCGCAATTTTTTTCTAAATCCAGAAAAGAGCGGAAAGATTACAGGATTAGACGCTGAACTAATGGACCGTTCCCTCTATAGAAAAAAACCGCAATGCATTTTGGTCTTTGTACTTACTGATAATAAACAAATTAGATTTAAAGCTTTTTAAAATAAACAATCAAGTATTTTAATTTAAAAAAGACTTTTCAAAATGATTTTAAATGATAAAATATCTTGTAATAAACTAATAACTCATTTTATTGAAGAAAAAATTACTGTTGAGTCAACAACAACAACAAAAGGCCGGGTGAATAAAAATGAGCAATTGCTTTTACTCAGTAATTGGTCAGCTTTACATGAATAAAAACTTTAACAACTTTTCTTTGTTTTTTTTTCACGTAAAATTCAACAATTACTGAGTACACTGCTTATTTTTACGTGAATAAAAATATGAGGAAAAGCTGCTGAAGTTTTTGTTCACGTAAAGCTGACCAATTACTGAGTAAAAGCAACTGCTCAATTTTTATTCACCCGGCCTAAAATACCGCGGTGGCAAAACTTGTTGTGTTCCACTGTGCATCAATAATTCGCCCAAAAACAAACTTATCATTTTAAATCATCCCAAAGAAACAAATGTAATTAGTAGGAAAAAGCATTGTTCCTTCTATTTTTGCTGTAGTGTAAGTCTTTATTTGAATAAGGACACATTTTTATATTTTCATACTTTTTTATTGCAGTGTTTTCATTTATTTCATCGCAATTACAAGCTTTGTTGCAAAAGTTATCTTTATTGTTTTTCAAAAATCTGTTCAAAATAGAGGCAAGAAAAATACTTTTTTTTGTCTGTTAATAACAAAACCAAAGTTTGAAAATTGTCAAGCGTTTCTTTCTTTCTTCAAGCCATAAACTTGTAGATTGTGATAAAGTAGCTCTTTCCAAAGCCTTTACTTTTTCTTTTGATAGAACTAAATGTTTTGAAATAAAAATTAATTGAGTTTCATCAAATTCAAATGAATCACTGAATTCTACTTCAAATTCATTAATTATGGTTGGAATGAATCGTTGATCCTACAGCTAAAACGGGAAATTAAAAAGACTCAAAATTGTCACCAAGTACTTACACACAAATTGTTGTTAACACAATCCAGTTTTTTTACCGCTTCTTGGTGCGGGTGTCTCTGTTAACGTTGTCATCCACTCTTTTCTGTGTAAAAGTAAATTTTTTGTATTTTTTGAACCTTCTTTAATGAGCATACGGCTGTTTCGAGACATTAGATTGTGGTTAAAAATTTACTAATAAACAATGCAGTTTTTAGGAAAAAGTATTTTAAATGCATAAACCACGTACCTATTGCACATTTAATGTTTTAATCCAGTAGCACAGCTTGGGGAGGAATGCAGAGCTTGGGGAGGAATGCAGAGCTTGGGGAGGAATACACAGCTTGGGGAGGAATGAGCCATTCCTTCACGGTTAGTATTGAACCGCGGGTCACTAATACTTCACGTTAAAAAAGTTTGACTTCAGCGTAAAAACATATTTACGTTTGACTTTTATGTCTTAGTATATCATTAGAAATCTCGTGTGCAACATTATATTTATTTTTACCATATGTTATAATGCCTCGAATCTATAAAAGAAACACTTCGAAAGCAAAAACTTCCAGTAAAGATATGAAAGATGCACTACATTTAACCCAAAAAGGAAAAAGTATTAGAGAAACTACAATAACTTCCAAAATACCCTATCCAACGCTTCGTCGTTATTGGAAAAATTTTTTGCTTGATGAAAATCCAAGACTTACCCCGAATTATTATGTTAAAAGAATATTTATAGACAAGCAGGAATTAGAATTAAAGGAATATATTTTGACTTGTTCAAGAATGTTCTATGGCCTTCCAATAAAAGAATGTCGGTGTGTAGCTTTTGTATAGATGTATGTATTGATTTTGTATTGATTTTGTATAGATTTTGTATATATGGTGTATAGATACTTTTATTACATCTTAATATTTGGAAATAATCATTTGTCATGGCAGAATTTATTATTTATGTTACATTATTACTTAATTATGTTATGTTTAATTATAAAGTATTTGTTACTTACTTAATTTTCAATAAATTAGTTAAAGAAAATATCTAATTTTAGTTTTATAGTAATCAAAGATAATGGCTCACTCCTACCATTTGCTTGGTTCACTCCTACCCATTCACGGGTAGAAGTGAACCAGTAGCAACACCTGCGTTATTGTTCAAGTTATTAAAAATCTGAAGATATTTTGATATTTCATGTATTACTGTTAGAAACCTAATACATTAGGCTACCTTAGGGTCCTTATCCTATACTTTTTCCACTTTTGGTTTTCTTGATATAATCAATTTAAATCCTCCCCTATGTGCAAAAATTGGGGTTGCACAAAAGTTTCCAATTCCTGATACAAAAGGACGCTTTTGTGAGTTGTTTAGATCCTTTTCTAAATCACTCTTTTCAAAGGAAACTTTGGAAAGCTTTATTGGTTCTGAGTTTTTTCCTTCAGCAGGAACATGCAATTGCTGTAACACTTCTGTGCTTATTCTATCAAATGGTGCAAAGTTTAAATTTAATTGTTTATATTCATTTAATTGAAATAATACTACAGCAACATACTTGCAGCATCCTCCCATACAAGGTTTACAATTTCATTTAGCATACAAAGTATCTCCTTCTTTCTAACAAAAATGTACATAAATAAGGTACTGATTGTTTTTCATTGAAGCTGAAACGTTATCTTTAATTAGAAAAGACTTTCAATGTTGGCATTAGGATTAACGTCTAAATTTTCAACGAATTTTCAGCTCACCTTAAATAGCTGATACCCAGACATTTTATGCTTTGAAGCACCTCTAGCTCCGAAAAAAGCTCCGTCTGTACATCTAATTAGATATACATCTATTAGTAGAGTGTGTACATCTATTAATAGATGTACAGACTCTCCTAATAGATGTATATCTAATTAGATGTACAGACGTAAAAAGACGTCTATAGGACGTCTTTTTCAGACGGTCTTAAGGACCTCTGAAAAAGACTTCCCCTGGATTTTCACCGGAGACCAACTAAGGACGTCTTACAGACAAAAAATCGGACGTCTTATGGACGTCCTTAAAACCTCATTGTGCCCGCTGGGTACATTATTGCGGCCTCCAGCAGAAACACAGCCAATAAAAAAGAACATGGAAAATATGGTTTCCGTGTTTTTTTCTCTGGTCCTTTTGTTTCAGCAGTGTTCCACCACCACTATAGCATCATCAAAAAAGTACAATTTTAGCTCGTATACCAACCATATATACCAATATTACCAACATACTTATGAGTACGTTGGTAATATTAACTGCAGATTAAACTCAGAAGGTCAGAAAAACTGGGAAAGGTTCTTAAGAATTAATCATAAAATAATGAACCCGTAAGCTATAATAAAAAGCTTTATGATCTCCTTCCAACATCGAAAATTGTGTGACTCTAAATAACAATAATAAAAAAAAAAAAATTATAACTGAATAAATTTTCATAAAGCTATAAAGTTTTATAAAGCAAAGTAATTAAGTAATAAAAATTTTTTAAAGTTTTAAAGATATATAAATGAAAAAAGTTTTATAAAATAGTAAAGTTTTAAAGTTAGATTTTTTAGATAATAAAATAAATTCCTAGAGCTTGATATAGAAACACGTGTATAAAAGTCTTAGGAGCTTATTATCAAAATGCGGAATACCAGTTTTAGGAGATTTCAGATATTTTTTCTCCAAAGAAATGCTACATGGTTTCTTAACTAACTAATTCAGCTTCATTTTTAAGTTACTTTCACATGGTATTAACAATCTTTTTAAGTATCTTCTTAAAATTATTTTTAAAATTTAAATAATATTTTTCAAAAGCGACTTGATGTCAAGCTTTTATATTATTGACAGCACAAAAAATGTAGAGCAGTAAAATATAAAGCTTCAATTTGCAAACCTTTCAGTAACAGAACGTTGCACCCTCTGAAGATGTTTTTCCATCCAAACAACTTTCACAAGCCTTCTGACCAGAAATATTTTTGAATTTATTCTTAGGGCATGGAGAGCAACCGCAATTATTAGATGTGTTAGGTTCATAGCCAGGAGGACATTTTTCGCAAAAGTAACCATTTAGACGCGGTGCAGAGGCTTCTGGACAAACCTGGCAGAAATTTAGGTTTGGAGACCTTCTCTGTAGTATTTGGTCTATGAACATTCCATTATTACTACAGCACTTTTCAATTTGTGGTTCGTCTAATACGGTGCTGAGCTTTGGTCGACTCAATATTTTTGATTGAAAGCAAAACTCTGCTTCTGCTCGAAGAAACAATTTTGTTGCAGAATAAATTTTGGGCAAAACAGGATCGGAGCGAAGTTCAATGCGCCATTTTGATCCGTCTAATCGAGGATATAATTTGCCTTCTATTTTACCTTCTACATTCAAAACAAAAAGTTCCAAACTTTTTACTGCATGGTTCAAATGTATATGGATTAGGTTAAGTGCACTTCTAATGATTTTCTCTATATTGATTTGTAACTAAAAGACCACCTTCAAACATATAGGACTTCCCTGCCAACTGGTTTTCTAATAAAACTAACTTGATATTGGTTTCATGAGAAAAATTAAATGGTGGAGGTAGATGTATACTTTTTTTTGAGAAAAAATGGTCCTTGGTCATAGAAATCCATCCATTTTCCACGAGCCACTCTTTGTTCGGAATACTTAAAAATGCAAACCCCTTTGTAAACGCAGTATCTTGAGTGTATAAAGTAGAAAGGTCAATGGTATCATTTTCACCCGTCATAGTTGTTGGGATTAAGAATTCATCTGTTTTGGTGACACAATTCGGACATTCCCACGTGTTATTTGGAACAGTGCTAATTAATGTCCCTGGATCAACACCAGGATTTTCAAGTAAATCTGTGCATACTGGTTTTTCAACTCCATGATTCATGTATATCAGGTAATTACAAGCGTTTTTTATAATTGTGATCTTATGATACCTTATAAGATGGAGAGCTTCGTATTTGGTGAGAAGATTTTGTAGTTGATCACTAGATGATCCTTTCAATGAATTTGAAAGGTTTTTAGCTGCATCTTCAGCTATAGTAGCTCTTACATATATGGTGAACCTGTCCATTATTGTAGTTTCCTGCGATGCTATTTCCTGATACAAAGCAACCAATACTGCAGCAGCTACCTTGGCTTCGGGACAAAGACCTTTTTTAATTGGTTTATTAGCTGCAATAGCTCCCAATTCCGTGTCAGGATTTTCAATTACTTCACAAAGCTTGTCTAATATTTGACTTAAAATTGCTTCATACTCACTAACATCAACTGCAGTTATTGCTGGTGAATATTTGTCATAGCGTTCAACAAAGTTGTTAAGCTGCTCGTTTGTAAATTCTTTGTTTTGCTCAATAGTTTGAAGAAAACGTCTTATGGATTCAAATAGATCTTTGTTTGCATTTACCAGGGTAGAGACTTTTCTTATTAGGCTATTCAACTTTGGGATTGTATTCGTTTCAATATAACGAATTTGCTCCGTGATTAAATTTTGTTTCGCGACTTCACCAAACGCTTCTTTTATGTCAACTACTGAAGCATCACCTCCAATTAGAAATTTAAAGGGATTGTAGGCTCCAGCAATACGAGATGAAAGAACGAAAAATTTAGAAGCACTATCTGCTTTTGAAACATCTAATGCAGTAGTCATTATTTCAGCTAACAGTTTTGCAAATTTGAAGGACGTACTATCGCATCGAGTTTTTGATTCAGACCAAACTTTTAATGCATATTCTTTATGGGACTTTGCCATTAATTTATCAAATTGAGAAAGTGTAGGAAAGTATTCTCCCAACTGGGTTGTAAACACTTGACCCAAGGTATCAATATTATTTCGTATAGCTTCAAAATTTCCTTTAGGGAAGTTATAATTTAGAAGCCCAAAATGGTTAACATCACGGTACAAAACAATGTTGTTACTTTTTGCCGGCTTCGCGAAGTTTTTAACACTGTTCAAAAAAGCCTTAACTTTGCAAAACTCAGGATAAATTGGGTTTGGAACATTAAAAGCCCAATTTCGGCATTCCGCAGTTAGCTCGCTAATGGCAGCTTCTGTTGATTGGTAAAAATTGTTAATTGAACCGTCTACTTTTATCTTTTTTACAACATCCATTAGTTTATACGGAGAGCATTTGGCACACTGAACACTTGAAATATGTGATGTGCAAGACTTTGATACCGACATCTGACATTGTGTTAACAACTTTTCTTTTCCATTGCAAACAACCGACGTCAAGAAAAGAGGAGCATTTTTCATAATGTCGGTTTTTTGATAGCTAAAAACTGGTACAGGAATTTTGAATTCTTCACCATACAGATGATTGCAAGCTACTTGAGCTGCGTTTAAATCCCATATATTGGCACAAATCGGAGTGTCTTCAAAAACAATGTATCCCTCATTTTTTTCGAAGTTAAATGGTATTAATCTAAGTTTAGCTGGTTCCAAGCAAATAACGGCTGCCCCATTTGATGGGCCACAGTTGTGATGTGTTTTATGCTCGCATTGTTTAAGACTGTACTCGTTCCCATTACAAACAACGTCATCCATGAAAAAGTTGGGATTTACCTGCTCATTTCCATATCCTAATGCAAGTGTACCAGGAGGAAAGTTCAAGCTTTTACAGGCAAATTCTGCGGTTTTGTTTGTCCAGAAGTGATCGCATATTGGTTGTCCAAATATATTAACAGTACCGAAATATCGGCTATCTATAAAATTTAATCATTAAAAAATTTAATTTTGCGCAAATATTATTTAATTTAAAAAAGTGTAATGTAGCTTTAATAAGAATAAATGTGCCTATGTGTGCTTAATGAGGGTAGAAATAAGTTTTAAGAGTTTTTTTGTATTTTTTTTCAAATAAAAAAAAAATTATTACTCTTCATCCCCACATAAGGTACATTTATACATATATGCATTTATATATATATATATATATATATATATATATATATATATATATATATATATATATATATATATATATATATATATGTATATATATATGTATTTATGTTTGCAAAAATGGCTTAATTAAGATTAAAAAGTCTGATGAAGTGGTGAATCTCATTATTATAATGTATATTTAGTATGTTAATAATTTATTAATAATGGTGCACTTAATCCCCCAGATACTGTAACATTTTTTCTAGTTTTTCACATACTTATGTTTGAAAAGGTGAGTCTTAAGTTGTTTTTAATTTCAGTCTCTGAGTATTGTGTTTTACATCCTATTTCATCGCGCCAATTCAAGCAGTCATTATTAGAATCACATTGTTGGTAATATCGTGCGCAGGCTCTTCCGTTGTAGCATTGGAACTCTTTGCATGGGTTAGGACAATCTTCCAAATCGTTTCCACATTCATACAAAAAACCCGCTCTTGCCTTGCAGGTGCACCTCTGGTTTTCTCTAAAAAAATTATTTTTTTGTAATAATTTATATGTATGAACTAAAAAAACTTCGCATCACCTAATCTCCATAACTGTATAAAGATTTTCACAATACATTTTTGTGTTCTTTGAAATAAGGATAGATAAATAAAATTTTTTGGCTCAAGTCCAAAATCTATTGAAAGGTCAAGTTAAATCTTTAAAAGAAAACAAGTTTGTATATATATTTTAGAAATCGTGTTTGCAACATATTAAACAACAATCTAAGCAAGAATCTTTCAGGACCAGCTAATAGGTGAATTTTAGAAAGTTAAATGGTAAAATAATTAATGCACTGAATGATACAAAGTTTAAACAATATTGCAAAATATGTGGCGCTAATCCATCACAAGAAAGAAAAATGGTGGCCATAAGGCTTAAATAATTTCCATTACTGGATATGTAAGTTTATATTTCTTTAGGACTATAAAACCGATGCAAGGAATATCCAAGCAAGAAAGGGAAAATTTTGGTATCTGAATTTTATTTGAAATAAAAAGATAAGACAAATCAAAATAAGCCTTTTTGTGAAATAACCCAAACACACGAAATACAAAAAAGGGAAGCGGCCGAAAAACGCTTCGAAAATTTTATTCATATATTACCCATGAAATTATAAAAAAAGCAGAACTAATTTTATTAAATATGATTGATAAGTGTTCACAAACTTTTGAAAATACTAGTTTCAGCTATTAGAAACAACTGAATAGAGTTTTATTCGACAAGGCGAGTTTACTCTAAAACAAAAACAAAAAAGAGAACCAAGTATACTCCATAGCTCATTGATTTAAGGGTTTTTTTTACAGACATCATACAAAAAAAAATCCCCAATTACGAGCAGTCGTAATTACGAGATTTTATTTCCGCACATTTTCGTAAAACATGAAATCTTAAAGTAAAATTTCAGAAAGACAGTGTAATTACAAAAAGCCTGACGGAAGAGGTCTTTAACAGACAAATTTGTTACACATACACAAGAAATGTTTTAAAAATTACAATTAAGTGATATTTTGGTGTCCATCCACGCAAATAAAATGTAATTAAATTTTATGACAAAATTTATTTATTTTACATTTATTTGGGTGGGTTGACAAAGCAAAAACAAAATCACTTAATTAAAATTTGACAAAGCTTCAGTAAAAGTATATTTAAACACTGGAATGTTTACGAATTTAAACGTGAAACAACGATAATAGTACATGAAAATTACAACTGACATCCTAATTTTTATCTCTTTATAAAAAAAATTACGACTTATAGTACCTTTTTTATTAACGTTATTTTAACGTAATTTAGTAATACTACGGAACTAAACGTTTGTAATGCAGATGTCTAGTATTTTACGTTATTATTTTAGGAGTGAGATAAACTCATCACCTAACCGTTCCATCAGTCACTTTTATGAGGCAAAAGTAAAAGAAAGGTTTTGAAATTGTTTATTTTGTTTGAGCTTTTTTTTAATATTAAATTTACTTTGGTATACACAAAAAACTATTTCAACGATTTGATGCATAATGTTCTTTTATCAACCACCCCGATAATGAAATATACTGGATTTTATTTTTTTGTTAAATTTGATTCAGTTTATCAAATTTGAATATATAGGAATACAGCATCGGTATCTGATTATTGCTTACATAAGTCAACACAAAATGCATTTCAGTTTAAAAAAAGTTAATTTTATTGATTTTAACTAAAACTATCTTTTGTACTTAGTGAGTCACGCGAAGATATATTAATTGTACAATATACTGAGGTATACTGTCCATAATGTTTACTGCAACATCCAAGTGCTAATATAAATATACAATTAAAGTTATCCTTTCCATATGCCGTCAATGAGACTACATAGAAAAGTATTAGAAAAACCCAAAACCTAACAAAAAATTGGGTGGCTCTAGCTCAAATGTAAACGCCATGTCAAATTACCCCAGGATAATATGAAAAAGTTTATTTGCCTTTTAACAAATTTAAACAAATAATGTAATGTTCTGCACCAGAACATCATATCATTTTATGTCAGGTTTACAGAATGTTCTGCAGAATGATCTGGTACGGAACATTCTTCAAATTTATAATTGAAATCAAGTTATGAAATCTAACTGCTGATTAACATGCAAAAGAATCCAATTATTGGTTTAACTATTAATATCGCAAAAAAACATCTCTTCCAATACACTGATGATAAGTTATTAAAATTACTGAAGCACTGAATCATAAAACTGTTAGCATCTATTAGTCATTTAATGGCCTGGTTCTATACACACTGTAGCACATTTATATACGTACGCAATATGTGATTTGTGGGTCATCCCAAGTATGTTAGCCTAGCTATTTTAAATTTTTTAAATAATTGCACTCGTCAAAAATTACCAATGGTCAATATAATACAGTTAGTATGAGTTTAGAATTCATGGAATATCAATATATAAGTCAAACTTAAAATATCATCATCTACACACTTTGTAAAAGAGGTGGAGGTTAGGATGAGCCATTACATCAATATCCCATCCATTTCCTCCAAACGGATCCGTCACTGAGTTCAGGGTTTTGTTCTTGATAGTTTATATAAAAAAAATGGTGAAATGACCTTATTAGTTTGGATTCTAAACAATCCAGTTATAATTTACCTTATAGAAACTTCACACACTGCTCTACGAAGTCCAACCCATTCAACTTGTTCGGCAATTTCAGCCCTCTCTTCAAAACTACATATTGTATTGCAGCACTCAGTTCTTTCTTGTTGTTGAGGGCTAGCTCGCTTGTTTCTTAAGAAGGATAAAGCCTTGTTTTCTTTCAAAAGCATTTTCGATGTCGACTGAATACAAAAAGTTAAAAATGCAAAATACAAAAACAGTATTCTAACACTGCATATGTACTTGTAAACAAAACTCCTAAGTTTATATCTGAACTTTTTTAAGTTAAAAATGCCTCTGCAATTATTTTCTTTTTTCCAATGAAATTAAGTTTTCTTACTTTAGTAACATCTTTCGCAACTAAGATTGATAAGACGGATGTAAATACCAAAATTTTCCACCTTATCTTTGATTTATTCATGCAAAGCTGACTATACAGTAAAAAGTAGAATTAACTCTCTTTTTAAATTTTATTCGTTATTCGTTGTTCCTAATTATTCCAAAACTTTCGATAGAAGATTTACATGTTCATAGAGGACACAAATCTTTTTTATATCTCTTTTAAATTTACACAGTTGAAAATCTGTTTTCGTTTTATTGTTTTAAGCTAATTCAAAAATCTCAGTATCCAAATAAATATACATTTTTTCTCACGCAATTTTTCTTTATAAATAACAAATATTTAAAGTTGTGAGATGTCTGATTCCACAAATAAATAAGGTTATATAACTGAGAAATATGTTTTTACCAGGCTTCCAAAGAATTACTTTATGTTTGGCCCACTAAAATGAGGTTTCCTTCTGGCGACGACCCAAAGGCACTCAAACTTTTAGTTTATTAATTGTTTGGGTTGCTTGAGGAAATGATAAAGTCTATTAATTACTAGTTGTCTATTACAAACATATCAATATCTAATAAGGAAGGTTTAAAAATTTAGTATTGTTAAAACAAATCCATTATTATTTTATAATGATGGGTTTTTAAAATAGAGAAGCAAAACCAAAATTAGACATTAAACCAAAATTAGGCAAGAGTATCGTACAACAGTCAGAATGACTTAGATGTTTATCTGTCTTTAAAAACTTTGTATTTAACACTCTAAAGAGGCCTGGTGAATAGATTTACCATGGTCAATACAGCTAAAGACACTCCTTTGGAATCTGTACCTAGAACAAACCAAACTGAAACCTCTCTCTCTCGTGTATATTATAATGCTTCGGAAAATGCTTTGGGTTGTTAATTTTTTTAGCTTTTCTTTTTCAGAGGACCAAACATTTGATGCTCCATCTCTCTTTTTAATCAAAAATTCGAACATCGACTCTTTGGTCCACTGATTGTTTTCGAGTAAACTCATTTTTTTATACTATACCAAATCGTTGATATGGAAATTTCAGTTTTGTTTGCAATTTTTCTCAGAGAATATTTTCCTCGCCACAATCTAAATATTACCTATCATGTTTCAAGAGATAACTCCAATTTTACTGCCGTTTTCTATTTAAAAAATTAGCTTTAATCAAAAAATAACAAAAGTAATTTGTAATTGAATTTTGCCCTGACAAAGAGTTGTACAACAACTAATCCTTTTAAAATAAAAAAGAATAGCTAAACGTTTAAGTTCCTTTGCGTCTGCAACCAAAACATATTTTAATCGAGGGAACAAGGCAGAGATACATACACATTCATAAACCGTGGAAAGTAGAAATCCGACCTAAGAGTCAAAATGTCAAAGGGTAGAGCAAATTTAATATAAAATATGGCCGAAAATATATTGGCTGACTAATTTTTATTATGTCTGTTAGCTTATATGTTTGTAATGTTTTCCTAATAAGCTTAAAAAATATTGATACAAAAATGGGAAGGTTGGAGGTGTTTGGGGGGGGGGGGGGGCGGGGGAAGAGGTTGAATTTAAACATTTATTAACCTATATCGTAACTCGATTTACTGATAAGGTTTTAGGTTAACACAGGTTAGGGTAAGGTTGCTAATATTGTACCGATGCCTATATTGTACTTTTAACATAACTCGTTATTTTTACAACCTACAAGAAACCTTTTAATTTATTTTTTATCTTTGCTGAATGAAATTAAGTAATCAACTGTTTTTTTTTGTCATTCAAATGCATTAAGGCCAGAGTAAGCTCTTGTTGGTTTGTTATTGGAGATTTATTGTTTTAGGGATTTATGGCTAAGCGTATTTCACTAAAAAAGCAAAAGATATGATTTGTTCAGTGTATTTATGTTAAAGCATAATTTATCTAAATTCAAAATAAATACCTAGAATTTAAAATATATTATTTTTATTTGTCAAATTTTTTAATTAACTGAATGTCAGATTAGTTGCGTTAATTGTACCTCAAGGTATACCCTAAATTGTACCGACGCAACCATTCTGACCGCTAAAAATTGCGTGCAAAGTTTAACAAATGCCTTTTGAGATTCCAATTAGAGAAATATCTATACTTACAATACAAACTTCACCACTTAAAAAAAAGAAAATTTTCATTATTACTCTGGTATTGAGAAGCAGTCCTTAAAAAGATGCACTCTCTAGTTCAGTTTTAACAATATATCAAGGCTGGTGTTATGTTGACTTGCAGGTGTTAATCAAAAACAGACGCAATATATCAGAAACATTTGCCAAAAATAATGCTTTTATGTATTTTATTTTAATATATTTAGTGTGGTTGTTTTTAAAACAGATATAGTATATATTGCTTTACATTATTTAATATAACTATCTTTAATACCTACCTTCCTCCTCTATTCTAATCTAAGCTAACCCATTGGTAAACATACAATTTAAGTAAAAGTTGTATCATATGTGGTGATACCTGTTTTCTCATTTCTACATTTTATAAAAACCATTCCTTTTAATCAGTTTTTTTAATCCCTTAAATCTAAAATCATAAAATATTTGCAAAGTTGTAAAGTATTTGAAATCAAGAAAGTGGTACAATATTGAATTGAGATGGTATAAATAAGGATCTAGTTTCCTTAATTGTACTCTTAGCGCTATTTTTTTAGTTTGATTCTTCGAGACTTAACGCTTGTTAAACTTTGAGTTTTCTTTACATCTTTAAAACAAACAATCCCTAAATTATAAAATACATTTGAAAATCTATGTTTCCATTCAGTAGATTGCCTACATTTTTAAATTTGAACTTAGGGGGTACAATATTGGCAACCTTAACCTATTTTACCAAATAAGCTGTGTTAACCTAATAAAAAATATGCCAATAAATTAGGGGAGATTTAAAGTTATTTCTCGTCACCACGTTGCTTTAAAATAATTTACAATGAGCCAATTATGCTGGCGCTGGTAAATTGTTACATGCAGGCCACATGTAGCACTAGATAGTTGAACCAGGAAAAACGAAATATTTTACCAGGAATTAAAATTTTCAAGATTGCAGGATTTTGTTTTGCATTAAAGTTTTACTGGCATAAACTTTATTAAAAAAGGAATACAGTGATTAGTTGTATAACTTTAATTACACTCAAATCAAAGTAATTGTACTTCAACGTGTTTTATAAGATATCGTATTTGAACATACACGTGCCATACTAAAAGAGATACACGTTCGAAATCATCTCTCTATGTAGAAGTAAACTAGCTTTTAGCGAATGATATCGAGACTTAAGTTGCCGTGAGACTCTCAATAATATTTCAAAGACTTTTTTGGCTGGAAACTCTTTTATACAACATCCAAATAGTTTGAAAATATGAAACGAAATAACGATGCAGTTGTTATGTATACATTTGAGTCAGTTTATTGAGTTTTCTAAGTATTTAGCTTTGGTCAAAAATTGACTTTCGGTTGGACTCTAATTTTAATTTCTTAGGTAAAAAAAACTTGGAAAACTTTTTATATAGAAATTTTAATATTTTATATAGAATATTTAAATAGAAATTTACCGCGAGACTTCTTATAAGCTACCTAGGTGATGACTTAGCAACTTAGGTACTTCTCATATGCTACTTAGGTGAAGATATTTCTTCATAATAATCCTAACGTAATAGATTATTACACATTATAAGCTAAATAAATAAGGACATTGGTTTGACTGTTCGTATAGAGAAAATAGAAATATTTAATGAACACAAAGCAATTGCTTCTGAAATGGATCTTTTTTGATTTTTATGACTAAATATTGATAAAATAAAATTTATTGACTGATTTCTGATAGCGGTGCAAGAGTTCATTTGGTTGATTTCTGACTGCGGTTCAAGGCGTTCAATTGATTTATTTCTGATAGCGGTGCGAGGCGTTCATTTTCTGACTTAGGGCCTGTTTAAATGGAAAGCGGGCTGGCTCGGCAAACGAGCTTTCCATATAAACAGGCCCTAAGTCAGAAAATAAACCAAGATATCAACGTCATCAATATTTTAACTTAATTTTATTTTGCCGAAATATCGACGTCATCAATATTGTAGCTTAATTTTATTTTGCTCTTACATGAATAAACGAGCTAGCCCGGATCGCGAGATCTCACTGTTTTTTGCCGAGAACTCGGCAAACGAGCTGGTTAATTTCTGATATAAATTTGTACGCATGCGTACAAATTCTTACATTTTTTAAATTTGAAAGCTTCCGCGTAAAATAATAAATTTAATAATAAAATTAGCAACTACCGCGAACTTAAAATTTTAGTTGTTTTGCTTTTATAATTTTCCAAAGATCCAGTATCTTTTAAGTAATATAAAGTAATAGCTACTTTTTTATCTGCTGATAGAGCTCTAGAGTTAGGCGAAAAAAGCTCAGGAGATAAATAAGGGCTTAACTCTGAAACCAAATTCATGAAAAGAAACCGTGAAAGCCTAAAACTTGTTTCCCATACATCAATGGGAGCTACACCAGTTATTGTATTATGCCACCATAAATCAGTTCTACCAGTTTTAAACCAGCAACTACGATATTTTCTTTTAAGGCGCCTCTCTTTTGCTTGTTTCATTTTTTTGAAGTAATTGTGATCGTTTTCGTAAAAGAATAATATTTAAAAAATTATTAAATTTAAGTTTGTGAAGCTTATACAATACAATTAGGCTTTTAAGAAGCATTATTTGTGTTATAATGCCAGTTAAACATATTGTTAAAATGCAATGTGTTTTTTTGTCGCTAGCCGCCATCTTTAAAGTGACTATTTTACCGATAAAGAGGCCAGCCCTGCTAGAAAAAGCCAGGCTGACTTCGATATCATTTTTTATTTTTGTTGGCAAAAAATCATATAACCAAAGATGGCTGTCTGTTACAAGTAAAATTTTTAAAACTGAAAAATTTCCTTAAAAAGCAAATTAGCATCTGTGAAAAGTTGACTTCGGAAACTTAAGAATACTCTTTTCTTTTTTTAATTTCTTCACTAATCATGTACGTTAACGTCTGAATGGTATATATAGTTGTAAGTGCAGTTTACATTTTACAATAATAACATTTTATTCTCACTTCATAAACAAATGAAATAATTGAGTTAAATTAACAAGTTTTGATGTATTTTGTTTTGGACAATATAATTTGTTCATCAACTGAATGGTAATCTTCTAGTCCAATATCTGCCGTTGCTGCGTATTGAAGAACTGTAGACCAATAATTACAATACAACTATATTTTATAATATCAATGAAGATTTGAATCCCAACAAAGGTTTTTATTTCATCCATACTTGCATCAACACTCTTGAGAGTGCTTCGCACATTAAAAATGTTTGTATACACTTTTACTGACTGTTATAGACTGTTGTAGACATTGCAATAGTGAAATTTTTGGTTCATGAGTTGCTTTTAAATCTTGCAACAAATTGTCGACGTCAATGTAAAACATAATATTTTCTACAGTAAGTATGACAAAGAAAACATTGAGGTCTCAGATTCAGAGGAAGAGATAGACGATGAAAGTAAAAAAAAGAGCAGTTGCTACTCAATTCACCTTTCAGACTCAGAACGTTTTGTTTGTTTTAATTTACACTTTTAAACTAACACATCATTAAACTAACCGCTCCACCACAGTGTTACATATTGTTAATATAAACCTTGTTGTTGAGTAGTTTCCACCACAGGGTTTGGATATTGTTATTTTTTTTTGGCATTAGAAGTAATTGATACCGTAAAGTCTTCTCTTAGGGTTAACTAATATTGCTGTTTTCTCTGACTTCCGTTTTGCTGACTTTCTCTGCTTTTTTTATTACGCTGCAACAAAAAACTTGAGAACTTCTTATTCTGGTAGTTAAAAATTTTGAACAGTTGAAGTAATTCACAAAATAGACTCTTTAAAGCAAGATTTTTTTTCTAACTTTCCTTCAGAGAAAAGTTTTGTACGGTAAAAAGCCATTTCGAGGTCAATTTTACACTTAACTTGATTATGTTATGAATTCCTAGTATTTTAACCTCTTTAATTTTGTTTTAATGAGTAACTTGACATGTTGCAAGCAAGCATTGAAAGTATTTGCTATATAGCATCTGCTATAATTCGAATATTTATCTGCATATTTAATTTTTTTTGTTTGTTTTGCAAATCAAAACTTGGACCCATATATGAAGCTTTATTTTAGTTTTCAGCTTTTAAGTAATTTTTAAAAGTTCTTTGAAAAAATCAAAAGAATTTAATAAAAAAAAAAAAGATTTTAGAATTTTGACCCTTTATAACGTAGTATTCATCACAAATACATTATTATCAAGCAACGTTCATGTTTGCAAAACTCAACTTTACCATTTTTAAACTCTAGTTATTCTTAATTTATTCCAATATTTTTTATGAATATATAGTGAAGTTGAAAATAAAAAATTGACGGGTTTTAGACCACTAATTTACAATTTTAGCTCAAAGCTCCAGCATATATTCCTATACCTCAACATCTATTTGTCGCAAAGCCTTTTGGGGTAATTTATCGGAACACTAAAAAACCTTGTAATATTAATTAGCGAAATGTTTTTTGCATCTTCTTTATAAAATCCAACATGTGATAGAAACATTTATGTTATTCTTGATCTTAAAAATTTTATAAAAGGAGTTAGAAACAACTTACAAAAACATTAACCTTTATGGCGAAAATGTTTTTTGGCAACTAACCAAACAAAAAGACCAGCATTCAGACCCTCGGTGCCTATCTATAAAGGTGACACCTGCAACTTAAGTTTTCAGTTATCAGGTTACTTCTGCAATACATTGTGGTTCTAATAAAAATTTACTTCCTTTTTGACTCAAACCAATAGAAAAACATGTTGAACGTATAGATGTTTTGTTCGATTTAATAAATTCATTTAAGTTGCATGCAAAAAAAATAGCTCACTGTGCTCTTAACTTGAAAGTTAACAGTCTTTTCAACAGAGAGAGTTAAAGTATTGGATTGAGAAATGGGATTTTCATGGTGTTATAAGTCACGAAAATAAATTATGTCACTTGACTTAAGTGGCACCATAGTGTTATAAAATTAACTAGAGATCTTTTTTCTGAAGGTTTTGAGTTTGTTTGTACTTCTCTTTTCTCTCATTTTTTTCTAAGAATTTATTTCCTTTATTTAAAGAAATTCGGTTGGATTGACCTTACTAATATACCTCATTTTAATGCTGCCTACCGAAACCCCTTACTACATTTACCTACGGAGAAAAGCAAATCTAATACTTTCAACTTTCAACTGATTTTATGAATTGCTACCCTCAAATAACCACTGATTGTGAGATCTGGGGAAAGTCTCTCATTGGAAAAATTTTAATACAACAAATCAAACAACTCCTTGCAGTACATGGCTGAGTGGCTCGTACTACCATTAAGTAACCATTAAACTATGGTAAACTTTTAACCATTGTAAAAAATTAATTAAAACAATATATTGCGCAAATATAATTGACGTTTTTGTTAACCCATAATCCGCTTCGAGTACCATATATGAAACAATTTGAATTTAATGATAGTATATGATAATGTTGTGTCACTTGTACATGCTGTAATATATATTGTGAGGTCGGCGTTTTTGATTAATAAATAATTAATACTTGTTAGTTGTTTATAATATGTGTGTAGCCATAGTAAGATTACGGGATTAGGGAGCAATGGGTTCTAGGGTTATGTGGAAAGGTGTAATGAGGAGGTTGGGATCGAGGTTGAGGGTCTGATAATTACTTAGTTTGGAAAGGGCAAGGTTTGAGGATAGTTTGGTTAAAAATGGACAAGGTTTAATCGTTAAAAGGGTTAAAATTGTGTTTGCCGTCCTCAGTAAATTCTATCATCCAATATAACTCAATAAATGTTCTAATAGTGTCTAATAGTTAGCACTGTTTTATTCATTATGTTTGAAAAATACAAATAATACTCTCTTACTCTACTTGTGGCGTTCGAAATTGTTTTAAAAGTTTATATATCCTTTTGCTCTTCTTTTTTTTTAATACGAATATCTCTTCTTTATTTAAACTGTCAAAACTTCTGGTTAATCTTCTTTAACAAATATTTCTTCTGACTTCCATTTAGTTCTTTACTTCTTCTGATTATAAAAAATTTCTTCTTTTTCTTTTTTGTTCACTCATGAAACTTCGTGTTTATCCAAATATTTTTCGATCTCAAAAAATTCTCTCTTTAAAATTCTTCGTAAAAACTTTGTCTAATAAAACTCTCTTAAAAACTTTGCCTACCTCCCTTTCTGCCCTTCTCCTACTCCCGCTCCTACTCCTTTTTTTTTTTGAGTTTTTAATAGTTTTTGCTTGTTTTCCGATTGCGATACCTATTCATTATTTATCTTTATGGCAGGTTGAATGCGTCTCCATGAGTACGGCTTTTCTCAGTTGTTTTCAACTTTTTCTTCTTTCCCCTTTATCGTTTATGAGTATTCTTGTTTACGTCTTTTTCTAGTTGTTTTTAACTTTTTCTTTATCTCTTTACCATTTATTTATATAAAGAGTTGACAAATCATCTTGTGTACACCTTTTACAAAGTCAATTCTTCCTCCACTATATGAAACAATTTTAAAAGTTACACAAATCCATATTTTTAAGAAAAATTTTTTTTTTACAATTAAAATGTATTTTGCATTCTTTTAACATTAAGCTTCTCTAATGCACCATTTTTAAAATAATAATTCATATATCTAAACTTTTGAGATTTAATATGGGCGTAAGCCAATTGAGCCGTCGTTTAGGGTTCTGCACAAGAAAAATTAATCTAAGGAAATAGCCTGCATTTTTTTTGTTTTCCCCAAGAACTATAGCAATTTGTTTTTAATTTTGAACGCATTTTAATACAAGATTGTTCAACTCATTTTAATACAAGTTGCTCTGATGCGACGCGTAGGTGTTTTAAGACGCGTGGGTTTGGTATTCAATCATTTTAATCATGATTATTTAAGTAAAGTATCAAAAACGAAAACCAAGCAAAATGTAAAATAAATTTTTTAAAGTAAATATTAAAAAAACTATGCCTAAAAAGCCTTTTTTTAGTCTTGTCAAGTCTGAATCTTTGCGTTATGGATTTTAAAGCAATCACATGATAAATCCTGCGTAACTAAACAACATTGAATCGAAAAGAATTTTATCCCGATGTCGTTTTGTATTTTTTCTTCGTGCTTTACAGCGAGATTCACAGTTTAAAGTTTGAAACTTCATTTCGTAGATCATCATTTTTTTAAACAGCCGTATCGCTTTTAAGGCGGCTGTTAACTCCGTCTTGGATACGTTCACTCATTTTATCCCAAACTAAAGATGAATACTTTTCATTTTTTTAACTATACCCTGTAAACACACAAACGTTTATTAAACGTCGAAACAACGTTTAGATAAAAGTTAAGATTTAGTCGATTATACGTTCAGAATGAAATCCAGATTAACGTTTAGATCAAACCTCCATAAAACGTCGAGATTACAACGTATTTTCGACGTCTATTATAGGGTTAATAAAGGTATATAAAGCGTATATTATACGTATATAAACTGTTTACATTTACTTCAATTAACGTATATAAATTGTTTAGATTTAGTCTAATTAGACGTATATTAAACGCTTAGATTTAGTCAAATAAACGTATGTAAATCGTTTAGATTTAAATCTAATTAAATCCAACCTAATAAATACATACATATATATATATATATATATATATATATATATATATATATATATATATATATATATATATATATATATATATATATATATATATATATATATATATATATACCTTATATAATTTCACCATATATAAAAATATTTTATATACTTATATAATTATATATTATTTATAAATTTTTGTTATTTACTACTTTTATACTATATATACCCATTAAAAACTTCTAAAAAACGTTATAATTTGGATTTACCCCACAAATAGCAGGGAATGGGGGATTCTTAATTGATATTTTTTTGTTTCATTAAATCTAAAAAGTTTAATCGCTGTATCCATTATGTCTTCGCAGTAGCAATATTATAATATCAATTTACGTCTAAAAAAATCCATTTTGCAAGAACACACCTAAACAAATATTTTTTGTAAATTTATCCTCATTTAGCAAATAATAAGTTTACATTAGTATTAAGTTAAAGATTACTAATAAAATTATTAAACTTATAAAAATGTATTTTGGATCACTGTGTTTTCTGGTTTCTCAAAAATCTTTCTAATATACCGTCCAACGCATATTCATCAAGCGCCGATTCTTGTTCATCATGCGCCAGTTCTTTGTTCATCGGCGCCGGTTCTTGGGAAACATTATCATTCTTATTCGTCTCCTGATCGTCTTCTTCTACATTTTGATCATCATTAATAATATTTTCTTTAATCTCGAAGATTTCTTTTTTTGGCCCTCTTACTCGCCACGAGGCCTGTTTTTAATATGCGGCTATTAAACTATGTGCTTTAGCTATTGACATATTGGGAGAACTGTACATTAGAGAATCTAAAAAAAAAACAATTAATGAAGTTAATAAAAAATCGATTATTCAATTTTTTATGTACCTTCAGGGTTACAAAAATAGACTTTCAATAGTCTATTTTTGTGACGGCGAAAAAACTGGTTTAAAATAGTTTGCATTTAAAAATCAACATCCGAATTACTAACAACAACTTTACATATAGAGGATCTTTTGAACGGAATTTTCCCTAAATTTCCTCGACCATCCATGTTCATTTGTGACATCAAAAAATTAGTAAAAAGTCGCGACATAATATATGCATTATTTAATTTTATTTATTACATTAAAACATTATTTTGATTCATAATTAAAAATAATATTTTACTTGCATACTTACTTGCATTTATTTATCGGTGCTATTACCTAGTTCATTGGATGTGCAATTTCTTGATTGGATGTTAGGAGAATCACTAGCTACTGTTTTTAGTGATCTGACCGTGTTGACAGACTTGGGTGTTGACCTAATCAGTTGGTTCGATGTTGTTAGTGGCAGACGTGACTAGGTAGATTTTGGTGTTGACCTGATTGGTATGTTTGATGCTGTTAACACCAAACATGATTGGGTAGTTTTTTTGGGTAATATTAGGTCATTTATTATTGATGTTGGTTGTGATTGAGAAGGTTTGATGCTTGAAGTAGGTTTTGGATGAGCAAGGAAACTTTGATGGACTGAATTAGTAGATTTAGATAAGTATTAATTTGTCTACAATGTAAACGTAAACTTAGTTTGCTGGGCGCATTTGAAGGAGTGGGGAACTTGGACAACTCTTCTAAAACAACAACAAAAAAATAAAATAATTTACTTCAAATAATCTTTTGAGTAAATTGTTTTAAAGGATTTTAATTTTGACAAAATAAAAAACTAATTGTTATTTCTTGAATGGGAATGAAAAATAGATTGACATCACTAAAGTATTAAAATCGTATAAGCAAAAATCATAATTCATAATCAGATATAAAACCGCACCATTTGACTCTTGTGGATAATTGTGGTCATCACTATCTAAAATATAAAAAAATGACACTAAACATTTTAAAGAATATAATTTTAGCCAACGTAATAAAAGTTCATATATTAATGATTTTGTTTTCAAAAATACTTATAATATTTATTGAAAATATCAAAAAAACATTCTTTTTTCTACTTAAGACCACTAACTTATTTAATTTTTAAAATTTTATTTCGGTTTAATAAATACTTTTTAGAAATTGAACTAGATTTTAAGATTTCTATAAGTTTTGATTATTTTTTTTAACCGTCTTCACTTGCAACAAGACTGCAAGCAACCACTGTTCACTGAGCTTTACCCTCATTAGGAGATAATAGAATGAATTGCCTAGTCATACAAACAGAGACACAAGCAAAACCTATGCCTTGAGTCAAGAAGATCCACAATTCAACATCCTAAACTGGAAACAATGTATTGTAAATACCTCTATGCCAGCCTAATAGATAAGAAGGTGTGTTAAGCTGGTCAACGGATAGAATCTATTTAACCCTTAAGTCTTTGCCTAGGAGACCTTCTACAAGACAGCTGTCGTGTGCATTAAATGTCTGCCCGAGATGAGTATTTTTATTGAGACACCATCTCTAGCCTTTACTCAACCAAGAGCCCCAAGGCAGGGGGTGTTTGTCAGAGTTAGCTTCTCCTAGCCTTTGCCTAAAGAGTATCCTACAAGGTGGCAGGACATGAATTAAACTATAATTTTTTTATTAATTTTTTTTCTAACTTAGTTAATTAAAATTCTTATTACCAAATTAAAAATTTTAAAATCACTCGACCTTATAAATTAAAACAATAAGCGAAAAATTTATTAGATATTCAGAAGTTGTTAAAACTTACCACAAGTATTATTAAGTATAAAAAATTTAGTTTCAATATGAAACAGTTATTTTTAAAACAGCGTAGTTTTTGGCATAAAATTTTGGCAAATATTTGTAGTATCGATGTATTAGTATAATTTATAAAAAAAAATACCTTTTTTTTCCTATGCTTTTTAATTTGAAACAATGTTAAGAGTACTTAGTACTTAGATCCCTTTAAGAACTTGTATACCACAATATCTCCACTCTCATCATCATTATATAAGTCTTATTAAATGTTTAAATGTAATAAAAAAAAAAAAAATAATTCTAAATTATTGCCACCTTTTTTTAAATTATTAAACGATTACAACATACCATCTGAATATTCCATTAAGTCTGTCTGTAGCTTTCTTTTTTTTATTCGTTTCTCCACAAGAGGTTCATCAATGTCTGTTGATGTTGTGTATTCAAAATTTTCACATTCCTGAAAGCTCTCTAAAAATGCAATTTTCAAAATACAAATATATTCAAATGTAAAATTTAATATTATAGAAAATATTGAAGAGATAGAGATATTTATAGATATACAATTTATTTTAATGATTATATTTTGTCTTTTTAAAAAAAAACCATCAAAGAAGACAAACTTTTTAGTTTCTTCTAAACACTATACCTGAACAGAATTTTATTTTCACTAATTCAAATTTAAACTAGTTGGGTTGAGGTTCAGCTCTCTGCTCATATAAATGCTTAACGTTTTTTGGAGGCCATCAAACAAATTTTCCTTCTACCCAATTGTATGGCAAAGTCCCTTCTTCATTTCTAGATTTTTCCTTCCAAGCTGCTCGTATCCATAACATTATGCTAAATAAATGTTATATTATTATTATTTATATTATATGGGAATGTAATATATATATATACACACTATATGTTTAGCCAAATTAATCTGGTTACTTTTGGTTAGGACTATCCAATAATTTTTATCTGATAATTGTGTGCATAAATTTTGCGTTAAATCGTCTTTTAACCTAAATCTAAGTTTTTTAAAGTTTAAACTTTATTTATATCTAACCTGGAAGACAAAATGTTATCTTATAAAATTATTATCTTAAAACTATCGAAATGTTTAAACACAGCAAACCAAACTTTAAAACTTGAAAAAAACTGCCAAATAATAATACAGCATAAAGAAATTAATGAGAATACCAATAAAATTTATTTTATTTATAATGTTCTACTACTCGTTACAATGCACAAACGGCATTAGGACGTATCCATCTCCACATGGCAGTTTAAGCCCCTTTTTGGCAATATCCTCATTAGTCACCAGTTTTGTTTGGGTATGTTTATGGCGGTTTTCTGAATAGTAGATATCTACAATAGCTGGAGAGCATGGTTCTATAATAAAAGGCTGTAGATATGAGCAGTCAAAAAGACAGCATAAATACCCATTTGTTGTAACTTCTATAATTTGAGCATAAGTGTCAATTTTAAGAAACACAATTGAGTCTCTAGGATGTGTTGATAGCTTCCAATCTCTTTGTTTTAATTTAATAATACCTTTTCAAACAAGCTCAATATTTTCATACTCTTCAATCCTCTTAGCAACTTGAGCAAGTGGGTTTTTTGGCGCCCGAACATACTATTTTAGTGTCTGTAAAAAATTTTCAAACGGAAAAGCACTAATTTCATCAAGCGATAAATTAAAAAAACGTACATCATCTGCTAGGTGGAGTAAATGATGAACATTATATACAACAAAATTATCTTCATACAACTTTTGACAGTGTCGAACATAATGTTCTAGTAGTTTTTGTGCATACTCAAGATATTCAACTCGTTTATCTTTATCAGGTGAAATTAAAATAGTCACAGCAACAGAAAATGTTAAAAAATGTTAGTACAAATCCGGTTTTAACACGCTCTTTAACGTAACTTAACCTGTTTATAACAAGAATAGGCGGAATTCTGTAGCCTTCCACCTATCCAATTCAATCAGTGCTCGTGGGCGCCTTGCAAACTTACTAGGGATAAACTTTTTTAATTCAAGTAGGTTTTCAGATATATTTAAAATTTGACGGCTACATAATCTTACTACTCTATCTCCTTTTTTCAAAAATTGAAGCATTCGTCTAACCACACCCAAACAAACTAAATGCATTTAATCCAGAGAAAAAATGCTTAAACATTTGTTTGTTATTTGCACTAATGGTGTTGGACCATGCTGGTGACTATTGATATAAGCCAAGTTGAGGAATTCTTTGTCAGTGCGTCTTTCTGCGTTAAAACAACCTGGGTTAACAAATGTTGTACGTCTATTAACTGACATTACAACTGCACAACATCGTTCACACCCATGCAAACTGTTATGGCTTTTAATATTTTTTAAAAAAGCCCTACCAGGTGCATCACACACAAATGACTGCAATAACAAGGTATAGGTTTTTTCACCATAACTAAATCCATACTCTTGGAGGTGCTTAAACTCATAAATAAAATCTTGCAAAAAATCATCTACAGAGTTTGGTTTTGAATTTCCACTAAAAAGTGCAGTAATCATAGGAGTAGAATGATTTATAGAACATAATATTGGCCAAAATTGTAAGCTAGATGATTTGTACAAAGGTATGCCATCCACATTTACTTTCAAGTTCAGAATTTCATTACTGTCATCTCTTTCTAAAGATTGTGTGATGATTTTTTCAAGCCCAAAATACAAATAGTCACCACCACATTTTTTGTTTATAACTATTGTTCTTGTATTTTTTAAAAGAGTACGACTGTCCTTTGGAAGATCAAAACCATACTTCAGCAAGACACTAAGCACTCCATTCACTTGAACATGCGTCATTTTACATCTAACTGCCAAATCAGCCAAATCATTTCTCAAATTTTCTTCATTTCTATTAACTGATTCTGGATCACCTTCACTTTCCGAGCTGCTATTAACAAAACTCAGGTTATTAGTTTCAAAATCTTCCTCATTATATTTATCAAAATTAGATATGTCAATATCATGTCCAGACAAAGATTGTAACATCTCAACATCCGGTTCATCAGCATTCAAAAAACTCCCCGTTTCCTTTATCACCTTTCGATATTTTCTTTGGTACTCAGAAGTGATTTTCTATCAATAAAATGCAAAACCTAAATTAAATCATACATATTATCAATTGTATTACATTGTATATTACAAAATTAATATATTTAATATGTAATATATTTACAAATAATTTGCATATTACAAATACTCAACTGATTTTTAAGTAAAATATTATAAACATTGTTAAATGAATAATTTTTAATGTTATGCTATTACATAAAAAATTACTCTTACTTATAAATAATAATACCTATATTTACAATAATTTGCATCATGAGAAAAAGTGGATATGATTAGATGCATAATCACTTTACATCTAAGCATATGACTTTCTTATAAGAAAGTCCATACATACACGCATGTCCATTATAGGCATGGTGTACACCATGCCTACAAGCATGGCTAATTAGATATTGACTAATGTAAGTCTATAAATTTTAATGACTATTAGAAATTAAATTGAGTAAAAATCGAGCGTCTATTTTAGGTCAATAATTGGTCGCTAAGTGTTTAGTCAATTTTTCGACCAATTTTGACTATATATTGAACAATTCTAAACCAGTCTGTGTTTTTTGGGTAAGTGTTGTTCAAGTTTATATATTATAATGACAAAGTAACCTCTAGTCATTAAAAGTAAAAACTACCCACGTGCTGCTCTCTTTCTTTACTTTTTGTTTCCTTCTTCTTTTTGCGGGATTCTTTATTTGTTTTAAATATTGAATTAAAGCAACACAGTTTCTGATGCTTGTATAAACAAACTAATAAAAATCTTTTCTGAGATTACTGTTGTCGATAATTTCAAATGCAAAATGCAATCTCTATTTATTAAAATATTGAGTAAAAAAATAAGCCAATCTCTGACTATCGAAATGTCGATTACAAAAGTGAAACAATGGTTCAAAAGTGTAAACAAAAACAAGTAAGGTTAATAGAACCACCTACCTGCAAAGAAAAGATTCTAACTGCTGTCAATGAAAAATTCAGTCGAAATATGAAAAGTTTTTATCAAAAGAATTTTTATTCGTTAAGATTTTATTTTTTTAACTTTAGATAATAATATACCAACCTTTGTTCTAAGTACTCGAACAAAATAAAAAAGCGCGTCTGAATAGGTAATTTGTTTGTTTATTGCTAACTTAAAACAAACGAATTTAATGAAAAAAAAAAAAAAAAAATTCTGTAACTCACTGTAATTAAAGTTTCGTCAATTCGCAAACTTGTTTTGAAATTTTATAAAGTAAATACCAGATAAAATTTCATAGCAATAACAGTGTTGCTGATTTATTATTGATTACTTTTTTTTCGGGGCGAACTGATTCGATTGCCCACCCCTTTCTTCTGTTCTTTCTCCCGATTGCCCTGACAGTATGAAGTTTATGCAATTCCGTTCCAAAGTATGTTTGATGAAAGATTTTAAAGAACAAAGCTGCACAAAAAAGCAATTAAAATTGAACCGTGCCATACTCTCCTTAAAAAATAGCAGCTCAAAAATCTACTTTGTGTGTTTTATTTAATTTCTTTTTGCTTCTCAAAAGAACTGGTGTTTTATTAGTTTTACATAAATTTTTATTAAGGTTGTTGATTTAGCAGAAAATACAACTATGTCTACATTCTTAATTTGAATATCTGAATATATAATTTGATTATCTACATGGCTCTAGGCTCAAGTAATTTAGACCATGCCATATCAGGAACTTTTTGTCAAGTCTATAAAATGATAATGGTTCAATATGTTCGGTTAGCGGCAATTTTCGACTATTTTATGATATTCTGTTTTGCAAATACCAAAAATTTTATTGTTAATTTTACGCCTATCAAATAAATTCCAAATAACGCTTCTCTCTTTTGTCCTCCATTTTGAAGCGTTTTAGTAACTTTTTACTAGCACTTTTTTACTAGCACTTTACAAAGGTTTTCTAAATGCCGAACCCGAGGTTTGAATTTCGAAATGCATTTAACTAATTACATTCGATTCGAGTTCAATTATTGAATAAACTTAAAGTTTTGCACTTTCCTAATGCTGAAATACAGTTGATTCTAAAATATCCGCAATCAGAAGCAAAATATCTTATTGACACAGTTACATATGACATTATTTTGTATAATTAGTTTAAAACCTTAAGAGTAGCTTATTGAGCTACTCTTCCATCTTAATTTAAAATCTTATAATTGAGGATGGCATTTTAAATGCCTTTCGTCCTTTAGCCCTAACTGCTATTTTTTTTGCTATCACAAAAGCACTTGACGAGAATCCTTAACAAGTCGGCTTTCTTCCTCATATTTTTCATGTGTTTCCTCAATAATAGTATATTCTTTCTTTCTTTCTTTTTTTTCTTTCTTTATTTCTGTTATTCTCTAGAAGCGAAGTAATTCTAATTCATATTCTGAACAATATCGCTTTTTACACAGATATTTTAAAGATTACTCATGATGAGTCATAATCTTTTGAATGTGATAATAAAAGATGTATGCAAGATTAATACAGTTGATATGCCAAGAAAAAGTTAAAACGAAGGTTGTATACCATTGGTCAAAATAAGTTTGACCAATGGTATACAACCAAACGATTGATTGTTTATAGAAGTGGTAATCCTAAGTAAAAGAAAATCATAAATTTATATTCATGCTTTATTATGCATTACGGAATGACTCCTGCAAATTAGTTTAACTACATTAAAGTACTGCATATTTATGTACTTATGCATGTTTTGTTATTCTAACTTTAGTTAATAACTTTTTAAATAATTTTAAGTAACCCATTTCTTTTAACTTTTTATTTTATTTTTACAAATTAATTTAAATACTAATTAAACATTTACCATTAATGCATACATACTATTTTTAGTGAAATACTCCTTATAATATCAATTGGAAACCTTTTTTAAAATATCTAAAATAACTCCGAATTAAAAACATGTCCACTCCTTGCATTTTAATATATGTAACTACGGCAGTGAAATTAAAATAAAGTTAATTGATATTAATGTTGTAGATTTAAAGTAGGTCTAGTCGTAAAATCGTTAAGTTATCGTCACGTTTTTAAAAAAATATCGAAATTTCATAAAAAATGCTGTTTTTTTTTTCCAACCTTTGCTATAAACTTTTTTTCATAAAATCAAGAATATTAAAAGATATGTAATATGTTAAATATGTAACAATTCTATTTTGGCATCAAAACCAATTATCTTTAAAACCACATTTTGATGAGATTAGCGAAAATGTCTTTTTAGACCTGTAGATGACATCATGTAGTTTATCATTTAAAATTCTTGTCTATTTTTTTACTGTTTATTCTTTTCTATATTTCTGCTGATCACTGTGAAGTTATAGTACAAGGTGCGGCAGAGATTCGCGAACTTTTTAGAACATTTTTCAAAATGAATTTTTAAAGCACTAAAAAATTATATTCATGGAATATTAATAGAGGAAAAGTAGAAGATATATGCTTTTCCCACCTTAACCCACCATAACATTCAAATATGTTTCCTTTTTTTTGATCACTCTTCCTCTTTTTTGATCACTTTTTTGTTCACCTCAAGCCTAGAACGGAAGAACTGGCAGGTGCTGATTATATAGTCCCTTGGCACTGAGTTCTAAGCACGAGTAATTGATGACTTTAGTGACTTGACACTAAGTGGGCCTTTTTGCAACACTTATTCTCACCAACACACAGGTGGTGGTTTGTCACCCTTCTGCACGATGATTCTGTCATATCGCCTTTTTAGCACTAAATTAATACTAAAAAGTTTTTCATCTGAGAAAACATTAACTGTTGACGAAACAAAGCTTTTCAGCTGATTCAGAATCTTCTTTGATCGCTTCAATCGTAAAGTTTTTAGTCTTTCTGTAAAAAGTTAACATGAAGGTCGGACGACACTAACTTTTCTAAGTGTTTTTAGAGTTCTTCTAACTGTCCTCTCATTATCATGGAACAGTTTTGCAATCTTTTTGATTGATTCAGAAGGATTCTTTTCAACATGCTTTTTATACTTTTCTATGAACACTTTATCAACTTTTTTGTTCAATGGAGAGAGCATTTGGGCTCTCTCAGCATTATCACGTTTTTTCACTTTGCAAAATGGAGTTTTAGACTTTCCTGAAATACAAATCACGTGGAGGGAAACCCGCTTGATTCCAATTTAAAACTTCTAATATTTTGGCTTCCATTGTAAAACATGTAGCAAAATGTTTTTTATTCACAATTTTATTCAAATCTAAAGCAGTCATTGAACATTAACTAACAGAAACAAATAGCGGAAGTATTTTATTTGCATCACGAAACTTAGCCTAGTGTATGGCAGTCAAAATTATTATAATTTTGGATTTTTCAAAGGCCACCTTTCAAGTAATTTTTTGGAGTGCTGAAAGCAATGTAATTGTTTATAATAGAAAGTATTGCAAAATAATCGCAATCTGTTGCTGTGCTATTGCTATTCATCTTCGAATATTTGTCCTTAGATTGTTTTGGTGAATAAATCAACTAAGTTAAAACAAAACCTTTTGCCAACTTTGCAATCGTTTCAGTTTCAAGGCTAAAAAGTGAACTTCATTTTAACAATTAAATTGTATTCATCTTGTGAGAGAAATATATGGTAAGAGTTTTTTCAAAAGTTCTGATCCAATGTGAGTAATAATGATATAACGTGAGAGAACCTTCTCTCTCTAAATTAACTTCTAATACTTTGTTAATTCTATTTTTAAATTAAGATGTAAATGATGAAAAAACAGTTTTCGGTACATCAAAGAGACTTAATTTGATTACTGGCCTAATATTAACCAATTAAAAACAAATGCAAGTCTTTATCCCCGCCTTAAAAGAACTTGAGGGCCCCTTAAAGGTTGCTTTAAATTTTGATAAAAAAAGGTTTTTCAGCAAACATTTTCTTTGAATACCCTGAACCACCGCACTATGCGTCGCGCTGATAGAAAAAAAAGGAAATAGCCTTATAACTAGAGAACTGTTTAACATTTTGAAGTAATTTTTTGAACAAAGCATCAATTATGAGAAATTGTTTGTTTTTATATATATTTATAAAAAAGTCCGGTCTTTTTTAAAACCGGTTTTATTCCGGTTTATTAGTTGGTTTATCCGGACTAATTCGATTTTTGATTAAAAAGATATAAAACCGATAGTTTTTGATATTTAAAACTGATATATCAGTTTTAAGTCTCTATTTAAGTCTGATATATCAGTTTATCTTTTTTAGGGGTTACAGGCATTTTTAGTCTCCAACATATATTTTCATGTTAAATAAAAAAGGAAATAACATAAGTATTTTATTATAAATAAAAGTAAAATAAATACTCCAATAGTTCCTTTCCCCTCAAATGCAGAATAGAGGTTCTGATGCTAAAATAGGTTTTTAACAATATGTGGCTATGAAAATAGCCGTTTATAAAGTTGCTTATCAACTACAGCTGCATGGTTTAATGATGCTTCCTTGATTTCTTTTTATAATATGAACCATAACTCTTTATCTTCCTAAAATTATTTAACAACACACATTAAAATTTTAAAAAGTTTTGTTAATAAATAGCATAGTTTAAGATATAAACTATTTATTATAGAAATTATCTATCAAATTCTAATTCTAATAGTTATACATTCAAGAAAAAACTGTATTCATTGTAATAAATAGATACAATTGAAATATAATTAAAATTTTTACTCTAAACGTATCTCAGCAATCCTTATGTGGAGCAACATTTAATATTTACAACAAGCCTTCATGAATTGCACTATGAATGTTTGGGATTCTTATGTTTCAACTTTTCTAACAATTAGTATTTTTTTTTTTTTTTGCAAGCATAAAAAAAACATACTGTTTGATTATGTAAAAAGATCTCAGAAATATCAGATTGGCTACCACCAGCACCTAAAATGTATCATTAATAAAATTAAACGATAACATTAAATATTTAAATTTAAAGATATACATAGCTTTCTCCAATATTTACCTTAAGAACAGTTATCAGCTTAATCTTCTTGCAGTATAGCTTTTATACCTCTTGCATTTTGTTCTGTAATATTTAATGATGGTGTTGAATCACGAACTGAATACAACATAAGCTAAGGCGTGCTAACCGCCATGTTTTTTATTCCCAGTAAAAGTGCTAACAATACAAGGCATGTGTCTATTATGCCGAACACGGATATTACATCTTCCTTCTATAATTTTTTTTTTTTTTTTTTTTTTTTTTTTTTTTTTTAAAGATATGCATATATATCATATAGTTAATAAGTTCTTTATAATATACACAGTTAAATGAAGTCCCTCAAGTAGGCAGGTCTGTTTTTAGTCCTTGACGATCTGCGTACGTCAGGCTGCGGTTCAGTCGATAGAGTTTCGGGAATGATTGTAGCTTCTTCTATTTCATTTCTTGCTTTTTCCTCATTTAAGGTAGGAGGTGTGCAAACTGCCGGTAAATCGTATGGTAAATCAAGTTGCTCATGCTGATATGCTAGTGGTTGCTCATTGGTTTTAATCAGATGTTTACGATTGCGTCGATATACTCATCCATATTTATCTACCACGTTGTATGATCTGGGTAGTGTTAGTTTTTCTTTAACTGTCACTTTCTTCCATGTTCCATCTTTTCTCATCCAGGCAGTGTCGTTTGCTACGAGATTTGGGAGTTCAGATGCGTTCCGGTCATAGTATTGTTTTTGACGATTTCTGGACTTGGTGATCTGGCTATAAGCATTTAGTGGAACTGCTGGTATAAGTAAATCACGGTGCACAGGTAGGGTTGTTCGCGTTCTTCTGTTCATGAGAAGTTGGGATGGAGAGTAGTCCATACCTGTAAGAGGCGTGTTAAGGTATTCTAGAAGGCCAAGTTCAGGGTTGTCGCATTTTTTTAGTATTTTCTTCATAATTTTCACGCCCATTTCACTGAGACCATTTGATTGGGGGTAGTTAGGACTTGATGGAGTGAAGTTGAACCCATATTCTTTTGAGAAGTTAAGGAACTCTGCACTGTTGTAGGGGTTGTTATCGGCAATGAGATTTGAAGGTATTCCGTGACGAGTAAAAATGGTTTTCATGAACTTGATAACAGAGAATGCCGTTTTGTCAGGAATGACACTGCTCTCTATAAATTTAGAGAAGTAGTCTATAACAATTACATAGATTTTTCCATGCAACTCATATATGTCTGATCCTACTTTACTCCACGGTAAGTCAGGAATGTCGTGTTGAATGATTTTTTCCTTTTTGTTGTTATTACGGTATTTAAGGCATTTTTTGCAGTTAAGTATTAGTTTATCAATGTCGCTTGTAAGTCCTGGCCAGTAAACAACATTTCTAGCTCTAGCTTTTGTCTTCTCGGTGCCAAGGTGTGATAAGTGGAGCTGTCTTAATATGAGGGGTCTCATTGCGGTTGGTATGACTATTTTATTTTCTTTTAGAATTATTCCCTCTGCTATGTGTAAGTTGTTTCTGATATTCCAATATTTCTTTTCTTCACCGCAAAGCATTTGTTGGTGTAGTGGCCAACCATAAGTTATATAGTTTGTTATTTGAGAGAGCGCAGGGTCAAGTTTAGTGTCGTGCTGCAATTGCTTTAGTCTACTTGTTGATATTGGCAAATTTTGAACTAAAGTGTAGATCATAACGTTGCAGTCCTCATTTAGGCTATCATCCTCGTCAAAAATGTTGAGGTGGGCACGTGATAAGGAGTCAGCAATGTGTAGATCTTTACCTGGAACATATTTTACTACAACTTGATATTTTTGAAGTCTTATCAGAAATCTTTGTATGCGAGGTGGTGCTTCTGACAGCGGCTTGTGCAAGATATATTCAAGAGGTTTGTGATCACTTTCTATGGAGACCTGTCGCCCATAGGTATATTGGTTAAAACGTTCACAAGCAAAAACTATTGCTAAAAGTTCTTTCTCTATTTGGGCATATCTCTGTTCTGCTGTGGTTAAACTACGGGAAGTATAGCTGATCGGGTGACCTTCTTGCATAATACAGGCTCCTAATCCATGTGAAGATGCGTCTACCTGAATCTGGACATCTTTTGAAGTGTCAAAGAATGAGAGTACAGGAGAAGATGAAAGAATCTGTTTAATTTTTTCTATAGCACTGGTATGTTCATGGTTCCATGACCAGAGTATGTCTTTTTTAAGCAGCTGGCGAAGGGGAGCAGTTATCTCTGACATATTTGAGATGAATTGTCGCAGATAGTTGACCATTCCTAAGAGCCGTTGAAAGTCTGCTTGACATGTAGGTAATGGGTATGCAGATATGGCTTTAGTTTTTTCAGGATCAATTCTTATGCCTTCATGGCTGATTATGTTGCCAAGATACTTGACCTCAGATACTCGAAATTGTATTTTCTTTAGGTTGAATCTGATGTTTCTCTCACGAGCTCGTTGTAGGATTTCTTGGAAAATTGTATCATGCTCTATATCTGTTTTAGCTGCAATAATCAAATCATCGTGGATAGCCAAAACATTTGGGATATCACCAAAATTAAGTTCAATCATCTCCTGTGCAGCATCAGATGCGCATGATATGCCGAATGGCATGCGGTTGAATTTGTATCTGCCATATGGAGTGTTAAATGTGCATAGCTCTGAAGAAGGTTCATCTAATTTTATATGCCAATAGCAATCAGCCATGTCTATAACAGTGAAAACTTTGTTGCCGCAAAGTTTGCTAGAGATTTCTTCTGTAGATGGAGTGGTTTTGTATTGTCTTAAAACAGACTTGTTTAGTTCTTTCGGATCAATGCATAATCTTAAAGATCCATCTTTTTTTTCTATGATGACCAATGAGTGTACCCAAGGTGTCGGTTTAGAAATTTTTGAGATCATTGTGGCTTTAACTAAATGGTCAAGTGTGCTTTTAAGTTTAGGAAGGATAGTCATTGGTACTTTCCTTGGTGCATGAATGACTGGGATTGCATTTTCAGCAACTGCGATGTGATAGTTTCCTTTAACTAAACCAAGACCAGTGAAAACGTCACCATAATGTTTTAAAATGTTAGCTTTATCAATTTCAACATTGTTAATGTTTAGTATTTCAAGAGATTTGCAAGAACTTAGACCAAGAAGTGGTTTTACATTGGATAGAGATACAACAAAAAACTGGCACACTCGTGAAATGTTATTATTTTCAACAGTTAGATTGCAAGTTCCTAGTACAGGAATATTGTTTCCTCCATATGATTTTAGTCTGGTTATTGTTTTTTTGAGAGGAGGTCTTCTAGGAATAGAGTTGTAGACGTTGTATGGAATGACATTACATTGGGCTCCAGTATCTAATTTAAATGTTATATTTTTGTTGTTAACTGTAATATTTGCTGTTAAATCGTCAGCACATTCCATCGATGCTGCAAAATGATAAATATATAGCTCTGCAACGTTGAGGTTAACTTCCTTTTGATCAACTTGGTCTACAGTATTAGTATTAAAGCGATTGGTTTTGGATCTACATACTTTGGCAAAATGGTTTAGTTTTCCACATGCTGTGCACTTTAGGCCATATGCTAGGCAAAACGAGGAAGTATGTTGTGATCCACAGTAATAGCAAGGTTTTTGTAAGGGTTTATCAATCTTTAGGGAGTTGAATTTAGTTCTGTTTCCATGTTTGTTTATGGAATCTGCCTGGATTGTATTTTCAAGGGCTTTTAGTTTTATTTTTGATGTTTCATATGCTCTCATAAAACTGATTGGTTTTTCTAGAGTGAGCTCAGTGTCTTGAAGTAGTCTTTCTCTGGCAGCTTTAGAGTTGATACCACAGACTACTCTGTCTCGTATAAGGCTTTCTTCGAGGGTTCCAAACTCGCATGTTTTAGCTTTATTTTGTAAATCAATCAAGAAGTCAGTAAATAGTCTGCTATCTTGGATACATGTATTAAATAAATATCGTTCATAAGTTATGTTTTTTTTTGGGTTGAAATAACATTCAAACTTTTGAACTAAAGGTGTTAATTTGTCTTTTTCTTCGATTGTGAAGATGAATGTATCATATACTCTTAAAGCGTCTTCGCCAATCATGTGAAGGAAAGTGGCACATTGAATATCTTCATTTTTGTCATTGACTCCTGAAGCTATTTTATAAAGATTCCATCTCTGCTTCCATTTTCTCCAGTTTTCTGAAACATTGCCATTTAAATTCATTGCCTCTAATGGTCTAAGTTGTTCCATTTTATTTTAAACACAGGTTTACTTCTGGTACCATGTAATATTTAATGATGGTGTTGAATCACGAACTGAATACAACATAAGCTAAGGCGTGCTAACCGCCATGTTTTTTATTCCCAGTAAAAGTGCTAACAATACAAGGCATGTGTCTATTATGCCGAACACGGATATTACAGTTCTTCTTACAGTATAGGTAAATGTCAGATGTCATAAATAAATAATTAGCTGTATCCCTAGTATTTTCAGCAAAAGAAGTTAATCGTGCATGACCTACTCGTGCAGTTTTGTTGGCTTTTTCCTGGCTTCAATGGCACTCTCAGACAAAGAACCTATTGGATACTTAAAATATTTAATAAAAAAAACACCATGAACTACCATTCTATGCACAGACTGTGACATTGGAGTGGCTTTTAAAAACTGATCATTAGAAATGAGACCAAACAGACGTTCAGATTTCTGCTTGAAAATTTTCACATTCGGTCATGCGGTTGTACTATTTATATCAATTAGCAGGTCCCTAAATAGTTTGATCATAGTGGTATTCAAATTTAGAATTCTTCCAGTCACAGATGGATTATTAAAGAATTTTCGTGCAATATTGCCAGTGTTGGATGTACCACTTCCCTTCCTGACAAAAGATACCCTTATTTTTAATTGTATTTTGAATAAGTGCTGGAATTTTTTTTTGTTTTCAATAAGTTCTTGACTGTTTTTTGCTGGAATTTTTCTTCCTTGTTTCACTGCTGGAAGTTTGCAAGCAGTATTGAAAAACCACTCCATGCTGCATATCCACAAATGAAGACTGCGAATTCCAAGTTTCAATATATTCTTGTCTACATCTTTATCTTTATTCCAAATGGTTTCCAAATTAAACTCATTAGGACTTACTTGACATACATGACAGCACTGAGATGCTATATTTTTTTTAAGCATTTTTGATACCACAGCATTAAGTGTTTTACCATCATTCATTGTGGTATAAGTAGTTGACAAACTTGAATTTATAACAAAAGACTACTACAAAAGGCGGGTTCTGGCTCATTTCCATTTTTGCGCAGGGTTCTGGCTCATTTCCATTTTTCTATAGAAAAAATGACATATCGGTTTCTAGCTCATTGATACTTTTCCATACTTAAGGAATGCAAGATGGCGTCGTGTTTTTTAATGTAAAGTGTTGTCTGAATATTTTTTCCCGTTCTAAAATTATTTCTTTGCGCATTTTCATAATGAGATGACATTATGAAAAAAGGTTGTGAATGTCTTAGTTAATTTATTCTTTGTAGTTGTTCTTCAAACTATTGTCTACGTCCATTAAGTATTACTGTCGGTCCTCTTTCAATTATTTCATATCGTTTTTGCTTTTTAAGAGTTAATTTTTCTTCTAATGTAATTTCAAGTACAGAGGGTCTCCTTTTAATAAGTTTAACTTTAATTTTCCCACCAGGTTCAGTGGGTTCTGTTATAATTATTTCAGACGGAGGCCTTTCAATTCTTCGACGTCGTTCAATAATATCATTTTCTTGGTCTCTTTCTCTCTCATCGCGGATTCTGTTTGCTCTCGTTTCATAATTTTCTCCTCGGATATGACTATTTATTAAATTTCGTCGCTCGTCCCTCGTTAATTCATAGTAATATTCAGGAAAACCATCTTCAGGATCAATAATATCTTCAGGATCAATAAGATCTTCTACATCACTCATCCTCATCATTTTTATTATAGTAAGAAATTTATTTAAGTCAATTCAATTTTTTTAAATCTTGACACACTTTCGGCATATTTTCTTCTTCGAAAAGTTTTTACCGTTTTTTAATTCTTTTCGCGTGAGAATTAAAAACTTATGAAACAAGATAATTGGCAAAAATTTCGCTTATTGAGTCGTATACATGTGCTTGACCCATTTCATCAAATCTAATCGTATACTTTCTTCCCCACTCGTCATGTGCAGTAAATTCACATCCAGCCGCACGAATTTCTTTTTCTTCATCAAACAGATGCGCACAACCCATGGTATCAAATTCAATCACATACTTCCTCTCCATCTTTTTATTATAGTAAGAAATTTATTTAAGTCATTTTCAAAATTTTCTTTCATCTGTGCATTAAGCGTAATAATAGACTTGTCCTAGAAGAAGGTAAAAGCTTCCGGATTGACCGACTTGAGCATCACCAGAGTTGAGCGTGACAACGAGTCTTCTACCAGCTGCGACAGTAGGCATAGAATCTGCTTTTCCGAAATTTCTGTAAAAAGAAATGGTGGTGGTGGAACCGATGGATGAAGTGGATTGATACAAAAGTCCAGTCGACTTGTTGTTGAATGAAGTCACATTTGATCTGTTCCACGACGACAAGTAAAAATCTTCCAGTCCAGAGGAGGAGAAGATGCATGTGCTGTCACCGTCATATCCTGGAAAATACGTGTAATTGTTGGTGTTGTATGGAGTCCAAGGAGTGAGTACAGTGCCGTTACCTGGAGGTAAATTTCCGTCGTACATTCTAACTCTAGACTCCCACCAGTTTCCAGAAGCACCAATGATGTGCATCCTAATGTATTTCAACGACACACCATTTCCTTTTCCGTTGGTGTTCATCAAAACGTATTCGCTGCCGTAAGAGGTACTCAAATATCGAAACGTTCTGCAGTACAGCTTGAAAAGAGGGATGGTTGCAGGAATGGAAGCAAGTGTGGAAATGAACGGTTGAATCCAATACGTGATGGCAGTAGCATTTCTGTTGACGAGTTGAATGGAGACGTCGTTTCTGAAAGGCATGTCCAACGTGAAATATCCTCCCAAGGAAGTGGTGTTAAACATGTTGCATCCCGGCAAAGAGTTGGCGTAAAAAGCTCCTCCCAATGGTGAAAAAAGCAAATCGGTAGCAAGTCCTGTTTGATCCACTCCGATTCCTTCCGTGGTTTCTGCATAATTCCCCACATTGATTTCTCCGTCAGTAAAGATTCGAATGAAAACTTGACCTGGAATATTTGTGTCAGAGGAGCTGTTTAAAGCCAGCCACAATCTTCTCAGCACACCAGATTTTCCAGAAAACGCAAACACAGGAGAAGTGGTTAATGCTGCAACCGTCTGAGACTTTAATCCCAAACTGGTAAAACTGGATCCGGGAACGACACTGTCAAACTCGACTTTTGCAACAACAAGTCCACGTAATTTTTTGTAGCTCCATCTTGTGAGTTGCTTGGATCAGTCACGTTGATCAATTTGTGAGAGTTCAAATCCAAATCTGTTGTACCTACAGTCGTTCCACCTGACGCATGTGTGTCGACGTAATTTTTCGTAGCTGAATCCGAATCTGATGTAGGTTCAGCCAAATTGGTCAATTTGTGAGAAGTCATGTTGATGTCGGTGTATGAAATAGTGTTGTAAGAGACTTTGGTGTCTACATACCCTTTTGTCGCTGCGTCTTTTAAAGCGGTAGGATCGCTCACATTGATTAGTTTGTGTGAGTTCATGTCGATGATTCCAGTGATTGTGCTGGATCCGTCAGTTTTAACACACAGACTCGAACTCACGTCGACGTAATTTTTTGTGGCGGCGTCATGAAGATTAGTTGGTTCGTTCAAATTGATTGCCTTGTGAAAGTTCAAATCCAAATCTGCAGTTCCCACTACAGTTCCAGTACCACCTGTCACGTGATTGTCTACGTAATTTTTAGTAGCGGCATCGTGTGCGTTGGTGGGTTCACCCAGGTTGATGATTTTATGAGAGTTGTAATCCAAATCTGCAGTGAAGGTGCTCGATCCGTCCGTTTTAATATAAACGTTGCTGGTTGAGTCTGATGCAAGATTATCAAAATAAACACTGAATTCGCTTCTGTTGAATTTGTCAATCATTTTTTAATGGGGAAAAATTTTTTTATATCCTTTGAATACGTTTAGATTCTTTGAATCAATTGAAATCTACGATTTCTTAAATTCGATTCACCAAAGGGTGTTGACAACGTCTTGAAAGCTGTCTCCCTCTTCGCATTTTTTCAAGACGTAAAGACACAAGTGTCCACAATAAGACGTGTTTCCAAATTGAACCCTTTCACTGTTGTAAAAGACAGGACTTTTCAAATAGTCAACGAGCTCGACGAGAGGTGGCTGAGCGTAAGAGTCAAAGCTGTATTTTTTATCACCGTCTTTGAACCAACACACCCAATGAAATCCATCTGTGCTCGAATCCCCCGTGTTGACAATTCCACATTCTTTTTTTCTAGGCTTTTTTGGCAACGCGTCTCTGACAAAAACTCCTCGAAAGTTTTTTATTTTCAGTTTTTTTGCTGCTTCCATCAACTGAATAGTGGATAAAGCCTCGTTTGGTAAAACAATTCCCTCCACATTTATTTTTTTGTTTCTCATTTTTTTATTGTGTTATTTTTTTAGATCTTTCAGATCCGTGAAAAATTCTTCATTTTTGTTACTCGCCTTTATCACTTACCTTTTTTAATTTGTAGTGACCATAAGCCAACGTGTGTATTCCATCTTCCAAAATGACTCTTTTGTCGTCGTTAGCGCTGAGTGCGACTTTGTTGATTTCTTCAGTGAAAATCTCATGCCTGCGAGATCGTAAGACGTTCATTTTTCTGAGCTGTTCTTCTTTAGTCATTAAGCATTCTTTATAATCTTTATGAGTGATGTGCTTTTCAACCACACAATTTTGAATTCGTTTGCATTTTTTGTGTTCTTTTTCTTCATTAAAGACCTCATAAGAGTAGAGCTTAGGACGAAGTCCAACAAACTCTTTAATTTGCTTACCACCTGTTTCATCCTTAAACTTACCGATAACCTTTTTATTTTTAAACCCAACGTCTAATCCAAAGTTTTGAATGGGAGGATGATCTTTAGGAAAGTCGCTCGTGTCAAACTTGCTTTCAACGTCATCAGCAATGTCTTTGTAAAAGTCTTCCGTTTCTATTTCATAAAAGAGCGAGTCAGTATCAGTCATGAGTAATTTCACCTTATCACCGTATTTTGGTTTGATATAGTCGTAGTGATGTTCATACATGAGTGTTTTGCTGATGTCTAGGATACTCATTCCCAAGAAAACAGGTTTGTCGTAAAAAACAAATGTCTTTTCCATGTGAACCGCGATTAAGTTTTCATCAAAAATGGTGTTTCGTTTATATTTAATTTTTTTAGATAATTTTATAGCTTCTTTTCTCGTGGTAATGAGTCTAACATCAACGCGTTTTAGAATATTCTCCATGGTTTTCCCAAAGACAGAGTTGTTCATGAGTTTGAAAAATTCTTTATCAGATTCGCTTGTAGCTTCTTTTCTCTTATCGGTGTTGAGATCAATGTACTTTTTCATGAAAGGTTCTTCTTCAAAGGTGATACCTCGATGATTTTTAGTAGTGATCAACCCGATTCGTTCATAGAGTTTTAGGTTTCAATGGTGAATGACATATTTTTCTTTGTTGTTTAAATTGGGAACTAACTTTTCCACTTTTCCAACGAGCATTCTTTCAGGAGCTAAAGGGTAATCATTGTGTAAATCGTGAAGACTTTCAGGATAATCTAAATCGACTTCGAGAATGCAAGGCATGGATTTCCTATTTAAAAGTTCATCCTCAGTCATCCATCTAAATCCTCTAACTGGAAGAGGTTTGCTCATAGCATATCCATAAAGATTATTGGCGTCTAAATATTGAAGAAACTTCGAAGGTTCTGAAGTTTTATAATCATCACTCATGTATTTGTTGTTAGCAGTTCCATGTCGATTGGAGATCATGCAGATTCCACCGCGTATTCCTTTTCGAATCATGTTGAGCATATCAATATTGATCAGAAGCTCTATTACAACTTCAGTTAGTTTTAACATTGCATCCCAAGCCAAACCAGGGGAGGTGTAATACCAAGAAGGATCAAGACCGTAATGTTTCATGCAAGTGTCTCTAAAAGTTTCAAAGACATCTGCCAGTATCAACACATCCGACACGTTGTACAAATCGTGATAATCTCTGAACGTTTTGCATTGAAACGTGCTCCAAACCTTTTGCGCATGCAAGTATTCTTCGTCGCTTATTCCCTCGTGTCTAAGTTTTGAGAAAAACGCTTTTTTTGGTGGTAATTGCGTTTCTTGAAATTTATCGAATCCGTCCACCCAATCGTAAGGGTACACGCCTTTTTTACAAAGCAAATTAAATTTTTCACCTTCAAAATGTAATGCAAGGCTTTTAAACTGCTCTGGCTTTAAATTTTTAGACAAAGTATCCAAACTGGAGGAAAGGAATTTAAAGCTGTCGATGAACCTCAATTCAATTTTTTTGTATTTTGGTTTTCCATCTTTTCCAATGTACTCTCCCACTTTGATTTTTTTCGAGAAGCTGATATATTTTTCTTCATTGTTGGGTATACAAGTGAGTTTTCCACCTAATTTTTTGATAAACAAATGAGTGTCGTAACCAGACAAATTATGAAAAACGACCGGGATGAATTTTGGAACTTGAAATTTTTTATTGCAATCGTCGTGAGCCGCTCCTCGATATTTTCCAGTAAAATGACAGTGATCGCTTACTTTGTCGTCTTTGAGATTTTTATTGCAAAAGTGGCAAACTGTTGCGGATTTGAAATTATTTTCGTCCTCTTTCGTCAAAACCATCTTTTTTTTCTCGATTTTTCCAAAAAGTTCTTTTATTGCGCTTTCCAAGTTTTCAACAAAAAATTGAGCAACATCGTTGTTCTCGCTAAACGATACGGAAATGACTGGATCGTGCTCTAAAACGGTTTCATCAAAACATTTTATGTAATAGGAAAAGGAACATGGAATGTGTCTTTGAAACTTTTTTGTGTAAGACTGGTTTGAGTTGGGAGCGCACGTGTCTATCGGCTTGATAAAGCTTTCAAAGTCAGCATATACGATAAATGGAACCCTCATTGACTTTCCGATGCCTTTAAACTGAAGAGTTGCACCCTTTTTAGGAAGTTCAATTCTCATTGGCGCGTTTTTATAACAATCTTCTCGATGTTTTTGAAGCTTTTCTTCTTGATCATAACATTGAAGACACCTTCTGCAAAAATGTTGTTTTCTTTTACCTTTTGATGCTGAGGAGCCGGCAAATCGACTGAAACTATTAATGAGACAGTAATGTTCTGTGTCTTCGTTTTTAATATACAGCAAATCAACATTATGCTTTCGATCGAGAAAGTCAGATACTTTCAAAGGGTTGGGTTTTTCATTTTCATACTCAAAAACGTTGATGCTAATGTCTGGATTATTTTTTTCAAACTTGTCAATATTATGGTAATTCACAGGAAACTCCATTCCTTCCCAATTCAGCTCTTTTAACTTTTCAATTAAGTCTTCATCAATTCTTTCGTTGTTTTTATTTTTCAGATTCAACGCTCTGGTAACTGACCATTTAAAGCATTGATTGTCGTTGTTTTTCATGTTGATGATTACCTTTTTGTCTTTTAGATCGTCAGTCAGCTCAATATAGGAAGAAGCGCTGAGAGGTGTGTAATCGATAAAGTTTATATCCATTCTTAAAATCTTAGATAGGGTGCTATTGGAACCTAAAGCATTGTATTTGACACTACTTTCCAAGACTTTTTCTTCCATTTCGCTCATTAACTCTCTTACATCTGTAGCTGCTCGAATAATTTCCGAGCTGGATGAAAAGCTTGCTTCCCGAGTCACTTCTTCACCAGTCATGATGCTTACAGATTTCATTTCGCACGTTAAAATAATTCTTACTTTTGTATTCCTTTCTCCTTCCATGGTTTGAATGGCAGACTCCCTTATCAAATTAAAAAAGGATGCAATGTCTTGATATTGAGAAGAAGGCTCGTAAGAATATAACCTAACAGTATTACCCAACGCGTGTTCATTCAACTTGAATTTTATTTTATAAGGCTTAGACACGGGTTGTTTATACACTGTTTTTAATACAAGTGATTTGATAGACTGTATCTTTTTATCGATTTGTTCCGCTGATTCGTTTACCTTCTCCTTGACTACTTCAGGAACGTAGGGTTCTATCCAATCTTTAACATCATCAAACTTAGTTTTAACATACGACGCCACACTTTTTGCAGCTGTCTTCAGACTTGAAAAAAATGAAGGTCTCGGTGGAATAACTGGTTTTGGTGTTATGACAGGTGATGAATCTAAAACCGGTTCATCAAGGATGTGTTTTTGCAAATGAATTGGTTTCGGAGTAATAGGAGGTTTTACCACAGGTCTTGGTGGAATGATTGCTGGTTTCGGAGCAATAGGAGGCTTTATCACTGCGGAAGGAACAAACCTTACTTTTGTCGGCTTTATTGAAACTTTTGTCGGTTTTATTGAAACTTTTACAGGTGGTTTAACAAACCTAATCACGGTAGCATTAACAGGTAAAGGTCTTGCCTCAGTCGATCGCCTACGAAGAGCAGCAGGAGCAGAGACAACTCTAGGAGGAACAGTAGGCTGCAAAGCCATTATAAGTTCCCCCTTTCTCATTTTAGAATACCCTTTTATTTTTTGCTCTTTAGCAATTTCTCGCAATTCGAGACATATTTCTTGCTATAATAAAAATGGAAAACAACGTTTTGTTTTCCATTTTTATTATAGAAAGAAATTTATTTAACACAAAATCATTTTTCTAATATTTTTTATTTCTTTTCAATTCTCTGAAAAAAGAATTGAAAAAATTTTTTTTACATTTCTCACAGACTTTTTCTTTCTAGCTTTTCCGAATTTAAAATTTCAATCTTTATTCCATCTTCCACTTTTCCATTTCGACGTTCTAAATATCTCCATCCATGTCCTGTCTTTTTCATTGCTTTGTAAAGGGATTTGTATTCAGTCACTTCCCCGGTTTCCATATTGGTTGTTTTCACAGACACAGGCTTATTTCGAATTGAAGCAAGTCTCTCGTATTTTGGATCGATCGGTTTTTTTTCCGTTTTCTCATTTTTCATTTTTAATTCTTTTTTTGGTCGACCAACTGACCTGTGTTCTTTTACACCTTTCAAAAGCGAATCTTAACTTATTAGATTATTATCAATCGCAATCATCATCAAAGGCAACAATTTGTTTGAGGTTAATGTAATTCCATTTTCCATAAGCAAATTTTTCAGATAATTTTTTGTATATCTCATGTTTTATTTTTAAAAAGAAAAAAATTTTTTTAAATCATTTTTGTTAAGAATCTCATGACGGTCTTTCAAACCTAATAAACAACGTTCATGCTAGTTCCGTTGGAAACGAAATTGAGCAATTTGTCGGAAATGATCACTGCAAAAATAACGGTGTTTTCTGGTACTGCTGTTCGAAATTTGAGGTTGACCACCAATTCTGCCGTTTCAGAAACAACTCTTTCTTTTTGCTAGCTAATGTCTACAAAAAACAACGGAAACAAATTTTTATATTCGAGCAGAGACAAACCAGATTGACAAACAAGTTCGTTTGTACCATAATATTTATCGTCAAAAGAGAACGCATCAGAATGAGCCATGGTAATTTTCTTTTCTCCAAAATTCAAGTCGTAATTGTAATTTGGATATTTTATTCCATTGACGGTTACGAAAAAATTGCTGACATCACAATGGTTGAAAATGGCTGGATTTACGATTTGACTGGAATTCTTGTTTGTCTGAAGCCCAAACACGATATATCTCGGAACGCTTTTGTCTGTGATTCTTCCAAGGGTCCAAGTAAATTCTGTGAGACCGGCAGGAATGGCTTGTCTTTCGACTTTGTTTGACTTATAGGCTACTGGGACGGAAATTTTACTCGCCATTAATTTCAAGAATTCGGCTTTCTTCGAAACATCCAACTCAATTCTAGGCATAAAAAGTCTGAATTTTTTAATGTCGATCATTCCTGCGGCAACAGTTTCAGCTCTGTAAATGGCGTCGTCGTATTCTTTTTTTGTAAAGGTAATGGTGTGTCTGAAGCTATAAACGACTTTGTCGTAAGTTTCGCAAAAACCAAAAATGTGTTTTAATGGTATCTTGAACGAAAATGCGCCAAAGGATGTCGTGTCTGCAAACAAGTGGTCTCGCCTTACAACAAATCCTGAATTTCCGGTGGCGTTTGAAGTGTCTTTATACCACATTTGCTTCAAACCATCTGCAAGCTGAAAACCAAAAGGGTATTTCAACAATCCAAGCATGGTTGTTCCTTGACCTGGATACATGACTCTTTCCGCTTGTTGTCCTGATAAATCATAGGTGGCATCGCTGAACAAATACATGATGGCGTTGTTTATCAGAGCAATGTTGTCTGTTGCTGTGTATGCAGTTCCATCCGCTTTTTTGAGAACCCCTTCAACGAGGATGTAAGCATCAGACGGAACTGTTTGCACAGATTGGCAATCAATCTCGAAAACGATCGATCCTGAAGAATTTAAATCGAGGTTTGTTGGAAGGTACTCGAAAAAATCAACTTTTTCAATTCCAGTGTCATACTCTGGCATTTCATCAACTCTTAATCTATCGGTGTTTATCATTTTTAAAATGAGAAAAAAAAATTTATGTCATTTTTGATTCGTTAAAAAAATCAAGCAATCAAAAGCCCGCTCCCCATTTTAACGAGATCTTGGATTCTAGCCGCGTTCTTTTTCGTCATTTCCTTTTTCACTTGAATGGAAGAACCAAACATTTTTTTATGCAGCTCTTCCATTGGATTAATATACGGATCAGTCTTTGCCGCTTCGTTTACAATCGTGGTGAGTAATTGGTTTGGATTCACTGTTCCTGTCTTGGCGTAAACTTTTTCAAACACTTTTTTTCCTTTGTCGATGGCAACGTCTTTAGCAGTGGATATAGCTGAAGAGGCTAATTCTTTTCCAGCAGATTTGGCGGCTGTGATTGCTTCTCTTCCAATTTCGCTTGCTGCTGCTTTTCTCAATAAATGAAGAGACGATCGTGAAGCATTTGTGGCTGCCATTCTCCTCAAAAAGTTTTTAATTGCATCCACGATCCCTCCACCTCCAACGACGTTCTTTTTAAAATATCTTCTGTTGTTCACAATGAGCATTTTTTTAAAATGAGAAAATATTTTTTTAAATCCGTTCTCACGACTCGATGTATTTTTGAATTGCTCTGAATTCTTCTTTGTTTATTTCCCCCTGTCTCAAAAGCTCGTCACAAATGGCAACGGCTTCGTTTCTCGATGCTATATTTCCAGCATGTCCTGCAGCGATGCACAAGTTAAGCCTTTGCGTAAGCACATTCGGATCGCTAGGAAGAATGATCACTCCTCGACCTTTTTTTCCCCTCGTTTTTGTGTAATTTTTTTCCCAAATTTTTGAAACAATCGTTCCCCACTTTTCACTTCTCGAAGATTTTGGCACGGTTGGTCTCCCTTCCTTCTCCATTGCATGCGTTACAACGAGTATTTTTTCATAATTTTTCATGTCTTCGTCTGTTACCTTTGTTATATCAGGCTAGGATCTTGTGATCAACTCCCAAATACCTGTCGTCCCCTCGTACTTTTCTCCATCAATAATAACGTCGTTATTGTCGATAAAAATTTCTTTGTCTCCAATAAACATTTTTCCGCGTTCTTTTGAGTGAATTCCAAACACTCTGTCTGCAGCAAATCGTTTAGATGCGTATTTGGATAAATAATCCAAAGCAATATTTCCAACATTCATTTTTCCAAAAGTTTTATCACTTTTTGAACTTTCAAAAGACGACTCGCTTTCTGGATAAGTCAAAGCCAGTGGAGTGTTTTCAACCTCTCTGTATGCGATGCTTTTTAGTTCGTTTTTTATATTTTCATTGCTCTCAATCAGAGGTTTAAAAAACTTGCTCAAATCAGTCTGATAATTTGCATCTGAAATGTTGGTGTTGAGACTCTCATTATAAAGCTTTTCTCTATTAGCTCTATATTCTCTCAAAATCTCATCTCGCTTTTCAGGATCTTGTATTCTAAAAAAAGACATTTTTAGAATACGGAGAAAAAAACTTAAAACAAAAACTCGATTGCGTTTACGATTTCTTAAATCCGCACGCGGATTCATGGAAAAATCTTTAATTTTTCTTAAACAGGTTGTTGAATGCTTTTATCGCATCCTCTCTTCCTTTTTGGATTAACGACTCTTTAGTCAATTCGTCAATGGCGCTTTTTGTCTTGGTTCGGATTTCTTCAGTCATAGTATTGAATTTTTGAAGCTCACTGAGAATGAGTTCGTACTCGGAATCACTCACAAATCCATCCATGAGAGATTTTGAAATGTGGTCGCTAATCGTATTCAATTTTGACTCGGAAAGAACTTTCAATTTTTCGTGCTTTTCAGCCTTTAGCATCATTTTTTTGTTCTGATGATTTCCGAAAATGGATAAAGCTCCCAATACAACAGCAACCCCTTCACACGCAATCGAAACTGGAGTGGCAACAACGGTTGATAAAAGTGCAATCCCTGTAACCCCTAAACCAATGCATACCGTTTGCAATCCGTCGTCGGTGAAACGAATTATTTTTGCCGCTCGATGGTATTTTTTACTCAAAGCCATTCGTTTCACTTTTTCATCCTCTATTTCTTTTTGGATCTCGCTTATTTTTTGAAGTCGATATAAATGTCCTCCATCTGATGGGGCTGTTGGAAGAACTGGATAAATTTTTTCAGTGTTTTTTATTATTTCCATCTTTTTAACAAAGACACATTTTTTTAAATTCGAATCGATGTAGTTTATTTTACAAAGCTTTTCACCTTTTTTAACGGTGACTTCCTGGTTGCTGTAATTGTGTATGGTCATGACTATGTCATCCACAGACTCGGAAAAAATAGCATCGTTTTTGAAATAATTCAATTGATTGCTTATTTTATTCATCAAAGTAACGACAGCAATTCCTTTGTCTAATTGTAAACCTACGGACAACGATATCTGCTTGTGAGATACAGGAGGAAATTTAATGTCTTGTTGAGCAAAAATCTCGTGCTGTCTGTTGATATTAAAATAGGTAGGATAATCCAACTTTTTCTTTGTTACAATAATATTTTTCATATTTTTTCGTTCCAACTCTTTGATTCTATCCTCTAAATGACTCAGATGGAAATTAAAATTGTGAATCTCTGCTGAGGCGCTGTTTTTAAACAACTTGTGTGGGGCATGCATTTTTAATATGAAAATAAAATGTTTTAAGTCGTTTTATTTTCAGTTTTTTGTGCTTTTACATTTCCTCGTCTGATTCTTTTACCTCTAAATCCAAGTTTTCACACATCATGAGGCTATGAGGTAAAGATGCATTTTTCACGATGATGGCTTCGGACAGTTTAACTTGAATAGACACAATCGAAGGATCAATATATACCCCCTCAATTCTAAGTCCTCCAATAGCATAACATCTTTGGTTGATAAAATCATGTCCAGAAGATATGACCAAATTTTTATTATTACGTTCACCTTTGACTCCATTTTTTATATCAAGAGCTGTTTTCTTTCTATGAAATATAGAAGTAATGAGTATTTCGTCTTCATTTTTAGTTATAAACATTTTAGCATAAAACACTGGCGCTGCATCAGCATGGTCAGGTTTATATTTTAAAATACTCAATTCGTTAGAGTTAATTTGCTTTCTTCTTCCTCCTTTTTTAAGTTTGGATGACAATTTATCTACTTCACCTCTAATAAACAAAGTAATCTTTTCCATTGTGCTAATAAACTTTTCTTCTTCTTCAGTTTTACCCTTTTTAGCATCAAAGCAAACAAAGGACATGGAATACCCAGTCAATTTTTGTGTTGCTGGTTCTTTATCCTCGCATACGCCATACGAAAACAGTTTGGGTGTGCGAAATAAAAGAGGTCCAACTCCAGAAGGATAGTTATATCTTAAAGGTATCTTTTGATAAACTACTGGTTTTGTCGCTGCAAATATTTCTCCTATGCTTAAACGTGTTTCATCAAAACTTTCAATTGTAATAAAATTCATCTTTTTATATAGAAAAGAAAATTATTTAACTCATTTTTCAGAGAAATCAATTCTTTATGATCTACCCAAGAGTTGAAAGAGTCTGGATATCCTTTCCATTTGACTAAAGATCTGTTCTTTTGCTTGCGAATGACTTTTTCAATTCTAAATATGTCTTGATTGGTCTTTTGCATTTCTTGTTCATAAAATGTACCTTTAATTTCTTCACCGTTAGCATCAGCGATTTTATACGTGGGTGGATTCGTATGCTGAACATTTAACACGGTAAAAACCTCTTCAGTCCATCTCGGTGTATACCCCTTTTCAAAATGAGACTTCTTTTTTACGATCCTCACTTTGTCACTCATTGAAAATTTTGGTCCTGCTCTTTCTGTTTGCGTCTTTCCATTCAGGTTCATCCAAACCCTATATTTATTCTTTTCATCGCTAGCTTCCACTGGAGTCATTTTTATGGAAGAATACTTTGTGTTGTTGTAATTTTTCGCCATTTCATCCAAAACGTCAATGTATTTATTGGTGCTGTTGACTGAAAAATATTTAAACATTCTCTCTTTCATCGTTATATTCCATCGCTCGACGACACAACTTTTTTCTTCATTTTCAGTGGAGTATAATTGAACACCTAGAGCTTGTACATGCTTGTTATAAAACTCTTTTCCTTTATCCACCCACATCTTTGTACACTTTCTTGATCCTTCAAAGATTTTGCTTAGAGCGTTAGCCACTTCAAGACCTGTTTTGCTTTTCAACGGAACGATCCATCCATACTTTGAAAACACGTCGATCACCGTAAGCAAATATTTTACCCCGTTGTTGAATTTTGAAAACGATTGCATATCAACCAAATCTGCAGTCCATATTTCATCCATGTCGTTCACAAACACTTTTCTTCTTTTAAAATGATGAATGACTGGTTTATGAAGCTCGTTTGCAAGTTGATCCGTCCATTTCAGGTTCTCCGGTGCTTTTTTTTAGATCCTTCGGATCCATGGAAATTCTTCGAATTTTTTAAACCTAATCCGAATTTAGCTTTTGCTTTGATGATGGGTGTGATCAGTTTTCATTCGTTTATCTCTTTTTGAGTAGGGTTTGGAATGGAGTTCATTTCTTCAAGCATCATTTGATCTGCCAAATTTCTGCTTTGAACGTCGTTTAAATATTTATAAGCTAAATCGTGATGGTATGCTGCATTGTCCACTCGGTCTACCGGTTTGCTCCACTCTTGATACATATCGGTGGATGTGAGCCTTTTGTCCAAGTTTGTGCCAGGTCCTGCAAAATTCATTCCTGGAATGTGCATTTCTCCTGGAAATTTTGCCCATGGAAGCTTTATTTTTTTTGAAAAATTGTTAATCGATTCCACCAAGTCTCCTCCTTTTGTCGTATGCGAAGATGATCCTTTGAGCGCATGCGAAGAAACAAACTTACATTTGGTCGTTCCGCAAACGTTGCAAGTCCCTTTGACTATATGCTTGTTGTTTTTTGTGATTTCGTTTCTCAAATGATTCGTTTCTGTTTTCCTTTTGCATTTAACACAATACATTTTATTTTAAAAAAATATTTTTAAACTAAAAATGGAAGTGTTTGATTTGTCATGGAATATTGGAAAAATCAAAAGAAACAACAACAAGCTTTTACCGAGAAGCATTCGAGGAATCATCGTTGGAAAATCCGGATGTGGAAAAACAACGTTGCTTCTCAAGTTATTGCTTAGACCTGGATGGTTGGATTATAACCATTTGCAAGTTTTTGGAAAATCTCTTTTCCAACCCGTGTACAAAATACTAAAACGTTCGTTCGAAAAAAAATTACCAAAAAAAATAATTCTCGACTTGTTTAAGGTACAAACCGAAATTGAAAAATTGAAACTAGACCCTGAATGCGTTATCAACGACCTTTCAAAATATTTTTCCGAAACCGAGGGCATGGAGTGTGAATTTTTTGAAACGGCTGACGATGTGCCTAATCCTGAAGATCTTGATTCATCCAAAAACAATTTAATGATCTTTGACGATTTACAACTAACCAAACAAAACAAGTGTGAAAAATATTACATCCGAGGAAGACACTCTAACGTCGACTGCTTTTACCTCGCTCAAAATTATTTCATGCTCCCAAGACAAACGATCAGAGAAAACACCAATTTTATCTGTCTCTTTCCCCAAGACTTAAAAAACATTAACCACATTTATCAAGACCACGTTTCGAGCGATATGGGAAAAAAAGAGTTTGAAAAGTTTTGTAGACATTGTTGGTCTGAACCTCACGGATTTGCGGTGATTGATTTGTCGTCAAAAAAGGACAATGGAAAATATCGAAGCGGATTTGACACTTTTTATTTTCCAAAAGAAGCCATTTAAAAAATGTCACATAATAAAAAATGTCAGGCATAATCATCGACGTGGATGGAAATTCCAACGTAATCATAACAGAATTTTTAGACAAAATCGTTTTTGAAAAAGGAAAAACTTATGAAATGGCTTTTCTAGGGCTTGAGACGTACAACAGCTTTCCAAACATCACCAGCAAAAACAATTCTTTCCGGTATAGCATGAACAACGGAATCAATTGGGAAAATGTCGCCATTCCAGACGGGAGCTATGACATCATTGACATTAACAATTATTTACAAAAGACCGTCTCAAACACAATAAAAAATTATGCATCTCAAAGCGCAAGCTTCGTCACAACAAATAAAATCAGCTACTCTCCTGATAACATAAAAATAGGATCCAATTTAAACACTTTAAAATCAACCATCACACTTGGATTGAATTATATGATGGATTTGAATGTGGATAACAGCATCGCCTCACTTTTAGGATTCACAAAAAGACAATTGGACTCTAATTCCGAATATGAGTCTGACGATGTTGTTAGAATTTCAAGCATCAACACGATTAGAATCCTCAACAACGTCATCGGATCGGCTTACATCAACGGCTCACAATTAAATTGCATCTACTCTTTTTATCCAGCCGTTGGTCCTGGATTTAAAATCATCGAAAGGCCTACCCATTTGGTTTACCTCCCTGTCAAAGTTCCAGAAATTTCCACAATGATCACTCGCGTTGTTGACCAAAATGGAAATTTGGTTGATTTTCGTGGAGAGGACATTACGATCCGTTATCACATTCGAGAAGTGAAATAAATATTTTTTCCCACATTTAAAAATGAGCAAATATGTTAGTGTTAAATTAAATGTGTCTCAGGGACAGATTGAAAAAATAAAAAAATCAATGATAGCAGGTAAACCTGTGAGCATCCGTATTTCAAAAGATGATTTTAACGGAAACAACGTTTTACTTGTAACACAAAATCAACATCGAAAACTTTTGGACGCTCTCCATCGAGGAGTTGGAGTCACCATTAAAATGAGCAAAACTCAATTGGAACATAACGCAAATGTGAAAGGAGGATTTATTGGAGCTCTTCTACCTTTATTGGGTATGTTGGGTAGTACACTTGCAACAAGAGTAGTTCCAGCTCTTGCCACCGGATTGTTAGCAGGTGTAGGATCTTCTGCAGGTTCTGCTATGGTTGATAAAATTGCAGGAAGAGGTATCGTTTATTTGAAAAAGAATGGAAATGGAATGAAAATGGGAACGCACAGAGGAAACGGATTATTTTTAACACCCTGGCCTAAAGGAGGATCATTCAAAGACGGAGTTTACGTTAAAAGCGGAAGAGGATATGAATCTATCGGCGCTGGTTTGCTTCTCGGACCAAACTCTCCATTCTCAAGCATCCCTTTTTTAAATTTAATTTTGTAAAATATACAGTGAAAAAAACTTTTTTAAAATGACTTAAATAAATTTTTTCTTGTTATAAAAAATGAGTATTACAGAACAAGAAGAATACGAGGAATTCTGTTACAGTGAACTACAGGAAATAAATAAACCCACTTTTGACCCAGAATTACACAGAATTGCTATACAATTCCGCTATGATAATCACAAAAACAAAATTGATGAAAATTATCTTAATAAAATTAAAAAATTAAATACCTTACCCATTCATCACAATACTAAACTCTTACTACAACATGGATTTGAAGAACAACGACAAAAAGAACATAATCAATTAATAAGAGAAACACGAAGAGAAAAATATAAACATCTTTTTCCATACTTGAAGAACAACTACAAAGAATAAATTAACTAAGACATTCACAACCTTTTTTCATAATGTCATCTCATTATGAAAATGCGCAAAGAAATAATTTTAGAACGGGAAAAAATATTTAGACAACACTTTACATTAAAAAACACGACGCCATCTTGCATTCCTTAAGTATGGAAAAGTATCAATGAGCTAGAAACCGATATGTCATTTTTTCTATAGAAAAATGGAAATGAGCCAGAACCCTGCGCAAAAATGGAAATGAGCCAGAACCCGCCTTTTGTAGTAGTCAAAAGTATTGTCATGAAGTGTAAACTTAATATTCTCTAAAGACAAAATTTCATTTTGTAAACGTTCAAACTTCTCTTGAATAAAACTAGTAGTCTCTTTGGCAAAACAAAACATAAGATGACGGGTTGCATCTGGACTATTTGGATTACAATTTTTCCATAGTATCTTTTTTCCACTTCGAATCTCCAACAGTACAAATACTATACTATACACAGTGGAATCATCCTCTCCTCTCTTCATAGTTGCTGCATTCTGAATTTCAGATTGGTCACTCTGACCATCACCACCCACTTTGCAAATAACATATATGTTATCACGTTCCTCCTGTGCTAAAAATTTGATAAAATTATCATCATCCTCCAAAAGATACTCAAACACTCTAGAAACTGAATGTTTGATCATATTGAATAGACTACATTTTACTTCAGTTTCTGAATATTTCACCTGCTCTGGATATGTCAATTTTTTGTATTCTTTTAACTTGGTTAAACCTGGAGGAACAAGATGATGATTTTGTGTAACAATTTTTTTAAATTCAGCCCATGTTCTGTCTGTTAGTCTCAAATTGCAAAAAGTATGCAATGATAAATTTGGACCATATAAATTAGACCTGGGTGCAGCAGAGGGATTAGATGCAAACCTTTTTACAGCATGTTGAAGTTTTTCTAGTTCTTTTCCCTGAAGATTATCAGTTCTTTTACGTTTCATCCTACTCGTAAGTTCTAAAAAAGATTTTCTAGGTTTTGGTGCTTCAGGTGTTCCCATTGTTACAGTATTTCTCCTAAAACATGTATAAAATGTGTGTACAACTTTTAACTTATATATATATATATATATATATATATATATATATATATATATATATATATATATATTTATATATATAAATAGTAGTGAAGACATGTCATTAATGTCTCAATTACTGTAATTTGTCAAACATTTGGAATATGTTTACACTATTGTAAGCCATTACATAATAAATTCTTTAGAAGTGTTAGTTTCTGTATTTTTATATTTTTAATGGGACTGTTATTATTTTATAGGTTTTTTTGTTTTTATTGTTTTTCAAAAAAAAACTTAATTTTTTTGTCTATAATTAGATATTAATTCCAATTTTTTATTTAATAAACATTCTTGGATTTGATTGTGTCAATATTTTCTTTCAGGCATAGTATACATCTTTTGGAAATATCATTATATGCAGGTGCTGTTTTAAGAATAAACCAGTTCAATATAAAATCATTAATTTCTTAATCTTTCAATTCCTGTATGTATTTTGATAGCATAGTGTGTTTTTAATACTTTTGTTTTTAAAAGAATTGTGGGGTGTTCTTTTGTTTTTTATTTATGCTATATTTTTTTAAACAGCAGTTCTAATCAGAAAATATTAAGTTAAGTTAAACTTTATAATGGCAACATCTAATGATGATTTCAAGTTGTGTTCAGATAGAACAAAACGAAGAAGAATTTATTCAAAGGTTTCAATAATACTTACAGAGCTATGTATGAAAAATGAGAATTGTGCTAGTATTTCCATGTTAGATAGAACTGTGGATGATATAAGTTTTAGTAAATCAAGAAAAAAACTTGATCAGAATGTAAATGTTCATGAAAAGCAAAATGAATCTATAACTATTTTTGATAGGTTAAATTCTCAAAGCGAGTTTTCAGAAAGGTTTTTTGATAGTATTGATAATAAATCTGATGTTGATTTTGATTATAGTAGGGACGATTCGAAAACTGATGAAATTGATGAAAATAAAAAAAGTGATGATGTCAACGATAATTATAACTGCAATGACTGTACATTAAAAAATAAGTTGCGAGATTGGGCAATAACTTACAGTGTATCACACTCAGCTTTAAAAAGTTTATTGCACATATTGAGTCCATTACACTCCAATCTTTCTAATGACTCAAGAACTCTTTTAAGCACTCAGCGAACTGTAGATGTTAAGTATATTGCTGGTGGAGAATATTATTACTTTGGGGTGCATTATTGGTTGCTTAATATTTTAAAATTAAATCAGCCTGATTCTATAGTTGACCTTTTGCATATTCATATTAATATTGATGGTATACCACTGTTTAATAGCAATTCAGTTTCACTTTGGCCAATTCTTGGTTCACTGAAAGAGTGTCCATTAAGTGGACCTTTTACCATTGCAATTTACAGTAGTACAAAAAAACCTACACCTCTTGATGAATATCTGAATGATTTTGTTTCAGAAATGAAGAGTTTAAAGCAACATGGTTTTCTATTTAATGGTAAAACTTACATAGTGAAGATTGATGCTGTAATATGTGATGCACCAGCAAGGGCTTTTATTAAATGTATTAGGCTTCACTCTGCTTATAACTCATGTGAGAGATGCATGCAGCGTGGCAAATGGTGTAACAAAGTAACACTGCCCAATTTAGAAGCACCACCAATTACAGACCTAACCTTTACTGAGCGTCATTATTCTGACCATCATGTAGGTTCTTCAGCATTGGAGCAGTTAGGTTGTGGTATGGTTACAGAATTTCCTATGGAATATATGCATCTTGTGTGTTTAGGTGTGATGCGCAGGCTTTTACTTCAATGGATTCATGGACCACGTGGGGATTGTAAGCTATCTCAGTTACAATTATCTATGATATCTAACAACTTAGCAATTATACGTAAACACATCCCCAGAGAGTTTTCAAGAAAACCACGATCTCTTTTAGAATATAAAAAATGGAAAGCTACTGAATTAAGACAATTTTTATTGTACACTGGGCCTGTTGTCTTAAAAACTAATTTAAAAGACACAATATATTCAAACTTCCTTGATTTGTCTGTTGCCATACGGATATTGCTGAGCCCAAATTTATTGTCAAAAAATATTGCCTATGCTGAACAACTCTTAAAATACTTTGTGTTTTCATTTTCTAAGTTGTATGGTGAAAATCAACTTGTGTATAATATTCACTCTTTAATACATTTGCCCAGTGATGCTAAACATTATGGTGTTCTTGATAATGTATCTGCATTTCAATATGAAAGTTACCTTGGGAGATTAAAAAAATTAGTTCATAAGCCTCAAAATCCAACTGGTCAAATAGTACGCCGAATTATTGAAGGGCACTGCAACATCAATGACAACACTTCCAATAAGAAAGAGCAAATGTTGAAGAGAATTCATTTAGATGGTCCTATACCTGTTGATTATCGTTCTTATTTTCAGTTCAAACAATACCATGGACCTAGGTATTTTATCTCCACATCCATTGGAGACAATTGCTTTCAGATTAAAAGTAAGTTAGGAATTGTAAAGAATATTTTGCACAATTCTACCTTCGCTGAACCCAATAATGCTTTAGTTGTGTTTGAAGAATTTGAAGATGCTGAACTATTTTTTTCAGGTCCAGTTAGTTCAATTTCACTTTCAATATATTTTGTGACCAAGCTTACTGGAATTAGACAAACTTTTCCTGTTGCTAGTTTGCTGACAAAGTATCTTCTACTTCCATTTAAACAAGGATTTGTGGCTTTACCACAGTTGCATTTATCTTAACTTTTAAAATATTTTTTTCAAGTCAATTTAAAATTTCTATAGTTTAAAAAAGAAAATAATTTATTACTTATACAACTTTAATATTACACTTTCTTTTGGTAATGCTTTGAGTGATTTTTTTTGTTTAGAATTTGTGAATGTACAAGTTGTTACTCCATAGATAAATAAATATTAAAAAAATTTTACTTTGATAAATTTAGTTGCAATATTAATTTGTAATATTTTTATTTGATTGAAAATATTTAAAGAATGGTGAGTATTATGACTACATGACTATTAATATTGATTACTAAATTTCAGCTGATGCAGTTTTGATTTTACTATACTAAAATGTATGCAATTGTTGAATATGTTGAGACTAAAGAGATTGATTTTTTGCCAATGAAGTGGATGGTTGATGGAAATAAACAGAATGTTAAAAGTTTAATTAAAGATAAAACTGCATTAAATTTTTACTATCCGCCAGTAAAAGCAGCAAGTAAAGTGTCAAATGCCAAAAAAATATGCAGTAACCCAGAAGAACACTGGCTTTTATACAAAGTGCGAAATCTTGGAACTGCAAGTTAGTACTATTGTTGTTTTTAGAGATCCTTCTATGAAGGATCTGGCTTTCTCTCTTAATAAGATTTTTAGAGCTCCTTAATGGACTCTGATTTAGTCATTAATAAAATGGTTTTGCAATGGTAGAAAGGAGAGCACTCTTTTCTCCCATTTCTAAAACATTTAGAGCACTCATGCTTGCAAAGAAAAAATAATTGTTTAGAGCATAACACTTAGCTATTGATGTGTAAAATTTTTCACGGACATTGCATGTAATCAATGAAATGTACACAAAATATAATTTGTTCTAGACACTCTTAAAAGCGCAAATGAAAAAACAAAACAGGCTGAAGACACATCTAATGTTGACTATGACACAAATGATTATAATAACTGTAGAAATTTGGAAACACAAAAAATTAGGTTAGAGAATTCCAGTACAATTTGTTTCACTCATGTTCAGAGTTAAAATAAATGTAAATATATATTAATTTTTTTAATTTAATTTTAACTGTAGAAAAATTGTTTTCTGATTTACAGATCATTTTAGAGTTTTTCATTCAAATTATTTTTAGCTTGCTGTCTATTGTTTCAATAATAAAATCAATTAATAAAATTTTTTAGTTTAATTTATAATATTTAAAAATAATAATTGTCACTTTTGTTTAGAAAAAGAAAACATTCTTTTGACTATGAAAATGATGTTGCTGATGATGAAATTGAAGACTCTTATCAAGAAAACAGATTGATTACGTAAAAAAATTAAATCTATAAAGTTCTAAATTGTTTATCTAAGATCATGAGACACCAAAAAATTATAAATAAATAAAATAGTATTAATAGAATGGTTTTTGTTATTTTTTATCACTTAAAATTTTCAGATATGAAGGTTTTTTAATAGATGGCAGGTGTGGTTCTTGGTTCTTTAATAGATGGATTGCCGTAGTAATAGTTTTAAATGTGAATATAGTTGGTAAATCTAGTACATTTATACCTATTTTGTTATCTTGTTGTTTCAGAAATACAAGCATCTCTATGGTTACAAAACCAACACCACCTAAACACTTAAGGGCAATACAATCAAGCTCACACTCATCTTTGTCTCAAAATGTGCCTGTACTAAAACACCTACCACAATCCAGTACCTCTGATCACCAGCCTAATGTAATACAACCTGAAATGTTACCCAGTCATTCAAAAAATATAATGGAAACATCAGCTCAGGTATTAAATTCAATAAACTCAAGTAAGCTTGTTTTTTAAAGTTGCTGAGTTCCATGATTATTAATTTAAAAAAAAAAAAATTGAAGTAATTCAAATTATTGAAATAGTGAGATTATAACTTAGATTTTGAAATTGAGTTTTTGACTGTATTGTATAGCAAATTGTAGAGTATAAAACCAAATTTTTAAATATGATTTAGCTGTTCTTATGCAGAAGTTACTAACAACTCTTGAAGAAGTAAAAGAAACTCAAAAGACTCATTCTGTAATGTTACAATCTATTATGCGAAAATTAAATACACCTCAGTTGGAAAATGATAATGAGTTGCCAAATGACATTCACTTTCCCCTTTCTAATATCAAAGATATTAATGATTTGGAGGAGCATCTAAAAGATCAATCAATAAAGAGAACACTGGTGAGTATTTTATTTTCCATGTCTAACAATATTATTTTTCATAACTTCATGGTTTATTTTATGTTTTATGAAATAAATAAGTGATGTGTAAACTAAATGTTTTATAATTACAACCTAACCCATGGCCTGGGCATAGTGTTAAACTGATCCTATATTGGCCCAGGTGAGGTTCTTTAGCTGTGGTAAGGTACTTAGTTAATTTAGCTGTGGTAAGGTATCAAAGTTTTCCATCTCCTAGGAGATGGAAAGCTTTGAGGTTAAACCCCCAATTTTAATGAGGAGTTTGTAAATCTAGGCTGAAGGGCCACTGTAGTTATGGGGGCCACTCATTTTTTATTAACAGTCTCTCAACTCTTAATTTTGACACACAAGCCTTGTCACAAAATTGCTGCATGGAGAAACAAAATGAGTGTGGTTCTTCCTGAGGTGGAGAGTGGTGGGATTGAACCACAAACCTTGTATTTACAAGGTGGATGCTCTACCACTACTTCATCTATACTTAAAAGCCTAATCATATGTGTTACCTCAAAGTCTTCGAAAAATGTTACATTAGCAAATGTAATTGGCTGTAAAAGAGTACATACATAATTCAATCATTTACTAATTTAATTCAACTTGATACTTTTTTCAGACTTGTATTGTATCCAATATTGGTGGAAGCTCACTAAATGATGCCATTAAAAGAATGATGAAATTCATTCTCTCTAATAACCTTGGAAGACTGTGTAATCTTTCTGGGCAATCTGGAAAAGTTTGTTTTTCCAAACTGGAAATATTTGAAGTTGTCTGTGGTATGTTATTCTATTCATATAATAATCTTGAGACGTGTAATTTAAAAAATGTTTTTTCTGTGAGTTTTGTCTTGTGAAATTTTTTTAATAAAGTTTGTGTATTAATACACAAACTTTATTAAAAAAATTTCATACCAGCAACTGCGGTATGGAAATTTTCAGCACTTAATCTAAACGGTCAAATCAAAACGTGTGTGCGTGTGTGTATATATATATATATATATATATATATATATATATATATATATATATATATATATATATGTATGTAATTCTTCTTTTGTGCGTTTAGGTGCAGTTAAAAGAAATGCATTAACGACTAATGCAACCCAAAAGGAGATCGAAGGCGAATTGCGCAGGTGGTTCGCTAACGCCCGAGACCGGGGACAAGACAGCCGAAAAAAAAATTATCTGTAATATCTTCAGATTCTTTATTATCAGAAATATAGTTAGAATTCAATATATATATTCGACTATTGATTAAAGTATAAAGTATGCGAGGTTTACTAAGTTTCAAATACATTTGAGGATTGCCACGCGGTGATACTCATGCGTGTGGTCATACAGGTCGTAGATTGGTCCGAAGATGCACAAGTTAAGCTTAACAAACGGTCTCTGTGGGTCACATCCCAAGCAGTTCCCATGCGGGCCCCTTCCAAAAATAATGCCTTGCGGTTCCCGTGCGGGCCCCCTGGACAAAACCTTGTGGGTCCCGACTGGGATTCCCGTGCGGGACCCATACTTTAACAAACGTGGGACCCGTGCGGGTCCCGACTTGTTTGGCTGGCTGGGATATATATATATATATATATATATATATATATATATATATATATATATATATATATATGTATAAATACACACATACGTACCTGTTTAACTTCAGTCTAAGACCTTCAAGTATTAATTGGCCCTCCTTCATTTTTTGTTCACCCTGCTTGATGAGCAGGTTACCCTGCTGAATCAGCTTCTCACCCTCTTTTAATATATATATAATATTTTATTTTAGAATTAATAAAAAACTTACCAGACATATGATTTGTATTCTATTTTTTTATCCAGAAAATCTTTGTATTTAGTGAAGAACAAACTGCTTTTTTTTCCACATTTGTTAAAGTTTTTTATCAACTCAAAAGCTAGTCTTCGAAAAATTTTGAAACTAACCATACAACCAGCATTATTTAGTGCAATAAACTTAGACTCCAAAAGTTTTGCACAGGCTTTAAAATTTTTTCTTAAGAATATATGCCTTGGGGGAAATGTATGTGTTAAAAGTTGACGAAGAGTGAATGTAGCCATTTTGATAGTTAATAAAAATCATCGCAAGGTAAAACTGAGTCAAATAAAAACTTACCGGAAGTTGTTGAACTACGGAATTTTCATTTACTTCACAGAATTTAGTCGGTTTTTAATAAAATTCACAATAGTAAAAATGATTTTTAAGCATGAGGTCACAGAGATCGCCTCAATTTTTTTGCATGGCAGTAAATTTAATTCGCAGTAGCTATATTTTATTCAAAAAAAGCGAGGCGACCTCTGTGACCACATGCTCAAATCAATTTATGTTTAAGAAATCAAAAAATCAGCAAAAAAATGCTATGTCAAAACCCTTTTTTTCTATTTCTATTTTTACATTCAATTAAATACATGATTATTTTAATTTTGCATAAAAATAATAAAGAAATTTAACACTTATCATATAATTTGAAAGGATTTTAACAAAAATGCGAGTTTTTTAAAACCTCAAAAAAACCCTTAAGATGTCAGAAGTTTAAAAAAACTTAAAATAATTTTTTTTTTATAAAGAGTTAAAAACTAAATGCAAAAAAAAAAACTTAAAAAGTTTAAATATGAAAAATCACTAAAAAATATGCACAAAATCCTATTTCCGCTAAGCGATGCATAGTGCACCGTTTAAATGGCGGTGATCAATTTATAATACAAGTATTACCAATTGCTCAACGCCATTTAAACGGTAGCGAGAATCATCCAATTGATTGAGGATAGTTCTTGGCACTTTCTTGGTAACGTTTCCAAATCATTTTGTCACTTGGGTCTTCATTGAAGTGTCTTTCTTTAAACTAAATAAAGTGCAACTTGATTTTTCTGTCTTTCAAGTAAATGTTAGCTGAGTTATTATTAAGAGATATTTTAATTTTTCCATTAATACACTTAAAAAAAAACTATTTAAAAATACCACAAATATCAAACAGAACTCCAAATACTGACGTTTTCTGCAATATATAAAGGAATATATCTAAAATTATATTACCTGCCTGGTTTTTTTTAGGTACTTTTGTTAGGCCTTTGAACAGCAATAGCCAAGAAAATGTCCTCGTCCGAAGAATCATCAATCATTTTTTACCAAAAGCAATTCCAATCATTCTAAATACCTGAATTTTGAAGAAGTTGTCATCAAAGTATATTTAATTTCAAAATAACATATCACTAACAATTAGAAACAGCTATTCTAAAGCGCAATGCTTAATAGAATTTTTTTTAAATTTGGGTAAACTTTTGCGCTAAAAATAATCTGTAAAATATTGTGTAAACGTTATGAATAATATAAAATAAATATAAACTATAATAAAAAAATAATATAAGCCAGTAACATATGTAAATAAATAAATATAAATAGAGTAAAAAAAAAAAAAAAAAAAAATGTAAACTCTGAAAATAACGTGTAAAAAATTCAGATTAGATTTCTACAAGAATTTGGAATAAATTTTTGATGAATCCGTTTTTTCAATTTTCAAAAAACGTAAAAAGTCTTCAATTAAAGCATAAATTTATGCTGAAAATTTGTCAATATTTGTGACTCAACGTTTTTTTTTACTTTTAGAGCGGTCTTTTTTATATAAAAATGTGGTGCTTTTTTTATAGTTATGTTAGAGTATTGTTAGGTGTTCTCTGTTAGCTTTAGGGATGTAATGTGTTAGATGGATTAAAGTGGTTTTTACGACGTTAAAGAAGGCATGGGTTCTAGTGTTAAATTGAATGGCTGTAAAACTTTGGGTTGAGGCTTGTGAACTATTTGGTAGAGAAAGGGAAAGAGTTTATTGTTAAAGGGCTAAGATTATGTTTTCGTAGTTTTCTCAACATAAGTTCTGTTCTTTAAGTTAATTAATTGCAAAAAATATTTTCTTACTCTATCGAATATCTTTTCTTCTTTTTCTTTATTAGAAACGATTAAAAACTTCCGTTTATTTTTCTTTAACCAATATTGCTTCTGACTTCTGTATAACTCTTTTCTTCTTCTGTTTCATTTTTTTCTTCTTCGATCACTTATAAAACTTCTTGTTTATCTAACAACTTTTCAATAAAAAAAGTTTCTGTAAAAACTCTGGTTTCCCATAAAGCTGCTAACTTTTTCCTCTTTTTTCGGTTATTGTACATAACTCAATTTTTGAGCTTTAATAGTTTTCCATTCTTGTTCGTTTTTGTTGCCTACTTATCATTTGTATACCTACTTATCATTTGTTTACTAGTCAGGTAAATAAATCTCTGAGTCTACATCTTTTTCTAATCGTTGTTTTTAGCTATTTTCTTCGATACGTTTTATCGTCTTTTCGTTCACTTAAATGATAAGTCTCTGTGTTTACGTCTTTTCCTAATTGCTTTTTAAAACGTTTCTTCATTTCGTTTTATCTTCTTATTATTTACATACGCGGCAGCTTGATAAATCTTCATGTGTACGTCCTTTTTTAGTCTTTGTTTTTATCTTATTTCTCCCCCCTCATTACAAATAGCCCGAAAATCAGGAAATGCGAAGCGCTGATGCTAATCGAGCATTACAATTTTCACACAATATAATGTCACAGCTTTGATTTCTTCATATGGTTGTCAATTAAATTTATAAATAGACAGGTATTTGTAAAAATAAAGTTTTTTAATTTTGCATGAGCATTCGTAGTTTAGTATTTTACAGCCAATCAATAGAACAATGAAAGGGTACAATGAGAAAACAATGATTATCGCATTTATAACAAAATTTGTGATAAAAAACTTCAGTGGATTGACAAGCAACATTTTTGAGAACTTTAACAAAATTTCAGTGCTGTGTTTAAGCATTTCTTCCACATTCAGAGCATTATCAATGGTCTTCAAATAAAGTAGTTCCTAATGTGATAAAGCATTCGAAACGATCAGACATCGCAAGATTCTTACATTATTATTGTGTGGAAGTAGATCCCACTTGTAACAATTTAACCATGAAAAATCAACTATTAACATTTACACACTAACAAACGAAAGTTAAAAGACGGAAACGCCTAAGAAAATGAGCCCAATATAAAAGGTATAAACATGTAAAAGTAAAAGAGGGGAAGGGTTGTGATCATAAAGCCTAAGTGTCAGATTACTAAGAAGTTACGAGAGAGTTAGAAGTGGAGAAGACAGTTTACAGCTATTGGGGACACACGAGTGGGCATATAGAGGAAGGGAGATTTAGAAAAAGAAAAAAGAGTAACTCCCAACCTACAAACTACTGACATCCCATAACCCAACGAAAAACTAATTAAAACGTAGAACTAAAGTTATAAAGAACGGCGTAGCTTTAATTTCGAAATGGAGTATCAAAGACTGATAGTAGAGTATCAAAGTTAGATAACACTAGTTAACAAAAATTCTAACTTATTTTTGTCTCATCAATATAAGTTTTGAATATACAAGGGCTACAAAACAATATTGAATTTACAAGGGCCACCAAACAAAAAAGTATCAGATAAAAAAAATTCACACATCAAGTTTTCTTATGTCATCAAAACATAAATTTTTGTAAGAAGTACAAAAATGAGCAACACTTAGAGAAATTATTGCTTAATATACAATAAATACTAATGCTTTCTATGATATTTGGCTTCTATTAAGTCCCTTTTAAGTCTTCAACAATAAATGATAACAGTGATAATTACGTAATCAAATAAACACGAATAATTTAAATGTGTTCATGTGAAAATCTTTATTAAAACGTGCACATAAAATGAATTAGAGACATTTGAGAAATCAGAGTTCGCTTTGATTTTAAATTTGTATAAAACGAGTTTTGTTAATTGATTGTAAAATAAATTTATATTTAGTCAAAGATAAGAACAGTTGTATGGTTGGGGAAAATGTACAAATAATCTGATGATAATCCTGGACTATATTTTCCTTAATAGAGCTTCTTTATTAAAGAAATGCTCTGATGGAACTTCTCACATTGTTCGTCACTCACAACGTGAAAACTTACTGGAAATAAAATCCAGATACGATTCCAGCATATGCATTTTTAATGACATATTAAACCACAAACCTTTACATGACATATGTTCATTTACTAAGCCTTTGTAATTTTTCGCTTTACGGTTTCCAAGAAAATTGTTCACAACATTCACAAAGCAGTTATTCTGATCAATAGTTTTTTTTTCAAAGCTTCTATCCTTTATCAGTTTCCGCATTTGAAGAGCTAAGAACATTCTAAAACATGTACAAGAAAAAATCTGCGCGGGCGTTGTAAAGGATATTTATTTAACTATTGCATTTCGAAATTAAATGTTATATATATTTTGAAAGTACATAAATTAATAATATTAAATAAATTAATTTATTTAATAATCATTATTATTATCAAATAAATTAATAAAAATATTACTAAAATAAATTTAACTAAAGAAAGTTTGCAAAGTTTTATACGTGAAAACGCACGCACTTTGCGTTTTACACTCGACATCAGCTTTTGCACAGACTTCGGCTGGACTTTCTTGGTAGCTCAAATCTATTTATTTTTGAAATCTTTAATGTTTTTCGCTTCTTTTATAGTGAACCTTAGTTTTTATTGACAAGAGCCCGATATCTTTCGATAAGACGTAGTCGGGACAATTTGTTGGATTGCAGTGTTTTTCAACGAAATCTACTTTTTTGTTCTTTAAACCATTTAAAGTTGTCCTAGAGTAATGATATGATGCTAAATCCGGCCAAAATAATGGGTTACCCGTGTGTTCTTAAAAACGCCAAAAGACGTTTCTTGAGGCATTCCCGTAGTTAGAAAACAAGAGCTTCTTTCACCAGATTCACAAACTGCTTGCCAAACTAAGGATTTTTTCGCAAATTTTTGCATTCCAATGCATTTATAATTGAAATTCAGTTTTTTGCAATTAGTTGATGAATAATATTGGTGTCCTGGAAGAGATCGGAAATATACAGCACAATAAGTTTCGTCAATAATCAAGCAAAATTTTTTAGCCCATACTTTTTTATAGAGCAGCTTTGATTATCGAATTGCGACATTTTCTTGCTTTTCTTCACGACGAGGACATTTTTTCTTTTTCTAAGATTTATTGCCACAACTTCTCTTTACTCTTTGTATACTGGAAGCACTTGTCTTAAATTTATTCGCTAAAGTTCGAACAGAAATCTCCGGTTTTCTGTCTGATGCATCTTTCACTTTTTTACCAAGATCTCGTCAAACAAAACATTTTTTTCTTCCACTTCCTGATTTTCTTTTGATTGTACCAGTGTCCTTAAATCGTTTCACAACGCTCTGCACTGTTCTCAAAGCAATCTGCGGCTCATTAGAAATTGTTTTGTTTGATAAAGCAGGATTTTTAACGAGAAAATGCAAAATTTTTTCTCGCTTCATAACTTGATTTGATGACATTTCAGTTAAAACCGTTTGTTTTAATAGCAGAGTTGTTTAAAGTTGAAATAACAATAATTCATTGACATTTTAAAACAATTGATGCACGGTTTATGTAAACACCAAATCAGAAAACGCGCAGATTTTTTCTGGTACATGTCTTATTTTTTTTTTTTTTTTGCTAAGTGTGGGGAACTCCTCTTTTAGATATGATGATCCGCTGCCATTTTTAGGCATAGCTTTTATTAAGTTGTTTATCAGGCCGAGCTTGATAAAAAACATTGTAAACACTATGCATAAAAATACGGAAATCTTTCAATGTTTTATAGATAAAATGGCTTGGGGGGTTCGCTGTTCAGCATGATTGATACCTGTCTGATAACTAAATTTTAGATTTTATAACATCTGGTGGAACTCTTAATATAAACTCCCACTGACTTCAATTAATCATCTTAAGAAAAGTTTAAAATATCCTCAATAGTACTTTGAGTATTTTCTATATGATTTTTCTAACAAGTTTTTATTTAAATATCATTTCTGCTTAGAAAACCAATTATTAGCTCATTAATGATGATGAATATAACTTAAAGCTCATTTCAAAATTAATGTGGTCTCTAAACAATTGACCTTTAATGACCTTTTTGTTAACAAAATTGTAAATATTCATACAAATTATCATTATTAGTATTGCTTTTATTATTATTCTTATAATTATTATTATTATTATTATTACTATTATTGTTCGTATTATTGTTAACATTAATATTATTATTATTATTATTACTATTATTACTTTTATTGTTATTACTATTGCTATTATTATTATTATTATTATTATTATTATTATCATTATATTTTTTAAATATATATATATATATATATATATATATATATATATATATATATATATATATATATATACACACACACACCCCTTTTTAAGCCGTCATTAATACGTGTTAATTAAGACAACTTTAAGACGTCTTGGATAAGACGACTTACTGTGTTTCATTTGAGACCAGTTTAAGACATCTTTCTGACCAATTTCAAGACGTCTTCAATTTGTCTTTAAGACGACTTGTTGTTGGGTGGGTTCTTAATTTGAATATCTGAATATATAATTTGAATATCTACATGGCTTTAGGCTCAGTTCATTTTGATGATTTAACTTATCAGCGACTTTTGTCAAATCTATGAAACCATAATGGTTCAATATGTTTAGTTAGCGGCAATTTTCAGCTATTTTATGATATTCTGTTTGCAGAAACCATTAGTTTTATTGTTAATTTTACGCCTATGAAATAAATTCCAAATAACGCGTCATTCTCTTTTATCCTCCATTTTGAAGCGTTTTAGTTTTTACTAGCACTTCAAAGAGATTTTCTAAATATTGAACGAAAGTTCAAATTTCGAACGGCATTTGATTAACTAATGACATTCGATTCGACTTCGATTATTGAATAAACTTAAAGTTTCGCACTTTCCTAATGGTGATATACAGTTGGCTCTAGAATAGCCGAATTAGAAGTAAAATATTCTTGTCACACAGTTAAATATAACACCATTATGTATAATTAGTTTAAAGCCTTAAGAGTAGCTTATTGAGCTACTCTTCTATCTTGGTGTAAAGTCTTATAAATAAGGATGGCATTTTAAATGTCTTCCGTCCTTTAGCCCTAACTGCTTTTTTTGTTGCTGTCACAAAAGCACCTGACAAGAATCCTTAACAAAGAGGCTTTTTTACGCATATTTTTCATGTGTTTCCTCAATAATAGTGTATTCTTTCTTTCTTCCTTTTCTCTAGAAGCGAAGTTTTTGTTAGTAATTCTAATTCATATTCTGAACAATATTGCTTTTTACACAGATATTTTAAAGATTAATCATGATGAGTCATAATCTTTTGAATGTGATAATAAGAGATGTATGTAAGATTAATACTGTTGATACGCCAAGAAAAAGGTAAAATGAAGGTTGTATACCATTTGTCAAAATAGATTTAAACGATTGACTGTTTATAGAAGTGGTAATCCTAAGTTAAAAGAAAATCATAAATTTATTTTTATGCTTTATTACGCAACACGTAATAAGACTCTTGCCAATTAATTTATTACATTAAAGTACTGCAAATTAATGGACTTATGCATGTTTTGTTATTCTAACTTTAGTTAATAACTTTTTAAATATTTTTAAGTAACCCATTTCTTTTAACATTTTATTTCATTTTTATAAATTATTTTAAATACTACTTACACGTTTACTATTAATGCATACATGTTATTTTCAGTGAAATATTCACTGAAAACCTTTTTTGAAATATCTAAAACAACGCCGAAGTAAAAGCATGTCCACTAATTGCATTCGAATTTATGTAACTGAGGCAGTGAAATTAAAATCAAGTTAATTGATATTAATGTTGTATGCTAAAAGTAGGTCTAGTTGTAAAAATAGGTCTAGTCATAAAAACGTTAAATCTTCGAAATGTTTTTAAAAAGATATCGGAAATTTCATAAAAAATACTTAATATTTTTTTCCAACCTACGTTATGAACTTTTCTCCATAAAGTCAAGAATATTAAACACAGCAAGAAGCAAAAGATATGTAATATGTTAAATATGTAACAATTCTATTTTGGCATCAAAACCAATTATCTTTAAAACCACATTTTGATGAGATTAGCGAAAATGTCTTTTTAGACCTGTAGATGACATCATGTAGTTTATCATTTAAAATTCTTGTCTATTTATTTACTGTTTATTCTTTTCTATATTTCTGCTGATCACTGTGAAGTTATAGTACAAGGTGCGGCAGAGATTCGCGAACTTTTTAGAACATTTTTCAAAATGAATTTTTAAAGCACTAAAAAATTATATTCATGGAATATTAATAGAGGAAAAGTAGAAGATATATGCTTTTCCCACCTTAACCCACCATAACATTCAAATATGTTTCCTTCTTTTTGATCACTCTTCCTCTTTTTTGATCACTTTTTTGTTCACCTCATGCCTAGAACGGAAGAACTGGCAGGTGCTGATTATATAGTCCCTTGGCACTGAGTTCTAAGCACGAGTAATTGATGACTTTAGTGACTTGACACTAAGTGGGCCTTTTTGCAACACTTATTCTCACCAACACACAGGTGGTGGTTTGTCACCCTTCTGCACAATGATTCTGTCATATCGCCTTTTTAGCACTAAATTAATACTAAAAAGTTTTTCATCTGAGAAAACATTAACTGTTGACGAAACATAGCTTTTCAGCTGATTCAGAATCTTCTTTGATCGCTTCAATCGTAAAGTTTTTAGTCTTTCTGTAAAAAGTTAACATAAAGGTCGGACGACACTAACTTTTCTAAGTGTTTTTAGAGTTCTTCTAACTGTCCTCTCATTATCATGGAACAGTTTTGCTATCTTTTTGATTGATACAGAAGGATTCTTTTCAACATGCTTTTTATACTTTTCTATGAACATTTTATCAACTTATTTGTTCACTGGAGAGAAAATTTGGGCTCTCTCAGCATTATCACGTTTTTTCACTTTGAAAAATGGAGTTTTAGACTTTCCTGAAATACAAATCACGTGGAGGGAAACCCGCTTGAATCCAATTTAAAACTTCTAATATTTTGGCTTCCATTGTAAAACATGTAGCAAAATGTTTTTTATTCACAATTTTATTTAAATCTAAAGCAGTCATTGAACATTAACTAACAGAAACAAATAGCGGAAGTATTTTATTTGCATCACGAAACTTAGCCTAGTGTATGGCAGTCAAAAATATCATAAATTTGGATTTTTCAAAGGCCATCTTTCAAGTGATAACGGGTGACAACTAAAAAACGAGACTGAATTTAAAGACACTTATCTCTTTAAAGAAGTAAGTTAAAACAAAATAGAAAACTAGAATAAAAACACTCTCTGTTCTAGAGAGTGTTTTTATTCTAGTTTTTATATATATCATTAGTTGTTCTCAATTAAACCATTTCTTCAGACTTTATCAACTAGGCCTGGTAAAGACTGAGCTAGACTCCGTATGAGCTCAAAATCAATTTTATTAAGGCAATACTTGATTCTAGAACGTAATTTTTTAAGATTTTCTGCATGCCAATTATTCTTGTAGACAAGGCTTTTAAAATACTACAAAATGTTTCGATAGGACGACATTCTGGCAAGTTTGCAGAGTTTTCTGCTTTCTTAACATATTGCACGTTTTCTTTGTTTAGGTTCATGATTGCTGTTTTTGCATAGTGAGATGATGCTAAATCTGGCCAGAATACCATATGCACCATCTGAATGATACTTATTGATGAATGGAATAAGTCTCTTCTTAATACATTTGTTTAAATAGATTTTTTGATTAACAGCCAGTCCACTTGGTACAAAATAAGGTTGAGAAACTCCATTTTCAGAAAAAGCAATCCATAAAAGTAATTTCTTTTGAAACTTGTGTTTTGTTTGGTATTTAACTGTAGATGGAGCATATTTTAAGTTGAGGTCTGAGAATTATTTGGTAGAGAAAGGGAAAGAGTTTATTGCTAAAGGGTTAAGAATATGTTTTCGTAACTTTCTCAACATACGTACTGTTCATCACGTTAATAAATTACAATTTTTATTTTCTTACTCTTCCAGCAGTGTCTAATACTATTTAAAATTAACTCCTCTATTGCTCTTACAGCTTAACAAATATCTTTTCTTTTTCTTTATTAGAAATGGTCAAAAGCTTCCCTTTATTTTTCTTTAATTGCTTCTGACCAACATTGCTTCTGACTGCTGTTTAACTCTTCTCTTCTGTATTATTATTTTCTTCTTCGATCACTTATAAAACATCTTGCTTATCCAAAAACTTCTCACTAAAAAAACTTTCTGTAAAAACTCCAGTTTCCCAAAAAACTACTTAATTTTTCCTTTTTTTTCATTTATTGTACATAACTATATCTTTGAACTTTAATAGTTCTCCATTCTTGTTCGTTTTTGTTGCTATACCTACTTATCATTTGTTTTCTTGTCAGGGAAATAGATCTCTGAGTGAACATCTTTCCTAATCGTTGTTTTTAGTTTTTTTCTTCGATACGTTTTATCGACTTTTCGTTCACTTAAATGATAAGTCTCTGTGTTTACGTCTTTTCCTAATAGTTTTTTAAAACGTTTCTTCATTTCGTTTTATCTTCTTATTATTTACATACATGGCAGGTTGATAAGTCTTCATGTGTACGCCCTGTTTTAGTCGTTGTTTTAAACTTATATCTCTGCCCCATTACAAACAGTCCGAAAATAAGGAAATGCGAAGCGCTGATGCTAATCGAGCATTACATATTTCACACAATATGACGTCACAACTTTAATTTCTTCATATGACTGTCAAGTAAACTTGTAAACAAACAGATATTTGTAAAAATAAAGTTAATTTAATGTTAAATGAGCATTCATATTCAGTAATTTATAGCCAATCAGTAGTATAATAATAGAAAGCTTTAAGAAAACAATGATTATCGCATTTATAACAAAATTTGTGATAAAAAAACTTTAGTGGATTGACAAACAACATTTTTGAGAACTGTAATAAGATGTCTGTGTTATGTTTAAGCATTTCATCCACATTCAGAGCATTATCAATGGTCTTCATACAAAGTAGTTCCTAATGTAATAAAGCATTCGAAACGATCAGACATCGCAAGATTCTTACATTATTGTTGTGTGGAAGTTAATTTTATTCGGAAGATAAGTCTGAACAAGATCCCACTTGTAACAATTTAACCATCAAAAACCAACTATTTGCATTTACACAACAATAAACGAAAATTAAAAGACGGAAACGCCCAAGAAAATGAGCCCAATATAAAAAGTATAAACATGTTAAAGCTAAAGAGGGGAAGGACTGTGATCATGAAGCTTAAGTGTCAGATTACTAAGAAGTTACGAAAGAGTTAGAAGTGGAGAAAACAGTTTACAGTTATTGGGGACATACAAAAGGGTATAAAGAGGAAGGGAGATTTATAGTTGTAAAGATAAGATAAAAAAACCGTAAGAATAAGAAAAAAGAGTAACTCCCAACATACGAACTACTGACATCCCATAACTCAAAAAAAAAACTAATTAATGCATAAAACTAAAATTATAAACACCGGCGTTGCTTTAATTTCGAAATGGAGTATCAAAGACTGATACCAGGGTATCAAAGTTAGATAATATTGGTTAACAAGAATTCTGACTTATTTTTGTCTCATGAATATAAGTTTTGAATATTCAAGGGCTACCAAACAATTTTGAATTAACAAGGGGCACCAAACAATGAAATATAAATAAAAGAAAATTCACACATCAAGTTTTTTTCTGACATCAAAATATAAATTTTTGTAAGAAGTACAAAAATGAGCAATACTTAAAGAAATTATTGCTTCATCCACAATAAATACTTTTTCTGATATTTGGCTTCTAGTAAGTTCCTTCTAAGTCTTGAACAATAATTGGTAAGAGTGATAATTAGGTAATTAAATAAACACGAATAATGTAAATGTGTTCATGTGGAACGCTTTATTGAAATGTGCCTATAAATTGAAAAAAAGACGTTAGAGAAATCAGAGTTCGCTTTGATTTTAAATTTGTATAAAACGAGTTGTTAATTGATTCTGAAATAAATTTACATATAGTAAAAGATATGAACTGCTAAATGTTTGGGGAAAACGTACAAATAGTTTGATAATACTCCTGGACTCTATTTTTCTTAATAAAACTTCTCCACTAAGGAAATATCCAAATGGAACTTCTCACATTGTTCGTCACCCACATCGCCCAAACATGCTGGTAATAAATCCAGATGCGATTCCAGCATATGTACTTTTATTGACACGTTAAACCAAAAAGCTTTATATGTTCATTTACTCAGCCTTTGTAACTTTCCACTTTATGGTTTCCGAGAAAATTGTGCACAACATTCACAAAGCTCTTCCAGAAGTTTATTGTGATTTATCAGTTTTTTTTCAAAGCTTTTATCCTTTATCAGTTTCCGCATTTGCGGACCTAAAAACATTCTAAAACATGAACCAGAAAAAATCTGCGCGGATATTATGAAGGATATTTATTAAACTATTGTATTTCGATATTAAATTATAAATATTTGAAAGTACATAAATTAATATTATTTAATTTCACTGAGGAAAGTTTACGAAGTTTTGTGCGCACACACTTTGCGTTTTACATTCGACATCATGCACGATTTGCGTTATATACTCAACATCAGCTTTTGCACAGACTTCGGCAGGACATTCTTAATAGCTCTAATCCATTTATTTTTAAAATCTTTAATGTTTTTGGCTTCTTTTATAGTGAACCTTAGTTTTTATTGACAAGAGCCCGATATCTTTCGATAAGACGTAGTCGGGACAATTTGTTGGATTGCAGTGTTTTTCAACGAAATCTACTTTTTTGTTCTTTAAACCATTTAAAGTTGTCCTAGAGTAATGATATGATGCTAAATCCGGCCAAAATAATGGGTTACCCGTGTGTTCTTAAAAACGCCAAAAGACGTTTCTTGAGGAATTCTTTTATGTATATTTTGGTGTTAACTGTTCCCGTAGTTACAAAACAAGAGCTTCTTTCACCAGATTCACAAACTGCTTGCCAAACTAAGAATTGTTTTGCGAATTTTGGCATTCCAATGCATTTTTAATTGGAATTCAGTTTTTTGCAATAAATTGATGAATAATATTTGTGTCCTGGAAGAGATCGGAAATATGCAGCACAATAAGTTTCGTCAATAATCAAGCAAAATTTTTTAGCACATACTTTTTTATAGAGCAGCTTTGATTATCGAATTGCGACATTTTCTTGCTTTTCTTCACGACGAGGACATTTTTTCTTTTTTTAAGGTTAATAGCCACAACTTCTCTTTTATCTTTGTAAAGTGGAGGCACTTGTCTTAAATTTATTCGCTAAAGTTTGAACAGAAATCTCTGGTTTTCCGTCTTAGGCATCTTTCACTTTTAGATCTTTCACCAAGATCTCGTCAAACAAAACATTTTTTTCTTCCACTTCCTGATTTTCTTTTGATTATACCAGTGTCCTTAAATCATTTCACAACGCTCTGCACTGCTCTCAAAGCAATCTGCAGCTCATTAGAAATTGTTTTGTTTGATAAAGAAGGATTTTTAACGAGAAAATGCAAAACTTTTTTTCGGTTCTTATCTTGATTTATGACATTTTAATTAAAACTACTTGTTTTAACAGCAGAATTATTTAAATTTGAAATAACATTAACACATTGACATTTTAAAACAATTTGCTGTTTAAAATGATGCGCGGTTTCCGTAAACACCACATCAGAACACGCGCAGATTTTTTCTGGTACATATCTGTTTGTTTTTTTTTTGCTTAACCTGAACTTCTCTTTTACATATAATAATCCACTGCTTTTTTTAGGCATGGATTTTAGTAAATTGTTTATCAGGCCAAGCTTGATTAAAAACTTTGTAAACACTATGCCTAAATATACGAAAATCTTTCAAAACTGTTTCTAACTTTCCACATAATGCTACGTGAGAGATAAAATGGCTTGGAGGGTTCCCTGTATAGTATGATTGACCTGTCTGTATCAACGCGAATAAAATTTAAATTAGTTTTCCATAATGCTTTTTATTCAAAAAAGATGAAAAAAATCTGTGAAAGGCGAAGGAAAGAAATAACATTTTGAATTTAATTTTCATAAATCAAAATTTTCAAAACACGAAGCTGATCAAAAAGCTAATTACTCGTTTGCTCACTATCAATGACATGACTTGTAAGTCTGAGTAAATGTTTGTGTTAACATGAAGATTTTAAATTAGCAGATTAGCTGTCAGAAGGAAATGATGATATCAAGTTTATAAAAATCAGTGACTAATTGGTGTCTCAGTGATGGGTAAAATAATTCCCCACACAATAACACGAACAAAAACTTTATATGTCCTATCCCATTAAACATTTTGTCTTAATGGTTTACTCTAAAGATTTAACAAATTCTGATTACTAGATTTTAGATTTTATAACATCTGGTGGAACTATTAATATAAAATCCCACTGACTTCAATTAAACATCTTAAGAAAAGTTTAAAATATCCTCAAAAGTACTTTGAGTATTTTCTATATGATTTTTCTAACAAGTTTTTTTTCAAATATTATTTCTGCTTAGAAAACCAATTATTAATTCATTAATGATGATGAATATATCTTAAAGCTCATTTCAAAATTAATGTGGTCTCTAAACAATTGACTTTTAATAACCTTTTTATTAACAAAATTGTAAATATATATACAAATTATCATTATTAGTATTGTTTTTATTATTATTCTTATAATTATTATCATTACTATTATTACTACTACTACTACTACTATTATTATTATTATTATTATTATTATTATTATTATTATTATTATTATTATTATTATTATTATTATTATTATTATTATTATTATTATTATTATTATTATTATTATTATTACTACTTTTATTGTTCTTCTTCTTCTTCTTCTTCTTCTTCTTCTACTTCTTCCTATTATTATTATTATTATTATTATTATAATTATTATTATTATTATTATTATTATTATTAATCTTATTATTAATATTATTATTATTATTATTATTATTATTATTTATATTATTATTATTATTACTATTATCATTAATACTTGAATTAATCGTTATTATTATATTATTGTTATTATCATTATATTTTATGCAAATACAATCAAATAGATTTAAAGTCAATGTGTTGTTTTTGCACTTTATGTTATTTAGGACATCTTGCGTCAGTTTATGGATGGGAAGTGCCAGATATGTTTTTTCTAAATATTTTGTTTACATAAATTTACAAAGGTTAGAAATTGTTAAAAACAATATAAAGCGTGTATATCATAAGTATATTTGAACTATTATAGAGAAAGAACAAAAAAAAAATAAAAAAACTCAAAGAACTTTATACTAATGCAAGGTTTTGAAATTTCAAAAGTCATTTAAACACTTCTTAGTAGCTGCCACATTTTTGAAGTGTTTCTTAATTTGATTCAGTGAGACATTGATTCGCTTCCGTTAATTGAATTTTCAATACCCAATTTGGGGAACTATAGGAAAAAAGAATATCTTTTTAAGATTTCAAAACTCTCCTTCCAACAGAACGGTTTAAATGCATCCTAAAACTATTCTTTTTTTCTTTGCCATTATTAAATATGAAAAAAGAACTAATATTAATGAAGGGAAGGACTTTTCTTATTGTTTTGAGAAATTTTGTTAAATTTTTACGATTTAAAATCTAAAACCTAGTGCCCCAAAAATGTAAACCATTCCCTTGTAGCCATCTTTCCACTGAAAAATATTAACATCATTTGATTATTCTTTCTTTTATTTTTTTTTTGTGCAAGTATCATTGTCATTAATTATTATTTAATTGTGCAAGTATCATTATCATTAGTTATCATTTAATTGTACAAGTAGGTCATCATTAAATTAATTAAAAAAAAAAAAGAAAAACTAATATCATTTTGAAAACATGCAAACATTTGTTTACCGGTACGAAACAGCGTTTGTTTGGGTTTCAAACAACGGTGAAGTTATAATCCGCTTAGATATGTCAAAATTAAAAAGAATATATACGCAGATTATATATCAAACAATAAAGTTAAAATTGCCTATTTAACAATTTTTTTTTAACTTTAGTTCCTCATTCGTTTAATGATTTTTCACATTCTTCAAAGATTTTTTTCATTCATTTATTGAATTTTTTATCATTTAGATGATTTACCGCTTTCAATGGATGAATGTTTAAAAAACGACTTTTTTGCAAAAGAGAAATATTTCTTTCCTAAAAAGTATTTTTAATAACCTTGCTAAAAATGTATATACTAAGCTTCATTAAACTATAGCATTAAATAATTATAATTGCTATAACCCTTCATCCAAAGTATAAGTTCCAAAATATATCAAATGTCTGACCTCACGAGCCACAATATTGAAGTTTTTTGTTTTAATTTAATTTTTGATTTTGTTTACTGTGTATATTATTGATTTTTTTTTCATTATGATTTTGATTGACTTTGATTGATTGTTTACTTAATAGTAGTTGTAGCAGTAGTAAAATTCGGTGTGTTCTTTTTGAAATCTCATAAATTAGAAATGTCTTTGTTTAAGATGACAGCAATAAAACCCATTTGGTTAATTGGCTCCTTTTGATCAATAAAAATACGTTACGAACAATTTCAGGTAACCAGAATCTGATTAGTTTTTGCTTTTTAACTACGAAATTAAATCCTCTTTAATAAGAGAAAAAATACTGAAGAAGTTTTGTTTAATGCTATATTTTTAAAAATTTTTTCAATATTACTTTTGTTATGCTAATTTACATTTTGGGTAATTCCGTATATAAGTGGGACACTCATTTCAGTCACCCCTTGGATTTTCTTTAAATTTGAAGCAGTGATACTTATTAATAAATAAAGAAAAAATGCAAAATTTGAACTCCCAAATCCAAACGGTTTAAAAGTTATGGCATTTCGAAAATCGGCTTAAAACGCCTTTTTTTTTTCCACTTCCATCATTATGAACTTTTTGGTAGAACTTTTAATTGAATAATTTAGGATCTAGTGGAATAATGTGGTTTAAATTTGGTAACTGACCATTTTTAAGGCTGCTGAATTCAAAAATGTAGATAAATTAGAAATATTTAAATTTTTTGACAGTTATTTTTTTATTTTAAAATGGCCTGTCAAATTTTTTGTTCTGTTACCATGGGTTGCCCTTTTCATTAATTCCCGGAGTTGCCCAAGTCTCTTCGATTCCATTTTTTTTTTTTCAAATGAAGTAGATGATTTTAGACTATCTTTATAAAAAAGATGGTTTTGGTTTCTTTAAGCATAATAAAGATATGTCATTTTGAAATTCAGACAAAAAATTTCTTTATTTGGCCGCTATTCCCTTTTACTGCGATACTTTTTGTGTGAATAACTTAAGTTCTAGTTGAGAAATATGACTGAAAATTGGTACCTAACCATTTTTAAAGGTGCTGAATACAAAGATGAAGAGATATTAACCAAATCCTAATCTTTTAAATAAAATAAAAAATTATATTATTTTGCATAACTTGCATATTTATAATCAGTTTTTTCAAAAGTATACATGGAAGTAAAATTTACTATATAGTAAATTTTATTTCCATGTTTATGTTTTATGTTTTATTTCATATTTATGGTTTATTTTTCAATGTCTTGTATATACAAGACATTGAAAAAATAATTTCTTTTTTTATTATTCTAATAATTAAGTATTATTTCAAAATATTGGTTGCATGGTAAAATTTTAGCTTACATGCTTAAATGTTGTGTTAAAAAATAAGAAGCTAAAATGCAAACTTTTTTGAAAAATATTATTAACCTACTTTATTGAAAAAAGCTCAAAAATGAAAATGAAAAGGAATAACCAAGTATAACTAAAATGGAAGTTGAATAAAAAGTTCATAAAATGAAAGTAAAATATTAATCAACATTCGCTGAAAAGATAAAACTTGTTCACATAGAGTTTCATCTTCTTTTGAGATTTGGTACTTACACCCAGAAGATGCTGAAGGTGTTTTAACAAGAGAAATGACATTAATTCTTGGCACCCAGCAATTATCATCCCGCTTTGGCCAGTAGTATGACTGACTTGGATAATGTGGATGCATAAACTTTACCATAAAATCATCATTCTCTTTATCAACTTCAGAAACCATGCCAAGCCAGTAAAAATCATCGTATTTGCAAAATAGGTATTGCGACATCATAATATTGTCAATTTTAATAATTTCATATATTTGTTTTTTGAGGAAGTCAAATGTTAGTGCAAAATCATCGTCATCGGATACCCTTTTCATTTTTATAATTGAATGAGAAGATGGTATAAATTGATGGAAACTTCATGTCCTAGGAATAGTGGTTGCTATTAAAAGTCTATCAGTAAGTTTGTTTCTTACTGGCTCCATTTCTTCGGCAGTGACGTACACAAACGTAATCCCACTGATTGACTTTTGACAGTATTCAAACATTGCTTGAGAAGACAGTATATGACCTGTGGTTGGACTCTGCAAGCTAGCTGTTGCAACAAGCCTTTTAACAGTGCCACCTATTCCATCGCATGGAGATTTGCCATGGCTTGTTGCAAAGAAATTCCAGATGCAATGAACAGAAAAATCTTGAGCGTGGTGACATAAATTGAAAAAATGTTTGCAGTTTTTATACTGCCCTGTACAGCCATCAGAAAAATAATGAATTTTTGTAATTGTGGGACAAAGATGAGTTTTTATATGATTAATGGTTTTATGCATAACTTCATTGATAAATCCAACATCATGATTCAAATCATCTGAAATTACACAAAAAGAAGATATTTCCAATTTCACTTTCTTGTAGTAGATGACAACTGGATGAAGGGAACATTGACTCTTGATCCAAAGGTAACTCTGTATCTCGTCTTGTGTACAAAAGTGTAATTCTCTGCTAAATCTGCCAGTACAATAGCCTCATCAATGCTAATTGTTTCTTTGAGATGCTTTAAATAGCTAGATTGTGATTTTGCTATAAATGAATGAGAAGTAATATTATCAAGTTTTTCACACAGGAGCCCTATGAATTCATTTAATGGAAGTTTTATTGTTAATAGTTCAGTTCTATCTGTTAATGTCCACTGTTTGAAATCCACTGACTGTTCATTTTCATCACTGTCATATTGCTCTTTTGGATCATCATTTTGTGTGAGATACTCCTGGAAATAATTTTAGGCAGCTTGTATGCCAGGACAACTATTGCATCGGTGAATCATGCAAACTTTAGATTTTCTGCTGCAGACAATCTTTTTAATGATTTCATGGTAAGATGTTTCAAGGCTTATACCACTCAACATTAATTTAACATTTTGGTGTATTGTACACACATAAACAGAATGTGGGCCGAAGATTGCAAAATTTAGAAAAACCCATTTTATGGCCTGGGTACTTTGTCTTATATGCCACATAGAGCTCCTTTAAGTTACACAATATCAATTTTTTTGACATGTATTTTTTTTCCCCAACACTTACACAGTCTTTTTTACCTGGCATTTGCCTTGAATACTCATCGTCACAGTAAAAAAGCTTTACAAGTTCTATAACATTTTTACTGGTTCGATGCCGTTCAACCAGATCAGGGTAAGCTATGATGCCTTTTTGGTTGCATAAAAGCTTTGCATTTTGAATTTGGTCTATCAGAAAAGCAGCAGAAGAGTTTTCAGTGTTTGGACACTGAAAACTCTTCTGCTGCTTTTCTGATAGACCAAGATTTTGGGGTTAATATCAAAATTTGAAGTTGCTGCCTTCTGTTAGAAACCTTAAGTTTTTCTTTCATGCATTCTACAAGGTAGTCTAGATCACGAGCTTTGGTTTGAATTTCCTTTAGAACTTCATTTTTTGGTGCAACAAGATCGGATTCGGTTACATCCAGAGCAGTTGCAAGCTTCTTAATAACTGCTTCTTCAACCTGCTTTATCTTTCTCTTTCCAAGTGAACGCTTATGAACTTTTAGAGGAGACACTTCAAGTTCGCATAAAGTACTGTTGAGCAATGACCTTGTTGATTCCAATATAATTTCTTTTTCCATATTATCTTCAGTTAACTTTATCTCCAACTCGTTCTCTTCTGATTCTTCACTTGACGCTAATTTATGTCTGCATTGTGGACAAAGTTTTTCACCTGGAACTACGAATTTGCCTTTACTGCATAGGTACTTTGCTGTATCCAAGTTAATTTCACGAAGACTACCTAAAAAAAGGGAAGAGCACTTTTAATATGTATAAAAATTTTAATAAAACCTTAAAAAGTTTAAAATTGTACGGCATTTAATAGTGCACTTTCAGAAGTCAGCTAAAAGGTTAAATATAGCTAAAATAGAATTTGGCTGCCAATAATTTCATTATTGTAACTCACAACATTTTCAAAAAACTAAAAGTTATGATTACTGTAAATACCTTTTATAACTTTGCTATGCGTATTAAATGGGTTGCAGCATCGTGTTAATTTAGTTGTATAACGCTTCAAATAAATATGTTTATGATGGAGACAAGTTGTTGGTTTGGCATTTATTATTGAGAGCCCAGTCCTCCACATTAATATTTCTCTTTCATATTCAGGAATATCTTCAAAAGGTTCAATTCCCAGCAACGATGTATATGTTGTGAGATGATATTCACTTTCTAGGTTGATTCCAATGGAGCACTGTTGGCTGTTTGCCATGACTAAGAAACTGAATTACCAAACAAGATTTAATAATTATTTAATCTAAAATTAAAATAATTTTTTTTCATTGAAATTTGTTATTGTTAACTGTTGTTTCAAAACTATATTTAGGCGACATAACTGACGTCCCAAATCTATATTTATACATCACAGCAGGCATTGCAAAACTATATTTTTCACGATAATTCACTTCACAAAACTTTATTTATATATCAAAACCAACCTTAATAAACTGTTTTCACACACCACAATTGAACCCATGACAGTTCGGCATTTTGGGAAAATATTACCCCGTTTTATGGTTAAGTAATATTATACCATTTTAAAATTCAAAAATTATTCTAAAAGATTAGGATTTAGGTTGATTTCTCTTTTTTTTTGTATTCAACACCTTTAAAAATGGTCAGGTACCAATTTTCAGTAATATTTCTCAACTAGAACTTAAGTTATTCACACAAAAAGTATCGCAGTAAAAGGGAATAGCGGCCAAATAAAGAAATTTTTTGTCTGAATTTCAAAATGACATATCTTCATTATGCTTTAAGTAACCAAAACCATCTTTTTTATAAAGATAGCCTAAGATCATCTACTTCATTTGAAACAAAAAATGGAATCGATGAGACTTGGGCAACTCCGGGAATTAATGAAAAGGGCAACCCATGGTAACAGAACAAAAAGTTTGACAGGCCATTTTAAAATAAAAAAATAACTGTCAAAAAATTTAAATATTTCTAATTTATCTACATTTTTGAATTCAGCAGCCTTAAAAATGGTCAGTTACCAAATTTAAACCACATTATTCCACTAGATCTTAAATTATTCAATTAAAAGTTCTACCACAAAGTTCATAATGGCAGAAGTGGAAAAAAATAAGGCGTTTTAAGTTGAATTTCAAAATGCCATAACTTTTTAATCGTTTGGATTTGGCAGTTCATGTGACATTGTTACATCAGATTTCATGAGTAGGGATGGCACTTTAACTTATTTTAATGTAAAAAAAAATTACTTTTGAAAAAAAAATTACTTTACATAACTTATATTAAATTATGAAATATATTTACATTTTAAAGTAATTCTTTTTTAAAAAATAACATTATATTACATATAAAATTACTTACATAAAGTTAATTTTAGAAATGCGTAACTTATTAAAAACTTATTTAAAATGCGTTATTTTTTTATTGCAACTAAAATTAGTTTACATAAAAGAGTTATTTACTTTTTGTAAAAATGTAATTTACTTTTTACATGTAAAAGTAAATTATTCTTGAAAGTGATCTTACGTAAATATAAGATTTTTAAAAAGTCATATTTACTTTAAAAAGTAAGAGAATAGAGCATCGTAATATGAAATTACTTTTATGCGTATAAGTAACAAAAATAAATATAGGCGGTTTGCATAAAAACTATTTGAAAAAAAAATTAGTTACCATTACAAGTAAATGTAAATTTTTGACATTGAAATACTATACTTTACTTAGTAAGCAATTATATAGTAAGTTATTTTATTTACTTTTATCAAGTAACAAAGTCATTTTATGTTGTTTTAACATACTGATTGGTAAGAAAAACAGCGTAGAATTGCCTGCTTTTGGGTACTTCTGGGTTATAATGTTCGGAATTATTCTGCATGTATGCGGACCGTTTTTGTGGAGTAGTTTTGTAAATTGGGGACAAGTTTAATAAACATGGTGGGTTGCTTCCTATCCATGCCAATCCTTGACTACGTCACTTTTCCGACAGAGCGCACTTTTTCGAAAACTTCCTTTATATTGCGCTTTTTTGATCAAACATTTTTTATGGTGATATAACGCATCAGCGTTAACAATCCCTTCCGGCGGCAAAGTAAGATTATGCCAAAACACGAACTCTTTCTGGAGTTGCAAAGAATTGCTGTCCGCCTCCAAAAATATTTTTGCGGAGAGAATGTTTTTGCCTCTACCTACAGTAGCTTCCGCCTTCCAACTAGCGGCCGCTGCTGGAAATTTTTTAGGAAGTCGGCTCCAACCAAAAGGTGAAAACCACTGGGGGTTGCCGTCAGAAGTTATTTTATATGCAAAAAGTTGAAAAGGTTGCCTTCAGTGGTTTCCACTTCTTAACTGGCGTCGGCCGTCAAAGGGAAGGGGGGGTGGGCGCAAATTTTCGCTCCCTGTCACCAGAAAAAACGGAAGAAAGATCAACGTTTGTTTTTACATTATTAAGCAATTTAAAGATTGATTAAAGAAAATTACATTTTTCCAAAAAGTATATTTTTATGCAGAGAGTGAAAATCTCATAATGAAAGTAAGCAATTCTGTCGCAAAAAATAAATTCTATTTAAAAAATAAAATATTCCGTTTTTGTGAAAACTTTAGTTATTGGAAAAAGTTCAATTAAAACTGTTAATCAACTCTAACGTCCCTAAACATATTTCATAATTCGTTTAACGCATTATCAAATATGTTTAGAATGCGACATAGACCTTTCAAAATGTTTTACAAAAATTATAAACTAAGTATAAATTATTTGATTAAAAACGATTTCCGTCAGGGGCATGGGAGGCCGATAGACTTTCTAGTAAAGGTTTATGCACCCAAATAGTTTTCATTTTAGTCATCTTGGTTGTTGTTATCAACCACGCTGAATAACAACAACCACTTTAACGCTATTAACATGAACCGCGCTGAAAATTAATTCGAAATTTAGAAAAAGATTGTAAAATGCAGACCAATTTATTCTAATTGTATGAAAAGTCTGAAACAAAAACAAAAAACTAGTCAGTGTTTTAAAACAAATTACAACTAAAATTTTGACACTTTTAAAGCAAATTAAAGGCCAAATAAGATTTGATTGCTTTTGTTTAAGAATATAAACAATGTACAATTATATAAACAAAATCAATCGCTGAAGGAAGAAAAAGGCAGCAATTAACCATATCACTGAGTCCCATTTGAAACGTATTTTAAAAACCCGTAGTATTATCGCCAAATAAATCTTCAAAAAATATCCCTTATTAGGTACAATTTAAAAAAAAAAGCTCCTTATATTAAAAAAAAGCCCCATAAATCGCTGGGGTGTGGGGGAGCCTAACCACGGCCCTACCGAACTAGCAGGTGAAGTACAAACCACTCTTGCTTTTGATGCTAACATTGGAATATCTTTTTCATATTTGTACCAAAATTCATCAAACTTCCAGTTTTTTTTGCTTTAAAGCGTAATTGAAAAAAGACAACTCTTGATATTTCGCTTTGATTGTGTTTTTTCTATGGTTTGATTGACACCGCTCAATGTTGTGAGTTTAGCAAATCCATTTTTGTGGTTCGCAGACTGTTCAGGTGAATCTTGAAGTTCGAATCGAACTACTGAATCTGTCTCTTCTAAAAATGAAAATGAGTAATAATATTTTTCAATGTACAAATCTTTTTATAAAAGTACTTTAAAAAATTCTTTACATAAGTTTAAATATATTTAAATTAAAAAACAAATAATATTTTATGACTAACCACTTATCGGCTGGACTTGGCCATTTTGCAAACAAGTGTTTGTAAACCTTGACCTTTGAGGATTTTGTCGGAGCATTGTATTCCAAAATGTTTTTAACAGTTTACTTTCTGCTTCCTGATATTCTTTTTTTGTTAGACACACGTTAGTTCTCGGATCAAAGAAACATGCCAGCAAAGTTTGTAACTTTTGTTTTGGAGATATCTTTTCAATAAAGTATACCTTCATAAACCTGAGAAGACTGCTTCGTAACATGTTTTTTTTCTTGACCAAAGAAGACAATTGTAATAAAAAACATTTAGCTGAAGATTCATTTTGGAGAAAGTTAATTAACGGATTTTGGACAAATTTGGCCGACGAAAGTGTTGGAAAATTTCTAGTAGAGAGAAGTTTGGTTGCTTCAAAGAATGGCACAAGATTATAGTGTAAAGTTTCTAGGAACTTCCAATCTTCTGATAACACATTTAATTTCTTGAGTTTACTAACTTGTTTTCCTGTTAACCCATTGATAGTACCAGGATCTATAGTAATTTTATTATAAACATTTTTAGCTTTAATTATCTTACTAATCTTTAAAAAAGTTGTGTTCCAACGTACATGAAAATCTGACGATAAGCTATTTATTTTTAGGCCCTCTTTCTTAACCTCATCAAAAACAAATGATTGCAGTATTGAAGAAGTTTTAACAAGAGCTAAAGTTTTTCTTATCCTAAATAAAATGATGGATGAAAAGTTAAATAACTGATTAACAGTTTCATTTATTGATGCTTCTTCCTCCTCGCTACTTTTATCATCATCTGAGCTCACGTTTTCCAATTCATAAGTGCACGCATTTTCTACTTGATTGTTTACATCGTGCATTTCAAGCTGTTCTTCCGACGATATATTTTCATTAGACTCAATATCGCTTTCATTGTAGTTATTGTAACAAATAAGATTCTCGTCGACATTTGATGTACCATCTAATAAGTTCTGTGATGGTTTGGCCCACAACTTTATTCCATGATTTAAAACGAGATTTAAGTTATGAAAAAACGCATGAAAGCCGTAAAGCTATAGATCCCATCGCCTTTTTAATGTCTTCAGCTTTGTCTGTTGTTATTGAAAAAACTTTAGTAAAATTTCAAGTTTAGCAACTTCTTTTTTCACGAATGCTGTAAGTCTACTACTTAATTGTCTTCCGTAAAACCTACGAAAGCAAACATATTTGATTTGTATTTAAACTTCTTTGTTAAATAATGCGCTGTTCTGCAAAGCCAATAGGATCAAACCCTATTTTTCCACAAATCGGTTGCTAGAGCAATATGGGTAACTGACTTAAGTTTAGCTGTAAGGTTTTTGAATTGATAGTATTGCTTTCTCACTCGCTTTGCTATTGTCTTTTGATGAGGCGGTTTTTAAAATGTTTTTAAAATGTTTAAAAGGCGTTGCATACCAGGTTTATGAAAATTGTTAAAAGGACGGTCATCTTGAATAATGCAATTTATTACAGCTTCATCTATTTCATCTTTGTTCTGCATCCCAACTAATTTATCTTGAACGAGTAATTTTTTTTGAGAATCGTAAAGGTACTCAGATTTTTTATGAACATGGAAAATATGTTTTCGCAGATTTGGTTCAGGTCCACACACAAGGTTTCCATTCTCTGAGCACATCAAGCATACTTATTTGTGTTGGCGACAAATGAAAATAGGGTCTTAATAGGCAAAGCTTTTATTTTACGGACTGATTTTATAACTTGATCATCGTCGGTATCAGAGTTTGAACCTACAGCACAAACAATGGTTTATAAAAATTTATATCAAGTATTAACGCAAATTAAAGACTAATACAAATACATGACTGCAAGTATTTATTCTGAGTCATTAAACTTCATTGACCTTTCTGTTTTCATTCACAAGTTCATCTTAATATTTAAATAAAATTTACAAACACACCTAAATATGTAATATTGTCACCAGATAGATGTTTTGCTTCAACAGTTGGCGTGTTTGTTTCAGATAAAGACAAACATTTCTGGCGATGTATGTTAATAAAGTTTTGCGTTCCAAATAAAGGTCTTTTAGATAATTTTTTTTTTGGTCTTTTTTTCCAGTCATTGTTGTCAAAAAAGTTAAACAAAATTATTATGGTGCTTGCCTTGTTTACGAGAAGTCTCAGATTCAAATCGTAAATAAAGGCGATGTTTGAGGGATACATTTGGAAAATTATCCGTTATAAATGAACAAGAAAATTTGTAAAGGGAAATTTTTTGGAGAGATAACTATTATCATTTTATCGATATGATAATAGTTATCTCTCCAAAAAGTTTATTTATGTTGCGAGAAAGCTAAAATGCTAAAGTAATTTGTTTTTATATGCCCTTATTATATTTAGAGTCCCTCCTTGATTTTTAGATAATAAAAACATTTATTCATAAAACCTTAAAAAAAACTAATCATAAATTTGCCTTTCAAAGAATCTCTTCTTCCTAAATGGGTGTCTCCGAGGGTAAATACGCCTTCTCCTTACTACTATGTTTAGGCTATTTCTAAATTGGTTTAAGAAAGAAACCCGAGAACCCCACCCGAATATCTCCCTGAAAAAAAGCTCCCCTGGAAAAAATCCGCCCTCCTTCCCAAAAAAAAAGAAAAACAAAAAAAAACAAAACAAAAAAATTTTGATTAAATTAACAGCTTGCCTCCCCCAACTCCTAACCGTCAGTTGTTGCGTGTACTATTTCGTGCATGTTCTCCCTAACAATCTGTCGATGTATATGTACACTCCGCTGTACTAATTCTAAAAAATCAGTCGATAAAACAAAAATAAAAAAGCAACAAATAAATTTTAAAATTTACACAATAAAAGCGGTATCAGGAAAAAGCTAATACATTGATAAAATGACAGTAAAGCGTATCTAAGTATAAAAAAAAAACTATTTAGCCATTTTTCCTGGGAGGTTTTTTCAGGAGGATATTTTTTTTGATACCGTATGAATTGCATACGTTCCGTCATTGAAAATTTTCAAAAAGATAACTGTTCCAGACTACGATTGGTAAAATATTTCCATGTTCGGCCAGGAATTGAACTTTTTTTTTAACCAGGGTCTAAGAATGATTTCAAAGCAAATGCGAAATTGTTTCGGCGCTAGGAATGGTTTTAATTGCCAATATAATCATGGAACGGAGTCGATTATTTATATTTAAAAGGTGCACAGGGAAAAAAAAGTCTTTATCACTTCAGACCAGTTGTTGCCCCAAATTAAATTAACTAAGCTTTACTGCAAGTTTTGTTTCACTGCATTTCACTCTCTCATACAATATCCTTTCAGAGAAAATGTTGACCAAAAGTAAATTTACTTACTTTTTAAGTATAGATTACTTTTAATTGTAACTAAAAGTTATTTAGAATGTAAACTTAAGTAATCAAAAGTATTTTTATCTAATTTACTTTTAATTTACATTTAATTTACATTTCATTTTAGTTATAAAATAACACATGTTTACTTTGGAAAACTAATATTCCATTCACACCAACAAAACCGAGTTTTAATAACACTCGCTTTTAAAACGGTGTTTTATTTAGCTACCATTTTTTTAAACACATTTATTTGAAACATGGTTTTAAAAAGCAGTGTGAATGGAAAAATGCGTCTCAATTTTAAATAACCACGATTAAAACAAGTTTTATTTTTGGTGAGAATGGGGTATAATTATATAAGTAAATTTTATTTACATTTGATTGCATGAAACTTTTTTATGTATTTTAAAAAGCCTTTTTTTTTTAACAATTACTGTAATATAGTTTTTTTAAAAGTAAATTTTTTAAATGTAAAAGTAAGTTACATTTTGAGGTAAAATTATATTATGTTTTGCAATTTTAAAAAAGTAATTAACTTTTTTACGTAAAAGTAAATTACTTTTCCATGACACTCAATTTTACATGTAAATGTAAATTACTTTTTTATATAATTTACTTAAATATAACTTACATTTGAAAGTAAATTCACCTTTCTTTACAAAATAAAAATTGTTTTAGAAAATAAAATTACTTTTAAAAGTAAATTTAAGTTTTTTTTGAACGTTTACAATTATATACGCAATTTACTTTTTCATAAAGGCTAAGTAAAAAAAAAGTGAGTAAAAGTGCCATCCCTATTCATGAGTCTTTACAGAAAAATAAATTATCTTGAAAGAAACAGCAATCATGAAAGCAAAACGTTAAATGATGAGGAATTTCTCTTACAAAATTTAAGGAGAAAGAGCTCAACATCTTTTCCAAAAAGCGTCAATAAACACTTCAGAATTCTCAAGTCACATCATGTTTATCGCATAAGAACTTTGATAACTGTAAAAAATGTGTTTAACAATTATCACTTACTTAGTTTATGGAAGATTAAATTTCTCTACAATCTTCTTTTATAATTCATTTAACTCACTAAAATCAGTCAGTTAAGATCTGGTAAGTTTTTTAGTTTATCAAGATAATCCTAACCCTAACCCCAACCCTAACCCAAAAAAAACTGTTTAAACGGAGGCTTCATTCATTTAGACACAGGTAACGCAGAATTTTTTTTTTGAAACTTAACCAAAAAGTTCATTGATGAATATAAATTTTTATCATCTTCTGTGTTAAGGATGATGAGCGGTGGAGATTTTCTTCTATAAAGAAAGATTTAGTTACATTTTAGTCATATTTTAGGCTAGTTTCAACTCTATTATGTTATAGTTGAAAGAGACAAAATAAACTCAATATATATATATATATATATATATATATATATATATATATATATATATATATATATATAAGTTAAAGGTTGTTATTTATAACTTTTAAGGTTGTAATTTATTGATACTTGTATTATATTCATTAAATTATTTTGTCAATGGTCACTCTCCTCATTTTATGGAATGCACCATAGCTATATGTGTATTGTGAGAAGGGAAAATGATAAAATTGTAAACATTATCTCAAAGTTTTACCCGACTCAAGCATGTAATATTCGAACGAAAAAAAGAGTGAGTCAACCAACAAAAAAGTACGCACGGAGACTTATTGAATTTGTCATATGAATAAGATGATAAAGCGAAAAGAAGAGTAAAAAGTAACAACAACCAAGAAAAGACGTACACGCAGAGAATTATTGAATTTTTCAAATGAATAGACGATATACCGAGAAGAAAAGTAAAAACAAAAACAACCAAGAAAAGACGTACACACAGAGACTTATTGAATTTGTCATATGAATAAGATGATAAAGCGAAAAGAAAAGTAAAAAGCAACAACAACCAAGAACAGAAGTACGCACAGAGATTTATTGAATTTGTCATATGAATAAACGATAAAGCGAAAAGAAAAGTAAAAAATAACAACAACCAAGAAAAGATGTACGCACGGAAACTTATTCAACCTGTCATATAAATAAATGATCAATAAGTAGCAAAACGGTAAACAACCGAAAACTATAAAAAAGCTCAAAAAAAAGAAAAGAAGACAGTTTTTGAAGAGATTTTAAGACGGCAAAGTAAGAGTTAAGAGGAGTAAGAGATTTTAAAATTAGAACTGATTTGTAAACAACTCGAATCTATATTTATTAAAGTGATAAATGCTAAAAAAAGCAACTTAGTAGTTGGTTGTTTGTATCGTCATTCAACAATGTGTCCATCTGAATTTGTTGATCATTACCTAAATTCTCTTTTTGAGAAAACTACCTGAGACAAAAAAAGTTTGTCAATGGGAGATTTCAATTTGACTTGCTCAAATACTATACATCCAATGAAGTTTCACAAAGTTTCAAATTCTCTTTTTCTTTTTGTTTTACTGCCTTCACGCATAACCACTCTTTCTGGAACATTAATTAATAACATTTTAAATAATTTTTAGTTTTTTTTATATAATCTAAGGCAATCTTACCACTTCAATATCTGATATAAATCTGATATAAAAATTAAATGGTGGAGGTAGATGTATACTCAATTTTTTAAATCCATCCATTTTCTACGAGCCCCTCTTTGTTCGGAATACTTAAAAATGCAAAGCCCTTTGTAAACGCAATATCTTGAGTGTATAAAGTAGAATGGTCAATAGTATCACTTTTACCCGTCATAGTCGCTGGGATTAAGAGTTCATCTGTTTTGGTGACACCATTTGGACATTCACACTTGTTAATTCGAACAGTGTTAATTAATGTTCCTGCATCACCACCAGGATTTTCAAGTAAATCTGTGCATACTGGTTTTTCAACTCCATGATTCATGTATGTCAGGTAATTACAAGCGTTTTTTATGATTGTAATCTTATGATACCTGATAAGATGGAGAGCTTCGTATTTGGTAAAAAGATTTTGGAGTTGATCACTAGATGATCCTTTCAATGAACTTTTGAAAAGCTAGTTTCAGCTCTTAGAAACAACAGAATGGAGTTTTATTCGACGAGGCTAATTTACTCCAAAACAAAAACAAAAAAGAAAACCAAGTATATCCTATTGCTTAAAGGGTTATTTATAGACATACGGCATTACGAAAAAAATCCCCAATTACGAACAGTCGTAATTACGAGATTTTAATTTCCGGATATTTTCGTAATACATGAAATCTTAAAGTAAAATTTCCGAAAGACAGTAATTACAAAATGCCTGACGGAAGAGGTCCTTAACAGACAAATTTGTTACACATGCACAAGAAATGTTATAAAAATTACATTTAAGTGATAGAAATATCCACGCAAATAAAAAGTTAACTTTTATGACAAAATTCATTTACTTTACTTTTATTTGGGTGGGCGGACAAAACAAAAGCAAAAACTCTTAATTAAAATTTGACAAAGCTTCAGTAAAAGTGTTTTTAGTAACACTGGAATATTTACGAGTTTAAACGTGAACGAAAATAGTACATGAAAATTACAACTAACATCCGATTGTTTTACATCATAGAGGCCGCAGAAATCAGCGAGCCATGCGAGTTTCCGACAAACTCTAAATTTTTACCTGTCAACAAAAAAATCTATAAAAATGGCTTTCCACAGTTTTTAAATAGAATTTCTGATCACGTGGTACAAGTTTAAACTTTTATGGCATTTGTTTAATAAGACTGTTCAGGATAAAGTAACTACTTCACGCGTTGACATATTACAAAACAAATTACACCATGGTAAAAGAAATTAGTTGTCGGCACGAACAGATTTTCATTGTTTTTCTAAGATAAACATTTGTAAACTTGGGAACTTTTTTCGTGTAAACAAAGTTCCGTTAATAATAAAATAGACCTGTAAGGATACTTTTAAAATGACAAAAAAAAGTACAGTACAATCTCTCTAATTCGAATCTCCTTAATTCGAAAACCTCCGTAATTCGACTAAATGTAAAGTCACCGTGACATGCGCTTAAGAAACTCTTTTGTTTAACTTTCCATAATTCGAATCTCTATAATTCGAAAACCTCCGTTACTCGATTGGATTTTTCGGACCCTTGAGTGAGAATCTCTCTGTAAATCGATTTTTTTATTTTCTGACGTGTAAAAAGCTCGTTAACCGTTGAGTTCTTTTTTCAAATTTCGAATGTTTTGAGTTTTTGAAAAACGATTAACGTGAATTATCTTTTGTTTAAAAAACGTCATGGCATCAGAGAGACCGCATGAAGAAACCAATTTAAAGCGGAAACACGATGTTGTACTAGAACTGGAGAAAGGAAAAACAAATAGAGGTTTCGAAAATCTTTGATATTCCACCAAACATTCTTTTAACCTAGAAAAAGAATAAAGATAAAATCTTTGACGCTTTTCGTCAAGGAAATTTGGCTAAACGGGTGAAGGTTGATACGTATTATCATGTCAACAAAGCTTGACTTAAATGTTTCATACAAATGAGCTTATATTCAAAAAAAGGCGATCTACAATTACTGAGTTTTTTTTTAAAATAAAAAAGTTTAAAACACATTATCTCTATTGCATTTAGGCCTAAGAATCACTATTTGTTTGTTTTTTCATCTCTATTTGTAGTTTGACCAGAATATTTGAAAAAAAAAAAATCAACTTTCTATAATTCGAAAATCTCTCTAATTCGAACTTTTATTTTTCCCCAAGAAGTTCGAATTAGAGAGATTGTACTGTATAGCGAAATGTAAAAAAGCTTAAATAAAAGTTTTTGTCAAGGTCTGGTATCATTCAACTCCTTGGTCCTTCATTCATCAGCCTTAGTTTTGTGTATTTTTTGAGTATTTTTTCCGATGTCGCCATTTTTTGCCTCGCCCACTCTATAAGCTCCATAATATATATTCCATTGAGCAATGTTTTTTAGTAGATGTATTTTCTAATGGGCTTTTTTATAACTCACTAGATAATGCAAAACCTTTTAAAAAATATTTCTAACTTATGATTATCTTGCAAAATGCGGCGAGATATTTAATGTTTTCGTTTTTTATAATTCATATACTATTTCATTTGTCATAAAAGGCACATAATAAACCATTTGTTTTTGTCAAATAAAATTTAGTTTATATATAGCTGGTAAATCATGCTATGTTAATATTAAATACTGAGTTAATCATGCGTTGATTACACCCATATATTATTAACAATAATAATAATAATAATAACAATAATAATAATAATAATAATAATAATACTATAAAAAGCGGGTTCTGGCTCATTTCCATTTTCTATAGAAAAAATGCCATATCGGTTTCTAGCTCATTGATACTTTTCCATACTTAAGGAATGCAAGATGGCGTCGTGTTTTTTTAATGTAAAGTGTTGTCTGAATATTTTTTCCCGTTCTAAAATTATTTCTTTGCGCATTTTCATAATGAGATGACATTATGAAAAAAGGTTGTGAATGTCTTAGTTAATTTATTCTTTGTAGTTGTTCTTCAAGTATGGAAAAAGATGTTTATATTTTTCTCTTCGTGTTTCTCTTATTAATTGATTATGTTCTTTTTGTCGTTGTTCTTCAAATCCATGTTGTAGTAAGAGTTTAGTATTGTGATGAATGGGTAAGGTATTTAATTTTTTAATTTTATTAAGATAATTTTCATCAATTTTGTTTTTGTGATTATCATAGTGGAATTGTATAGCAATTCTGTGTAATTCTGGATCAAAAGTGGGTTTAATTATTTCCTGTAGTTCACTGTAACAGAATTCCTCATATTCTTCTTGTTCTGTAATACTCATTGATATTTTTTTATAACAAGAAAAAATTTATTTAAGTCATTTTAAAAAAAGTTTTTTTCACTGTATATTTTACAAAATTAAATTTAAAAAAGGGATGCTTGAGAATGGAGAGTTAGGTCCGAGAAGCAAACCAGCGCCGATAGATTCATATCCTCTTCCGCTTTTAACATAAACTCCGTCTTTGAATGATCCTCCTTTAGGCCAGGGTGTTAAAAATAATCCGTTTCCTCTGTGCGTTCCCATTTTCATTCCATTTCCATTCTTTTTCAAATAAACGATACCTCTTCCTGCAATTTTATCAACCATAGCAGAACCTGCAGAAGATCCTACACCTGCTAACAATCCGGTGGCAAGAGCTGGAACTACTCTTGTTGCAAGTGTACTATCCAACATACCCAATAAAGGTAGAAGAGCTCCAATAAATCCTCCTTTCACATTTGCGTTATGTTCCAATTGGGTTTTGCTCATTTTAATGGTGACTCCAACTCCTCGATGGAGAGCGTCCAAAAGTTTTCGATGTTGATTTTGTGTTACAAGTAAAACGTCGTTTCCGTTAAAATCATCTTTTGAAATACGGATGCTCACAGGTTTACCTGCTATCATTGATTTTTTTATTTTTTCAATCTGTCCCTGAGACACATTTAATTTAACACTAACATATTTGCTCATTTTTAAATGTGGGAAAAAATATTTATTTCACTTCTCGAATGTGATAACGGATCGTAATGTCCTCTCCACGAAAATCAACCAAATTTCCATTTTGGTCAACAACGCGAGTGATCATTGTGGAGATTTCTGGGACTTTGACAGGGAGGTAAACCAAATGAGTGGGTCTTTCGATGATTTTAAACCCAGGACCAACGGCTGGATAAAAAGAGTAGATGCAATTGAGTTGGGAGCCGTTGATGTAAGCCGAACCGATGACGTTGTTGAGGATTCTGATCGTGTTGATGCTTGAAATTCTGACGACATCGTCAGACTCATATTCGGAATTAGGATCCAATTGTCTTTTTGTGAATCCTAAAAGTGAGGCGATGCTGTTATCCACATTCAAATCCATCATATAATTCAATCCAAGTGTGATGGTTGATTTTAAAGTGTTTAAATTGGATCCGATTTTTATGTTATCTGGAGAGTAGCTGATTTTATTTGTTGTGACGAAGCTTGCGCTTTGAGATGCATAATTTTTTATTGTGTTTGAGACGGTCTTTTGTAAATAATTGTTAATGTCAATGATGTCATAGCTCCCGTCTGGAATGGCGACATTTTCCCAATTGATTCCGTTGTTCATGCTATACCGGAAAGAATTGTTTTTGCTGGTGATGTTTGGAAAGCTGTTGTACGTCTCAAGCCCTAGAAAAGCCATTTCATAAGTTTTTCCTTTTTCAAAAACGATTTTGTCTAAAAATTCTGTTATGATTACGTTGGAATTTCCATCCACGTCGATGATTATGCCTGACATTTTTTATTATGTGACATTTTTTAAATGGCTTCTTTTGGAAAATAAAAAGTGTCAAATCCGCTTCGATATTTTCCATTGTCCTTTTTTGACGACAAATCAATCACCGCAAATCCGTGAGGTTCAGACCAACAATGTCTACAAAACTTTTCAAACTCTTTTTTTCCCATATCGCTCGAAACGTGGTCTTGATAAATGTGGTTAATGTTTTTTAAGTCTTGGGGAAAGAGACAGATAAAATTGGTGTTTTCTCTGATCGTTTGTCTTGGGAGTATGAAATAATTTTGAGCGAGGTAAAAGCAGTCGACGTTAGAGTGTCTTCCTCGGATGTAATATTTTTCACACTTGTTTTGTTTGGTTAGTTGTAAATCGTCAAAGATCATTAAATTGTTTTTGGATGAATCAAGATCTTCAGGATTAGGCACATCGTCAGCCGTTTCAAAAAATTCACACTCCATACCCTCGGTTTCGGAAAAATATTTTGAAAGGTCGTTGATAACGCATTCAGGGTCTAGTTTCAATTTTTCAATTTCGGTTTGTACCTTGAACAAGTCGAGAATTATTTTTTTTGGTAATTTTTTTTCGAACGAACTTTTTAGTATTTTGTACTCGGGTTGGAAAAGAGATTTTCCAAAAACTTGCAAATGGTTATAATCTAACCATCCAGGTCTAAGCAATAAATTGAGAAGCAACGTTGTTTTTCCACATCCGGATTTTCCAACGATGATTCCTCGAATGCTTCTCGGTAAAAGCTTGTTGTTGTTTCTTTTGATTTTTCCAATATTCCATGACAAATCAGACACTTCCATTTTTAGTTTAAAAATACTTTTTTAAAAGAAAATGTACTGTGTTAAATGCAAAAGGAAAACAGAAACGAATCATTTGAGAAACGAAATCACAAAAAACAACAAGCATATAGTGAAAGGGGCTTGCAACGTTTGCGGAACGACCAAATGTAAGTTTGTTTCTTCGCATGCGCTCAAAGGATCATCTTCGCATACGACAAAAGGAGGAGACTTGGTGGAATCGATTAACAATTTTTCAAAAAAAATAAAGCTTCCATGGGCAAAATTTCCAGGAGAAATGCACATTCCAGGAATGAATTTTGCAGGACCTGGCACAAACTTGGACAAAAGGCTCACATCCACCGATATGTATCAAGAGTGGAGCAAACCAGTAGACCGAGTGGACAATGCAGCATACCATCACGATTTAGCTTATAAATATTTAAACGACGTTCAAAGCAGAAATTTGGCAGATCAAATGATGCTTGAAGAAATAAACTCCATTCCAAACCCTACTCAAAAAGAGATAAACGAAAGAAAACTGATCACACCCATCATCAAAGCCAAAGCTAAATTCGGATTAGGTTTAAAAAAAAAGCACCGGAGAACCTGAAATGGACGGATCAACTTGCAAACGAGCTTCATAAACCAGTCATTCATCATTTTAAAAGAAGAAAAGTGTTTGTGAACGACATGGATGAAATATGGGCTGCAGATTTGGTTGATATGCAATCGTTTTCAAAATTCAACAACGGGGTAAAATATTTGCTCATGGTGATCGACGTGTTTTCAAAGTATGGATGGATTGAACCGTTAAAGAGTAAAACTGGAGTTGATGTAGCTAACGCTCTAAGCAAAATATTTGAGGAGAGAAGGTGTACAAAGATGTGGGTAGACAAAGGTAAAGAGTTTTATAACAAGCATGTGAAAGCGTTGGGAGTGCAATTGTATTCCACTGAAAACGAGGAAAAAAGTTCTGTTGTTGAACGATGGAATAGAACGATGAAAGAGAGAATGTTTAAATATTTTTCAGCCAACAACACTCATAAATACATTGACGTATTAGATGAAATGGTGAAAAATTATAACAACGCCAAACACTCTTCTATCAAAATGACTCCAGTGGAAGCTAGCGATAAAAAGAATAAATATAGGGTTTGGATGAACCTGAATGGAAAGACGCAAACAGAAAGAGCAGGACCAAAATTCTTAATGGGTGACAAAGTGAGGATCGTAAAAAAGAAGTCTCATTTTGAAAAGGGGTATACACCGAGATGGACTGAAGAGGTTTTTACCGTGTTAAATGTTCAGCATACGAATCCACCCACGTATAAAATCGCTGATGCTAACGGTGAAGAAATTAAAGGTACATTTTATGAACAAGAAATGCAAAAGACCAATCAAAACATATTTAGAATTGAAAAAGTCATTCGCAAGCAAAAGAACAGATCTTTAGTCAAATGGTTTGGATATCCAGACTCTTTCAACTCATGGGTGAATAATGAAGAATTGATACGTTTGCAAAAATAGTCGCGTCGTTTTGTATGGCAAGAAAAAAAAATTTTTGATTTTGAGTTAAATAAAAATCTTGTATATAGAAAAGAAATGAATGCGACAATGAATAAGATGATTATAAAAATAAATGTGCTTGAAGCTGATATGTATGAAAGCATGAAACATATTGACTTGAATAGGTTCATGTCTAAGTACCAATTGATGTTGAATGAATTGCGTTGTAGTATGCATGAAGCAGTGAATTTAGATAATAGGAATGAAATCCTTGAAAAGATGTTTTATTTTGAAAGTGAATTGGTTGATGATTTTTTAGAAGTGGAAGATTATTTTCGATGGGATAGTAGAAATATGAAATTGGAAACATACATGAATAACTTGCATAGACACTGTGATAAAATTGGTGAAATAATTCAAATGATGATTAATCCTTAGTCAAAGGGTTAGGATAATAAAGAAGTGAAAAAAATTTTTATTTTGAGTTAAATAAAAATCTTGTATATAGAAAAGAAATGAATTTTATTACGATTAAAAGTTTTGATGAAACACGTTTAAGCATAGGAGAAATATTTGCAGCGACAAAACCAGTAGTCTATCAAAAAGTGCCAGTAAAATATTCTTATCCAACTGGAGATGGTCCTCTTGTATTACGAACACCTACATTATTTTCGTATGGTGTGTGTGAGAATAAAGATCCGGTAACACAAAAATTGACTGGATATTCCATGTCCTTTGTTTGCTTTGATGCTAAAAAGGGTAAAACTGAAGAAGAAGCAAAGTTTATTAGCACAATGGAAAAGATTACTTTGTTTATTAGAGGTGAAGTAGATAAATTGTCATCCAAACTTAAAAAAGGAAGAAGAAGAAAGCAAATTAACTCTAACGAATTGAGTATTTTAAAATATAAAGCTGACCATGCTGATGCAGCGCCAGTGTTTTATGCTAAAATGTATATAACTAAAAATGAAGACGAAATATTCATTACTTCTACATTTCATAGAAAGAAAACAGCTCTTGATATAAAAAATGGAGTCAAAGGAGAACGTAATAATAAAAATTTGGTCTTATCTTCTGGACATGGTTTTATCAATCAACGATGTTACGCTATTGGAGGACTTAGAATTGATGGGGTGTATATTGGTCCTTCGATTGTGTCTATTCAAGTTAAACTGTCCGAAGCCATCATCGTAAAAAATGCATCTTTACCTCATAGCATCATGATGTGTGAAAACTTGGATTTGGGAGAAATGGATTCTGACGAGGAAATGTAAAAAGCACAAAAAACTGAAAATAAAACGACTTAAAACATTTTATTTTCATATTAAAAAAATGCATGCCCCACACAAGTTGTTTAAAAACAGCGCCTCAGCAGAGATTCACAATTTTAATTTCCATCTGAGTCATTTAGAGGATAGAATCAAAGAGTTGGAACGAAAAAATACAAAAAACATTATTATAACAAAGAAAAAGTTGGATTATCCTACCTATTTTAATATCAACAGACAGCACGAGATTTTTGCTCAGCAAGACATTAAATTTCCTCCTGTATCTCACAAGCAGAAATTGTTGTCCGTAGGTTTACAATTAGACAAAGGAATTGCTGTCGTCACTTTGATGAATAAAATAAGCAATCAATTGAATTATTTCAAAAACGATGCTATTTTTTCCGAGTCTGTGGATGACATAGTTATGACCATACACAATTATAACAACCAGGAAGTCACCGTTAAAAAAGGTGAAAAGCTTTGTAAAATAAACTACATCGATTCGAATTAAAAAAAATGTGTCTTTGTTAAAAAGATGGAAATAATAAAAAACACTGAAAAAATTTATCCAGTTCTTCCAACGGCACCATCAGATGGAGGACATTTATATCGACTTCAAAAAATAAGCGAGATCCAAAAAGAAATTGAGAATGAAAAAGTGAAACGAATGGCTTTGAGTAAAAAATACCATCGAGCGGCAAAAATAATTCGTTTCACCGACGACGGATTGCAAACGGTATGCATTGGTTTAGGGGTTGCAGGGATTGCACTTTTATCAACCGTCGTTGCTACTCCAGTTTCGATTGCGTGTGAAGGGGTTGCTGTTGTATTGGGAGCTTTATCCATTTTCGGAAATCATCAGAACAAAAAAATGATGCTAAAGGCTGAAAAGCACGAAAAATTGAAAGTTCTTTCCGAGTCAAAATTGAATACGATTAGTGACCACATTTCAAAATCTCTCATGGATGGATTTGTGAGTGATTCCGAGTACGAACTCATTCTCAGCGAGCTTCGAAAATTCAAAGTCATGAGTGAAGAAGTCCAAACCAAGACAAAAAGCGTCATTGACGAATTGACTAAAGAGTCGTTGATCCAAAAAGGAAGAGAAGACGCGATAAAAGCATTCAACAACTTGTTCAAGAAAAATTAAAGAATCCAAAAAGAAATAGTAAACGCAATCGAGTTTTTGTTTTAAGTTTTTTTCTCCGTATTCTAAAAATGTCTTTTTTTAGAATACAAGATCCTGAAAAGCGAGATGAGATTTTGAGAGAATATAGAGCTAATAGAGAAAAGCTTTACAATGAAAGTCTCAACGCCAACATTTCAGATGCAAATTATCAGACTGATTTGAGCAAGTTTTTTAAGCCTCTGATTGAGAGCAATGAAAATATAAAAAACGAACTAAAAAGCATTGCATACAGAGAGGTTGAAAACACTCCACTGGCTTTGACTTATCCAGAAAGCGAGCCGTCTTTTGAAAGTCCAAAAAGTGATAAAACTTTTGGAAAAATGAATGTTGGAAATATTGCTTTGGAATATTTATCCAAATATGCAGCCAAAAAATTTTATGCAGACAGAGTGTTTGGAATTCACGCAAAAGAACGCGGAAAAATGTTTATTGGAGACAAAGAAATTTTTATCGACAATAACGACGTTATTATTGATGGAGAAAAGTACGAGGGGACGACAGGTCTTTGGGAGTTGATCACAAGATCCAAGCCTGATACAACAAAGGTGTCAGACGAGGACATGAAAAATTATGAAAAAATACTCGTTGAAACGCATGCAATGGAGAAAGAAGGGAGACCAACCGTGCCAAAATCTTCGAGAAGTGAAAAGTGGGGAACGATTGTTTCAAAAATTTGGGAAAAAAATTACACAAAAACGAGTGGAAGAAAAGGTCGAGGAGTGATCATTCTTCCGAGCGATCCGAATGTGCTTACGCAAAGGCTTAACTTGAGCATCGCTGCAGGACATGCTGGAAATATAGCATCGAGAAACGAAGCCGTTGCCATTTGTGACGAGCTTTTGAGACAGGGGGAAATAAACAAAGAAGAATACAGAGCGATTCAAAAATACATCGAGTCGTGAGAACAGATTTAAGAAATCGTAGATTTCAATGGATTCAAAGAATCTAAAAAATTTCACAAGTGAAATTCCATTGATCCGCAAACGGATCTAAAAAAATATTTTCTCATTTTAAAAAAATGCTCATTGTGAACAACAGAAGATATTTTAAAAAGAACGTCGTTGGAGGTGGAGGAATCATGGACGCGATTAAAAATTTTTTGAGGAGAATGGCAGCCACAAATGCTTCACGATCGTCTCTTCATTTATTGAGAAAAGCAGCAGCAAGCGAAATTGGAAGAGAAGCAATCACAGCCGCCAAATCTGCTGGAAAAGAATTAGCCTCTTCAGCTATATCCACTGCTAAAGACGTTGCCATCGACAAAGGAAAAAAAGTGTTTGAAAAAGTTTACGCCAAGACAGGAACAGTGAATCCAAACCAATTACTCACCACGATTGTAAACGAAGCGGCGAAGACTGATCCGTATATTAATCCAATGGAAGAGCTGCATAAAAAAATGTTTGGTTCTTCCATTCAAGTGAAAAAGGAAATGACGAAAAAGAACGCGGCTAGAATCCAAGATCTCGTTAAAATGGGGAGCGGGCTTTTGATTGCTTGATTATTTTAACGAATCAAAAATGACATAAATTTTATTTTCTCATTTTAAAAATGATAAACACCGATAGATTAAGAGTTGATGAAATGCCAGAGTATGACACTGGAATTGAAAAAGTTGATTTTTTCGAGTACCTCCCAACAAACCTCGATTTAAATTCTTCAGGATCGATCGTTTTTGAAATTGATTGTCAATCTGTGCAAACAGTTCCGTCTGATGCTTACATCCTCGTCGAAGGGGTTCTCAAAAAAGCGGATGGAACTGCATACACAGCAACAGACAACATTGCTCTGATAAACAACGCCATCATGTATTTATTCAGCGATGCCACCTATGATTTATCAGGACAACAAGTGGAAAGAGTCATGTATCCAGGTCAAGGAACAACCATGCTTGGATTGTTGAAATACCCTTTTGGTTTTCAGCTTGCAGATGGTTTGAAGCAAATGTGGTATAAAGGCACTTCAAACGCCACAGGAAATTCAGGGTTTGTTGTAAGGCGAGACCACTTGTTTGCAGACACGACATCCGTTGGCGCATTTTCGTTCAAGATACCATTAAAGCACATTTTTGGTTTTTGCGAAACTTACGACAAAGTCGTTTATGGATTCAGACATACCATTACCTTTACAAAAAAAGAATACGACGACGCCATTTACAGAGCTGAAACTGTTGCCGCAGGAATGATCGACATTAAAAAATTCAGACTTTTTATGCCTAGAATAGAGTTGGATGTTTCGAAGAAAGCCGAATTCTTGAAATTAATGGCGAGTAAAATTTCCGTCCCAGTAGCCTATAAGTCAAACAAAGTCGAAAGACAAGCCATTCCTGCCGGTCTCACAGAATTTACTTGGACCCTTGGAAGAATCACAGACAAAAGCGTTCCGAGATATATCGTGTTTGGGCTTCAGACAAACAAGAATTCCAGTCAAATCGTAAATCCAGCCATTTTCAACCATTGTGATGTCAGCAATTTTTTCGTAACCGTCAATGGAATAAAATATCCAAATTACAATTACGACTTGAATTTTGGAGAAAAGAAAATTACCATGGCTCACTCTGATGCGTTCTCTTTTGACGATAAATATTATGGTACAAACGAACTTGTTTGTCAATCTGGTTTGTCTCTGCTCGAATATAAAAATTTGTTTCCGTTGTTTTTTGTAGACATTAGCTAGCAAAAAGAAAGAGTTGTTTCTGAAACGACAGAATTGGTGGTCAACCTCAAATTTCGAACAGCAGTACCAGAAAACACCGTTATTTTTGCAGTGATCATTTCAGACAAATTGCTTAATTTCGTTTCCAACGGAACCAGCATGAACGTTGTTTATTAGGTTTGAAAGACCGTCATGAGATTCTTAACAAAAATGATTTAAAAAAATATTTTTCTTTTTAAAAATAAAACATGAGATATACAAAAAATTATCTGAAAAATTTGCTTATGGAAAATGGAATCACATTAACCTCAAACAAATTGTTACCTTTGATGATGATTGCGATTGAGAATAATCTAATAAGTAAAGATTCGCTTTTGAAAGGTGTAAAAGAACACAGGACAGTTGGTCGACCAAAAAAAGAAATAAAAATGAAAAATGAGAAAACGGAAAAAAAACCGATCGATCCAAAATACGAGAGACTTGCTTCAATTCGAAATAAGCCTGTGTCTGTGAAAACAACCAATATGGAAACCGGGGAAGTGACTGAATACAAATCCCTTTACAAAGCAATGAAAAAGACAGGACATGGATGGAGATATTTAGAACGTCGAAATGGAAAAGTGGAAGATGGAATAAAGATTGAAATTTTAAATTCGGAAAAGCTAGAAAGAAAAAGTCCGTGAGAAATGTAAAAAATTTTTCAATTCTTTTTTCAGAGAATTGAAAAGAAATAAAAATATTAGAAAAATGATTTTGGGTTAAATAAACTTCTTGCTATAATAAAAATGGAAAACAAAACGTTGAAAGAATTAAAAGAAATTGCTAAAGAGCAAAAAATAAAAGGGTATTCTAAAATGAGAAAGGGGGAACTTATAATGGCTTTGCAGCCTCCTAGAGTTGTCTCTGCTCCTGCTTCTTTTCGTAGGCGAACGACTGAGGCAAGACCTTTGCCTGTTAATGCTACCGTGGTGAGGTTTGTTAGACCAGCTGTAAAAGTTTCAATAAAGCCGACAAAAGTTTCAATAAAGCCAACAAAAGTAAGGTTTGTTCCTTCTGCAGTGATAAAGCCTCCTATTGCTCCGAAACCAGCAATCATTCCACCAAGACCTGTGGTAAAGCCTCCTATTGCTCCGAAACCAATTCATTTGCAAAAACACATCCTTGATGAACCGGTTTTAGATTTAACACCTGCCATAACACAAAAACCAGTCATTCCACCGAGACCTTCATTTTTTTCAAGTCTGAAGGCAGCTGCAAAAAGTGTGGCGTCGTATGTTAAAACTAAGTTTGATGATGTTAAAGATTGGATAGAACCCTACGTTCCTGAAGTAGTCAAGGAGAAGGTAAACGAATCAGCGGAACAAATCGATAAAAAGATACAGTCTATCAAATCACTTGTATTAAAAACAGTGTATAAACAGCCCGTGCCAAAGCCTTATAAAATAAAATTCAAGTTGACTGAACACGCGTTGGGTAGTACTGTTAGGTTATATTCTTACGAGCCTTCTTCTCAATATCAAGACATTGCATCCTTTTTTAATTTGGTAAGAGAGTCTGCCATTCAAACCATGGAAGGAGAAAGGAATACAAAAGTAAGAATTATTTTAACGTGCGAAATGAAATCTGTAAGCATCATGACTGGTGAAGAAGTGACTCGGGAAGCAAGCTTTTCATCCAGCTCGGAAATTATTCGATCAGCTACAGATGTAAGAGAACTCATGGGTGAGATGGAAGAAAAAGTCTTGGAAAGTAGTGTCAAATACAATGCTTTAGGTTCTAATAGCACCATATCTAAGATTTTAAGAATGGATATAAACTTTATCGATTACACACCTCTCAGCGGTGGATCCTACATTGAGCTGACTGACGATCTGAAAGACAAAAAGGCAATCATCAACATGAAAAACAACGACAATCAATGCATTAAATGGTCAGTTACCAGAGCGTTGAATCTGAAAAATAAAAACAACGAAAGAATTGATGAAGACTTGATTGAAAAGTCAAAAGAGCTGAATTGGGAAGGAATGGAGTTTCCTGTGAATTACCATAATATTGACGAGTTTGAATAAAATAATCCAGACATTAGCATCAACGTTTTTGAGTATGAAAATGAAAAACCCAACCCTTTGAAAGTATCTGACTTTCTCGATCGAAAGCATAATGTTGATTTGCTGTATATTAAAAACGAAGACACAGAACATTACTGTCTCATTAATAGTTTCAGTCGATTTGCCGGCTCCTCAGCATCAAAAGGTAAAAGAAAACAACATTTTTGCAGAAGGTGTCTTCAATGTTATGATCAAGAAGAAAAGCTTCAAAAACATCGAGAAGATTGTTATAAAAACGCGCCAATGAGAATTGAACTTCCTAAAAAGGGTGCAACTCTTCAGTTTAAAGGCATCGGAAAGTCAATGAGGGTTCCATTTATCGTATATGCTGACTTTGAAAGCTTTATCAAGCCGATAGACACGTGCGCTCCCAACTCAAACCAGTCTTACACAAAAAAGTTTCAAAGACACATTCCATGTTCCTTTTCCTATTACATAAAATGTTTTGATGAAACCGTTTTAGAGCACGATCCAGTCATTTCCGTATCGTTTAGCGAGAACAACGATGTTGCTCAATTTTTTGTTGAAAACTTGGAAAGCGCAATAAAAGAACTTTTTGGAAAAATCGAGAAAAAAAAGATGGTTTTGACGAAAGAGGACGAAAATAATTTCAAATCCGCAACAGTTTGCCACTTTTGCAATAAAAATCTCAAAGACGACAAAGTAAGCGATCACTGTCATTTTACTGGAAAATATCGAGGAGCGGCTCACGACGATTGCAATAAAAAATTTCAAGTTCCAAAATTCATCCCGGTCGTTTTTCATAATTTGTCTGGTTACGACACTCATTTGTTTATCAAAAAATTAGGTGGAAAACTCACTTGTATACCCAACAATGAAGAAAAATATATCAGCTTCTCGAAAAAAATCAAAGTGGGAGAGTACATTGGAAAAGATGGAAAACCAAAATACAAAAAAATTGAATTGAGGTTCATCGACAGCTTTAAATTCCTTTCCTCCAGTTTGGATACTTTGTCTAAAAATTTAAAGCCAGAGCAGTTTAAAAGCCTTGCATTACATTTTGAAGGTGAAAAATTTAATTTGCTTTGTAAAAAAGGCGTGTACCCTTACGATTGGGTGGACGGATTCGATAAATTTCAAGAAACGCAATTACCACCAAAAAAAGCGTTTTTCTCAAAACTTAGACACGAGGGAATAAGCGACGAAGAATACTTGCATGCGCAAAAGGTTTGGAGCACGTTTCAATGCAAAACGTTCAGAGATTATCACGATTTGTACAACGTGTCGGATGTGTTGATACTGGCAGATGTCTTTGAAACTTTTAGAGACACTTGCATGAAACATTACGGTCTTGATCCTTCTTGGTATTACACCTCCCCTGGTTTGGCTTGGGATGCAATGTTAAAACTAACTGAAGTTGTAATAGAGCTTCTGATCAATATTGATATGCTCAACATGATTCGAAAAGGAATACGCGGTGGAATCTGCATGATCTCCAATCGACATGGAACTGCTAACAACAAATACATGAGTGATGATTATAAAACTTCAGAACCTTCGAAGTTTCTTCAATATTTAGACGCCAATAATCTTTATGGATATGCTATGAGCAAACCTCTTCCAGTTAGAGGATTTAGATGGATGACTGAGGATGAACTTTTAAATAGGAAATCCATGCCTTGCATTCTCGAAGTCGATTTAGATTATCCTGAAAGTCTTCACGATTTACACAATGATTACCCTTTAGCTCCTGAAAGAATGCTCGTTGGAAAAGTGGAAAAGTTAGTTCCCAATTTAAACAACAAAGAAAAATATGTCATTCACCATTGAAACCTAAAACTCTATGAACGAATGGGGTTGATCACTACTAAAAATCATCGAGGTATCACCTTTGAAGAAGAACCTTTCATGAAAAAGTACATTGATCTCAACACCGATAAGAGAAAAGAAGCTACAAGCGAATCTGATAAAGAATTTTTCAAACTCATGAACAACTCTGTCTTTGGGAAAACCATGGAGAATATTCTAAAACGCGTTGATGTTAGACTCATTACCACGAGAAAAGAAGCTATAAAATTATCTAAAAAAATTAAATATAAACGAAATACCATTTTTGATGAAAACTTAATCGCGGTTCACATGGAAAAGACATTTGTTTTTTACGACAAACCTGTTTTCTTGGGAATGAGCATCCTAGACATCAGCAAAACCCTCATGTATGAACATCACTACGACTACATGAAACCTAAATACGGGGATAAGCTGAAATTACTCATGACTGATACTGACTCGCTCTTTTATGAAATAGAAACGGAAGACTTTTACAAAGACTTTGCCGATGACGTTGAAAGCAAGTTTGACACGAGCGACTTTCCTAAAGATCATCCTGCCATTCAAAACTTTGCATTTGACGTTGGGTTTAAAAATAAAAAGGTTATCGGTAAGTTTAAGGATGAAACAGGTGGTAAGCAAATTAAAGAGTTTGTTGGGCTTCGTCCTAAGCTCTACTCTTATGAGGTCTTTAATGAAAAAAAAGAACACAAAAAATGCAAAGGAATTCAGAAATGTGTAGTTGAAAAGCACATCACTCATCAAGATTATAAAAACTGCTTAATGACTAAAGAAGAACAGCTCAGAAAAATGAACGTCTTCCGATCACTAAGCCACTACCAAAATGTACTTTTTTTCTCAGATCATATTGGCTCACTTTGGGATTTGTTGTACATATTATTCTAAGACAATCCTGAAAATTTAAGACCTATTGGATAAAGAGCAATTTTGGGAAATAGTTTTAAAGTTTTTAAGTATTCTCTTGTTTTCAATGAATTATTCATTTTTATGGCATTTTTAATATTTATTATACTTCAGTACAAACTTTGATACAAATATTCATTCCATTAGAATATTTGAATATTATGGAATGAATATTCACCACATAATCTTAAACACTGAGATAGAAACAGAGGGCTGAGGGGCAAGAGTCCCCCCCCCCTCCTTAAAACTTTATTTTTTTATTTAAATTTTGTTTCTGGCTGCCTTAGCCCCCGCTTATTTCTGAAATTACTGCGTTCAACATGTTTTTTTGCACAGGGGTGATTTCAAAGTTAAGTTTAAGAGAGGTTTGCTATTTTTAAAAAAATTATTCTTGACAGTAGTCAAGTCAAGGATGCCCTCTGACTTTGGTATGTGATCTAAATTAAATTGAAAAAAAAAACATTTTCTCATGAAAAAGGTATAAAGTAATCAGTTTTAGATAAATTACATTTATTTTCTGCTCTGCTTTGGTTTTTAGTTAGAATAAAATTATGTCTCTTTACTTGACCATAAACTATCTTTGATGCCTCTGATACTAGCTTCACGGACCTTTCCACTGACTGTGAATTGTTGGGTAAATCTGTAAGAATAGGTTTTTTAGAAGTCTGCAAAGCGTTCTCTAATTCAAATGATGGAATTAGGATAGAAGTTGGAGGTTCAACCTCAATTAAAGAAACATCAACTAAACTACTCCATGTATAAGCGTTAAAGTTAATAGGCATAATTAATTTTGCTTTGATTTTTGGTTTGACTTCAGGACTTACTTCTCTTAATTGCCTTATGTGCAAAACTTGCTTAATAGCTTGAGCCCTTATATCTTTTTCATCATCTTGCAACATAGAATATAAAAAGTTTTCTTGAAGACAGCAATAAGAGTTTCCTTGAAGATTTTGAAAAACAATTTGCTGTATATTATCTGCCTGATTTTTAACAAGCTCTATTGTCTTATGAAGAAGTCTAGGAGCATCTTTATAAAGTCCAGACCTTTTATGGGCAAACCACATGGGGCAATATACTTGGACTATATACTTTGTAATTGTACACAACTCATCTGTAGGATTCTTCGATCTTGCATAAACCATCATTATTCTTAAAGATAGAGTTAACCATCTGGCATGGTAAACAGGTCCTGGTTTTTTTATTGAATATTTTGGAGATATAAAGCCTTTAGATATTCCAATACAGTACTCGTAAAGTTTACGTTGATCTGTACTAAGATCAGATAAAATATTAGAGTTTACATAGGAATCAATCTCTGAATGAATTGGAACAAAATCAATTATTGGTAAATCATGCAAATCACTTGCAGAAGCTTTTTGACCAATAGGGCCCTTATATTTCTTTGGATCGTTAGTTTTACCATCTACTTCAGCTATGACATGGCGAAGTGGTAACTCATTTTGGTGAAGTACACATCCTATTAAATGGAATCCATTTAATAGGATGTGTACTTCACCAAAATGAGTTACCACTTCGCCATGTCATAGCTGAAGTAGATGGTAAAACTAACGATCCAAAGAAATATAAGGGCCCTATTGGTCAAAAAGCTTCTGCAAGTGATTTGCATGATTTACCAATAATTGATTTTGTTCCAATTCATTCAGAGATTGATTCCTATGTAAACTCTAATATTTTATCTGATCTTAGTACAGATCAACGTAAACTTTACGAGTACTGTATTGAAATATCTAAAGGCTTTATATCTCCAAAATATTCAATAAAAAAACCAGGACCTGTTTACCATGCCAGATGGTTAACTCTAGCTTTAAACTTTATTAAATGGATTCGTCGGTTTAAAAGCTTTTCTAATGTCACAACTAAGCCATTATCTGCACCAGTATTAGCAGAAGTATTATCAAGAACAATGGCTTCCAAACTACTAATGCTGTTGTATTTTTTGAGTATTTTTAGAGTCTCAGTTGCCATTGTAATTCCTGTTCCATTTTTTATTTCAATATGAGTTAAATATTTCTTAGAAAAAGGTCCACTTTCTGCAGTAAAAGTTAAGTGATGTTCATCTTTTACTGTTCTTTTAATAATAGGTTCTGCATATTGATCATATCCTAATATATGTGCTAATGTATTTTTGTCTTTTTTACTATCTACTCCAATGACTTTTAAATGAAAAACTTCTGAACTATGTTTTTCACTAATCATGGTTGAAACACGCTTTTTAGTATCAAATATCTTTTTTTCAGTGATAATTTGTGATCTGTCATTTTGAGTTATAATTTGATAGTCTATCAAGGTAGCAGTTGCTATGGCAGATGTTGCAGCGTCACTAACTTCGAACCTGATAGCAGCTTTGGCAATGTTAGTTAAATCTGTGTAATTTTTTTTACACAGTGTTTTTGCAAAAAACTCATGGTTTTGATTTTTATAATCATCATTATTATCTATTTCTACATCATAAGTTTCACTGATACAATCATTATCTGAATGAAGTGCCATGTCACTTGTTAAATAAATTTTCTCCTTACTTTTTTTTCTTGCGATCTTGGCTGTCTCTTTCTTATCAATTTGGCCTATCTGCCAAGTTCCAAAGGGCCCTCGCTTAACTTTTTGATCCTTTAAATACTCTCGTTCTAGAACTGGAACCTTAAGTTAAAAAAAAAAATTTTATAGCTTAGAGAAAGTATTTAAATAATAAAAAGCATAAAAAATAATTATACAAAAAAAAAAGTCACCTGTTTGCTTTCTTCACAGAGACATACATAGTGCTTGTTAGTGCAACCCTTGCATCGAACATTTCTAAAGGGTAATATGTATAATAAAATATAATGCCATAATTTGAGAAGAAATAAAAAAACTTTACAGCTGTAAAATTTGTTGACAGTTTAGTCACAAATTTGTGTGAACAAACATATTGTTTAATATTGTGGTTTTTTGAAAATGTAACTTCAAACCTGTCATCGCAATTTAAAAGAGGAAGTTCACATCTGCATGTTGATATGTCAAACAACTTTAAAAGGTTATTTTCCAACCAACGAACACTGTTTTTATGTTTTGAAGCTTTAGATCGTTCAGCTGCAATTACTTTTTGAAATGTTCTTTGTAACTTATTTCTTAGAGGTTTTTCCTTCATAAGTGGAAGATTTGGATTCACTTTTTTCCAAATTTTTAAAATTTCTTCACTTACTTTTAAAACTATGGCAGGAGAATCAATTTTTTTAGTTGTAATCATTTCTTTTTCGACCTTATAAGCATATTGAATAGTCTGTTTATATGTTGGAAGGTCACTAACAGGTAGTTCGTTTGGTTGCCCAGCATATCTTTCACTTTCATGTCTAGTTATAATATTATGCGTTCTTTTTCTTGTTGGTTTCCCAGATCCACATTTTGCATTCATTTTTTAATATTTAAATTCAGTCTGAAAAAGATTTTTTATATACTTGTTGTGTAAGATAATATAATATGATAATACCATAAATACAAAAGCAAAATATATGGCTAATATAAATACTTTATCCGTATTAGATTTTAATTATTATTTTATATTATAAAACATCGCAAAAAGTATCCTTTTCCAAACACATTTAAAAATGGCAAACTTGTTGTTATTATACAAATTTAAGACGCGAAAATAACATTTTAAGCGAGGTTCTGTCCTATTTCGCAATACTTAAATGGAACCATGAAAATGTAATTGGTTTTATTTTTCCCAAAATAATGACTAAGTTTTAAAATTTTTTAAATTGCAAATAATTTTATTGAATATAAATAGTACATTTCCCAAAGTGAGCCGAGTGTTGACTTTAACTTGGTAGTGGCTTACCGATCACGTCATCACGATATTTTCACTGAAGAAATCAACAAAGTCGCACTCAGCGCTAACGATGACAAAAGAGTCATTTTGGAAGATGGAATACACACGTTGGCTTATGGTCACTACAAATTAAAAAAGGTAAGTGATAAAGAAGAGTAACAAAAATGAAGGATTTAAAAAATAACAAAATAAAAAAAATGAGAAACAAAAAAATAAATGTGGAGGGAATTGTTTTACCAAACGAGGCTTTATCCACTATTCAGTTGATGGAAGCAGCAAAAAAACTAAAAATAAAAAACTTTCGAGGAGTTTTTGTCAGAGACGCGTTGCCAAAAAAGCCTAGAAAAAAAGAATGTGGAATTGTCAACACGGGGGATTCAAGCACAGATGGGTTTCAATGGGTGTGTTGGTTCAAAGACGGAGACAAAAAATACAGCTTTGACTCTTACGCTCAGCCACCTCTCGTCGAGCTCGTTGACTATTTGAAAAGTCCTGTCTTTTACAACAGTGAAAGGGTTCAATTTGGAAACACGTCTTATTGTGAACACTTGTGTCTTTACGTCTTGAAAAAATGCGAAGAGGGAGACAGCTTTCAAGACGTTGTCAACACCCTTTGGTGAATCGAATTTCACTTGTGAAGTTCCATGAATCCGAAGGATTTAAAAAAAATTTTTCCCCATTAAAAAATGATTGACAAATTCAACAGAAGCGAATTCAGTGTTTATTTTGAAAATCTTGCATCAGACTCAACCAGCAACGTTTATATTAAAACGGACGGATCGAGCACCATCACTGCAGATTTGGATTACAACTCTCATAAAATCATCAACCTGGGTGAACCCACCAACGCACACGATGCCGCTACTAAAAATTACGTAGACAATCACGTGACAGGTGGTACTGGAACTGTAGTGGGAACTGCAGATTTGGATTTGAACTTTCACAAGGCGATCAATTTGAACGAACCGACTAATCTTCATGACGCCGCCACAAAAAATTACGTCGACGTCAGCTCGAGTCTGTGTGTTAAAACGGACGGATCCAGCACGATCACTGGAATCATCGACATGAACTCTCACAAGTTGATCAACGTTTCCGACCCCTCCGCTTTAAAAGACGCAGCGACAAAAGGGTATGTAGACACCAAAGTCGCTTACAACAATATTTCATACACCGACATTAACATGACGTCGCACAAATTAACCAATTTAGCTGAGCCTACATCAGCTTCAGATTCGGCCACTAAAAATTACGTAGACACGCATGCGTCAGGTGGAACGACTGTGGGAAATGCAGATTTGGATTTGAACTCTCACAAAGTGATCAACGTGACTGATCCAACCAACGCGCAAGATGGAGCGACAAAAAATTACGTGGACTTGTTGTTGCAAAAATCGAGTTTGACCAGTGTCATTCCAGGATCCAGTTTTACCAGTTTAGGGTTTAAGTCTCAGACGGTTGCGGCGCTAACCACTTCTCCTGTGTTTGCGTTTTCTGGAAAATCCGGAGTGCTGAGAAGATTGTGGCTGGCTTTATACAGCTCCTCTGGCACAAATATTCCTGGTCAAGTTTTTATTCGAATCTTTACTGACGGAGAAATCAATGTGGGGAATTATGTAGAAACAACGGAAGGAATTGGAGTGGATCAAACAGGACTTGCTACCGATTTGCTTTTTTCACCATTGGGAGGAGCTTTTTACGCCAATTCTTTGCAGGGGTGCAACATGTTTAACACCACTTCCTTGGGAGGTTATTTCACATTGGACATGCCTTTCAGAAACGACGTCTCCATTCAACTCGTCAACAGAAATGCTACTGCCATCACGTATTGGATTCAACCGTTCATTTCCACACTTGCTTCCATTCCTGCAACCATCCCTCTTTTCAAGCTGTACTGCAGAACGTTTCGATATTTGGACACCACTTACGGCAGCGAATACGTTTTGCTGAACACCAACGGAAAAGGAAATGGTGTGTCGTTGAAATACATCAGGATGCACATCATTAGCGCCTCTGGAAACTGGTGGGAGTCTAGAGTTAGAATGTACGATGGAAATCTGCCTCCCGGAAACGGAACCGTTCTCACTCCTTGGACATCTTACAACACCAACAATTACACGTATTTTCCAGGATATGACGGTGACAGCACATGCATCTTCTCCTCTTCAGGACTGGAAGATTTTTACTTATCCTCATGGAACGGATCAAATGTGACTTCCTTCAACAACAAATCGACTGGACTGTTGTATCAATCCACTTCATCCATCGGCTCTACATCCACCATCTCCTTTTACAGAAATTTTGGAGAAGCAGATTCTATGCCCACTGTCGCAGCTGGTAGAAGACTCGTTGTCACGCTCAACTCTGGTGATGCTCAAGTCGGTCAATCTGGAAGATTTTACCTTCTTCTAGGACAAGCCTATTATTATGCCTAATGCACAGATGAAAGAAAATTTTGAAAATGACTTAAATAAAATTCTTGACATAAATAAAAAGATGGAGAGGAAGTATGTGATTGAATTTGATACCATGGGTCGTGCGCATCTGTTTGATGAAGAAAAAGAAATTCATGCGGCTGGATGCGAATTTACTGCACATGACGAGTGGGGAAGAAAGTATACGATTCGATTTGATGAAATGGGCCAAGCACATGTATACAACTCAATAAGCGAAATTTTTGCCAATTATCTTGTTTCATAAGTTTTTAATTCTCCCGCGAAAAGAATTAAAAAACACGACGGCATCTTGCATTCCTTAAGTATGGAAAAGTATCAATGAGCTAGAAACCGATATGGCATTTTTTCTATAGAAAATGGAAATGAGCCAGAACCCGCTTTTTATAGTAGTAATAATAATAATAATAATAATAATAATAATAATAATAATAATAATAATAATATTATTATTATTATTATTATTATTATTATTATTATTATTATTATTATTATTATTATTATTATTATATTATTATTATTATTATTAATATTATTATTATTATTATTAATATTATTATTATTATTATTAATATTATTATTATTATTATTAATATTATTATTATTATTATTATTATTATTATTATTATTATTATTATTATTATTATTATTATTATTATTATTATTATTATTATTATTATTATTATTATTATTATTATTATTATATTATTATTATTATTAATATTATTATTATTATTATTATTATTATTATTATTATTATTATTATTATTATTATTATTATTATTATTATTATTATTATTATTATTATTATTATTATTATTATTATTATTATTATTATTATTATTATTATTATTATTATTATTATTATTATTATTATTATTATTATTATTATTATTACTATAATTATACAAACTAAATAATTTGTTTGGCTTATACAACATTACTTCGGGTTTCACGCAAATGCGATCATCAGATGTTATAAACCGTAAAAAAACCCGAACTTTTCTAAGCCACCAAATATTTTTTAGTTATCACAAAAGTTCAAAAATATCTACACAAGATCTTTTTAATGTATTTCATATACTTTGCCCAATTTAAATATTGCACCATACTCACCACAATTACCTCTCAAGATTTCAATATCACATTAATGATCTTTTTTCACGCCATCATATTTTAAACACCTAAAATGTTTGACGTCATTGAAAAATACGAAAATCTTTTTCTGCAGATTTTTTTATTAAGGTTTTAAAAACTGTTGAAAAACAAAATTTTTAATTCTATTCATTTTTAAACATTTTTATGCTACTTTACTTTTCTACTATTCCATATTATCTATTACTTGACTGACTTTTTAAGGTGATTAAAAGAAAGACCGCAATAAAGATGTTGCAACCGAATTTTTATAAAATCAACCGAAAGAAGTTTACAAATCGATTTCTTGTCGATCCTCCCTAGCAGCAAATGGTCTGTTTCTTTCAGAATAGCTCGTTCTACACGTTTTACGCTTTTATCATGAAATTTGATCCCATTATTTGATTAAGTCCTCATATTTGACGAAGACTTGAACTGATTGACGGCCATTGTTCAATAACATAAAAAAATCCAATACCAATTTAAAATCAAATAACAACAGAGTTAATCTTAATGCAAGAGAGTTTATTTACTTTAAACCTTTGAAAGTGAAAATTCAACAACTAAAACACGCTCACACCGATCGCAGATCTGAGATTGGTTCGTCGCAGATATCGTTTGGTAAATTTTCATTCTACAAAACCAATTCAAATTTTTTACTGATTTGATGCTGGTTTTCGTTCTATTTTTCATGATTTTTATGGTTTGCTGTTGCAGGATTCAGTCTTTTTAATTAAGCGTTGAGGTTAAAGCTTCAATTTTTAAAATACTTAACGTGCTGGATTAAACAAGTTCAAGAAAAACTGTGGAAACAAAAACTGGTTTTGTCCATCAACCAGCTGTTCTAATAAAGATCGAAGAAAAGAATATTTTCAGTAAGGAAAATGGAACGTCGGTACGTCGTCAGTATTTGTTTTACTTGTGTCACTTGTTCTTTAACAATTTCAGTTTCATAGTTATAAAAACTGATAAAAAAAAAAGCAGAATGAAGCGAGAGTTCTTAACCAACAACAAATTTTCTAACTGAATATCAGAACTTAAACATGAGAAATTGAATACCTGAAACTTACTATCAAAAAACTGTTTCAGAGAAAGCTTCATTAGATTTATTTAAGCTTCAATTAAACTTATTAAAGATTATGAAATGTTACTCAACTCATCTGATTGGGTAATAGCATTCTCAAAAATGCTATCAGCAAAGGATTTAAAACCAGAATAAATGATCCTAAGTTGCATATTTAAAATGTTTAGTGTAAATGTTTCAGTAAACAATTGATGAACCATTAAGTTCCATCAACAAACATAAAAAAGCAAGTTATAAAAATTTTCATAAGCGCTAAATTATTTTCGCAATAGCAAAACATTGAACGAAGTTATTTAGCGTATGGCTATAGCTGAAAGGAGGGTGCATTTAAATCTGGCAGCGAAGTTTTTTACTAAAAGCAAATAGGTTTCAAATTAATGACATTAAAGACAACAAGAACTGCCTGCTATAACAAAGACCTAAAAACTGTTTTAAACGTTTGTCAGTTTTATTAAACAACCCATAGAAGAATGAGCCAAGTATTGCTGAATGTAAATCACTTTGTGGAGGCTCTTTCAACAATTGCATTTCAAAACAATTCAATGAAGTCAATTGAAGAACAGGTTAATCAAATGGGGCGTAAGTCCATTTTTTTTGCGAAAATTCAGTTTTTCTTACTTTTGAATTTCATAGTGCAAATGGCAAAAGTATAACTTTGTTAACATGTAAACCCCTGGAAGAAGGTCGCAAAAGATTGAAAATTAGCAAAACAGAAGAGATAAAGCAACAGAGATATTAATCACTGAAAAAAAACCTATTACAGCTTGCAGGTAGAACAACAAAACGTGTAAAGCAAGGCAAGCTTTGCATCCTGGGAACTGTAGGTGAGCTCAGTTGGTATTACACTAGCCCTTTTTTTAATAGATCAGGATCATAACTATTGTTAGCAATTAGTTTCAACCAATCAATAATTTTAACTTGGACTGTTAAACATGGAACAATATTTCTTTAAAAATGAATGTCTGAAAATTGAAACATGTGGATACTTAATTTATTAATAATTTATTCAATAGTAAACTTTACTAGTTAACATGATTTTCACACAGTAGGAGAGGAAAAAGTGCTAAATAATGTAAAATTGCGAAGAAACTTGAAAACTTCATAGAAATCAAGACAATATAAATATTTTCTTAATCACTTTCTTAATAATTAAAAAATTTAAACAATGTTTGATGTTGAATTTGGAAACTTGATAACAGAAAACACAAAAAAAGTTGATTAGAAATATGTTTGATATGAAACTAAAGGTAAAAGTTTATACTGAATATTGTCTGCAAAAAATAAAAGCAAAATTGTTCTACTCTCTTATGAAAGAGAAAAATGAAAATGTCATTAAAGTGTGCTTTCACCTGCAACAAACCCAACCGATTCCTAAATTAAACGTTGGTGAAGTGTTTAATGCTTGACGAATTCGGCACTACAACTTAACATTTTTTTGAAATGATCAAACATTTTTTGATGCTTGTTCATCAAAAAACAAAAACTTTATTGTTTTGTGTTTTTTAAAAAATCTTATGGAAACCAGTGTTGAGCTCAATGCTGTCAAACATTTTTTCCAATCACGTATCACTGTTTATTACCTACCGATCAAGAATTTAGACGTATAACCATTCTTTCTCCTTTGGATTATTGCAGAATTTTTTTGCAGAGCTTTAAGCAGTACAAAAACTAGGAGAAGCTTCGTTTCTTAATGACAACCAAAAAAGTGGCTGAACAGATTCCAAAATAAAAAACCCCTTTCTAATGACAGTTTAGAAAATTACAACTGACTCTCAAGGAAAGATTGAAGTACAAAGTGCACGTTCTGTAGAGCATGACTTTAATAAAGCAGGCATAAAAAGTGAATGGCTTTCTTTGAGGTAGCAGTTAATGCGAAGGACTTCTATGCCAGTGCCCTTGACAGTGTTGAGAGAATAATGCAGAATGATGTTGATGAGTTTAAAGAAAAGGAACCGTTTGTTTAAATTTAACAAAATCTACTCGGCTTTTTTTTTTATTTTCGCTATCAAAGAATGTTCTACATTTCTGTTTTTAAATGATGTTTTTACATTTATGTACTAAAAAAAACATTAACATCAAAACAATTCAAATGAACTTCCGTCTCAAACGTCAAAGGTTCATACATTAATAGCGTCTCTACCGAACTGGAGGTAGGGGGGTATCGGTAAGTTAATTACGATGTTAAGTAGAGTCGCTCGATTCAATTAATTTGTTTATATCATAGACACCGTTAATTGCATAAAAACTCATTAACCAAATCTAATTAATGTAATTTAGCATTTTAGAATAAAAAGAGGTAAAAGAATCTGCAGCTTGGTTTGAACCGGTGACGCTGAAAACCACGATTGAAACTTCTCTTAACATTTTGTAACATTTTGAAAAATATTTGCGTCACCCAGTCTGCATTAAACGCATTTTGACTAGTGATCGACCGGAACAGAGTTTTGGCCGGAACCGGAACCAAACCGGTTATAGATTTTAAATATTCCTAACCGAAACCGGAACCGAAAAAAAATCCAAACCGGAACAGGAGCAGAAACCGCAACCGAAAATAACTAATATATTTTAAAAAAGTTAGTTCTAATTTAATTAAAAATTAATGTAGTAAAAATAACTAAATATTTACATTTTTTTAAAGTTTTTCCGAAACCCAAGGCATAGAGAAGCAATTGGACAATTCAAAAAAATCCTTAAATACTTAAACGACTTTTAGGATTGTCAAATGCACATTAATTATTTTCCCCTGTTCGAAATTGCGCAATAATTTTTACAATGTGCGAAAAAGATTGAATTTTTTTCATTGTCGTCGGACTTTGAGCTGCAGGAGCCAATTTATCTTTAGAAGGTTCAAAATTATCCAAGTTGTGAAAATATTAGGAGTGTTCTAGAAATTTAAGTTATCATTTTTATAAGTCTATCCAAATCCACTTAAGTCGCATCCATTAAATCATCGAAACCCAAATGTTGTCACAAATAAGTTTTTCTACAAAATGTGTCGTTTTTAAAAAACCTCTCACATTTTAAACTGTTGTAAATAAAGTTAAAAAAATGAAAGAAAACATGTGTAATACGACAACCTTTGTCCCATTTTCAAAATACGCCTTTAAATTATGCTCCTAAGTGCGTATTGGACTTCAAAACTGTCCTTTAACTTATTGCTTTGTTAATCATTCTTCAAAGTAATTCCACAAGTCCTAATTTAAGCAGATCTCAATCATGCAGGCAGTGCTGCATTATTCAGAATTGCTTAAGTTTCTTTTAAAAGTTTGGCTTTTGGATAGATAGATTATTAGCATCTTTTTTGTTCTTAAAGTGCAGTGTCCCCGTAATCAAATCACTTTAAGTCAAATTAAAAAATTTATTGGTGGATATGAACAAATGTATTTTATAAAAAGGAAGTTTACTGGGATGGCAGTTTTGTTTCAGTGACTAAGGAGGTGTCGGAAATATCTGATATCAAACGGCTTAATTCACTTTTATAACTCCTCTTTATACTCGTTTATAAGCCGTGAAAATAGTTTGCTGACAAATTTAAGAACGTTTTACTGAAAACTATCCAATGACGGACTTCTTTTTCGTAGGACGGCTTTGAAAGACGAAGTTGTCATGGAGAACGAGTTCGACGATATAATGGGTAATAAAATATTTCTTATATTCACTATTTGAGACAGATTTTCGATTTTCAATTTAAACCTTCTCTCTTAGTTGAAAAATTTCCACAAGATGTATTTACAACGCTTGCTGATTTGCTGACATATGATTGGAAAAACTTTGCTCGATGTCTTTCGGTTGATGACTTAGCTTTAGAAAATGTAAAAGAAGAATTTGAAACGACAAGAGAACAAACTTTGCAAATACTGAACCAATGGCGTAAGGACAATCCATCAAAAAAATGGCGAGATGTGAAAAGAGGATTACTTTTTTGCAAGCGTAAAGATTTGATCAGTGAATGCGAACGAAGTAGGTATTTTGAGCTTCATAGTTTTAGTGCCGCTTTCGCATGCCGAAGTTCTCCGGCTGCCCATGAATATTTATTAGAGGTAAGAAAAACAAAACACAAAATTTACAAAAAAGTTTAAAACACTGCAGACCGTTAAAAATATTTTTTACCTAAAACGAACATTTTTAAAAAGAACAAACTTTTCTTTATTTATTTATATTATTTATGTCACAAATCTTTCAGGCCTTTTCTCAGCAAAAAAATTTAGCAATTTTGCGGATTAAATTCACACTTGAATTAAGTTCAAAAAAAGGTTCATTTATAGCATTATTATATTTAATTATTTAGTTTACAATATTAATAATTTACAAATATGAAATAAAAACTAAATGTGACAGGACTCCAAAGTTCACTGTCTCAATTGTTTTGCAGCCAACCTACATTGCCCGTTTTTAACCTCCCACCCTTCCCCTAAGGGTGCTACTACATAAACTTCTAACGTAAAATTTTTTTTTTTTAAACGTTAGGAGTTTATGCAGTAACACCCTTTAAATGTTTTCAAATACTTTTTTTGGAATACTGATTTCAATTTCGAAAGAATTATAGCTTTTTGCAAGATTCTCAAATTGAATTTCAAAAAATTCCTCTGGGAATACTTTACATGTAAAATGATTTTTCTAGAAAAAACTGTAATTGTTTTAAATAGCGTTTACAACTGGAATGGCTTGAAAATTAAACTTATAGACAAATTGTTTCATCATAATAATAGCAAGCGTATTAAAAATTACATTAAGTAGTTTGTGCTAATATTTTAAAATAGAAATCGCAGGTTTAATCCTCTTTTTAAGTCTTGGATAAAATTTATTATGTTTTAGCAATCAAAAAACTTTCTAAACGTTCCTCAAAAACGTCACCGTGTTGTTAAAAACGGAAAGTTTTTGTATTTTAGAGTTAATATCCCGACATTCCGTTTTCGGTATCCTACCGCCGACAAAAGCCTTCTTTTCACGTGACGATGAACTGAAACAAATTCATGACTGCGTGTGCCAAACAAACAATACGGTTAAATCAATCACGGTTTTAACTGGAATGTCTGGAATAGGAAAAACTCAGCTCGCTAGAAAGTATGCAGCAATTCACAACGACTATTTTGAAAGAGCTGTGTGGGTCGATGCAGCATTTGACAAAATACAAGTTTCAATGACTAATCTCTGTCACCAACTAGGGTTAAGCGTAAAAGATTCTCAAGGCGATCCGTTCGATATTGAAATAGTTTGTAGAAAAATACATCAGTATTTTGAAAGAGAAAAAACGCTTTATATCTTCGACAACGTCGACGATGAGAGTGTGAAGAATTTTGAAAGATACGTATCAAATAAAAAAAATTCATTTACTTTGGTAACATCGCAATGGAAATCATGGTCTACCGATGTTAATCAAGTGCAAATTCATTCTTTCTCGCCTCAAGATGCGTTACTTTTCGCAAAAAGAAACATTAAACAAATATTAACAAACGACGACGAAAAACTAAAAGAAATAACCAAAGTGCTTCAATATCATCCACTCGCCATTAATCAAGCTATTCTCTATGTAAACAATAACAGCGTTTCTTTGCAGGAATATTTAGATCTTTTTCGATCATTTCCGATTGAAATGCTCGAGGAAAGTATCCCAACCGAAGCGCAAACAAAGTCTGTAATAAAGTCAATTAACTTAGTATTAAATAAAATAGAAACATCGAATGAAAGGTCACTAGAACTGTTAAACCATTTATCGTATTGCGATGGTCAATACATTACAAAAAAGTTTATTCACGATATTTCAAAACACCTAAAAATAAACGAAGAGCTTTTGATAAATAGAGCAATAAGATTATTAGTCAGTTTTTCGTTGCTTGATCGTTTCGACGATGACAATGACAAATTCACGATGCACGAAATGACACAGCTAGCGTGTAAATGTTATCAAAAACGCAAAGAAAAAACAAAAATATGCAACGAAAACATCGTCGATTTTCTAAATATACAGTTCAAAGAGGTAAAGGCACACGTTGAGTATGGGAAACACTTCTATAACCATTTCATCCACATGTTTCGTATTAGTAAACAAAAAATGTGTGAAGTGTTCCATCAACAGAGTTGGAAAATCCAAAAATTCTTATCAAACAAAGGTTTGTTTCAAGAAGCAATAAATATCCTCAATGCCATTCAAAACTATAACACGAAATATTACGGAGATGAAAAGAAAATAACTTTAGATACAAAAAGTAATAAAGCAAACTGTTTGAGCCGAATGGGAAAATATAATAGAGCTTTAGAAATTTATTATCATGTTGATAAAATACAAACGGACATTTTAGGTATCAATCATCAATCAACATTGCGTACAAAATATAGTATAGCAAACTGTTTGAGTCGAATGGGAAAATATTATGAAGCTTTAGAAATTTATTATCATGTTGATAAAATACAAACGGACTTTATAGGTATCAATCATCAATCAACATTGCGTACAAAAAATAGTATTGCAAACTGTTTGAGTCGAATGGGAAAATATTATGAAGCTTTAGAAATTTATTATCAAGTTGATAAAATACGAACGGATATTTTAGGTATCAATCATCCATCAACATTGGATACAAAAAATAATATAGCAATCTGTTTAAGTCGAATAGGAAAATATAATGAAGTTTTAGAAATTCATTATCAAGTTTATAAAATACGAACGGATATTTTAGGTATCAATCATCCATCAACATTAAATACAAAAAATAATATAGCAAACTGTTTGTATGGAATGGGAAAATATAATGAAGCTTTAGAAAATTATTATCAAGTTGATAAAATACAAACGGATATTTTAGGTATCAATCATCCATCAACATTGCGTACAAAAAATAATATAGCAAAGTGTTTGAGTGATATGGGAAAATATAATGAAGCTTTAGAAATTTATAATCAAGTTGATAAAAAACGAACGGATATTTTAGGTATCAATCATCCATCAACATTGGCTACAAAGAATAATACAGCAACCTGTTTGAGTCGAATGGGAAAATATAACGAAGCTTTAGAAATTTATTATCAAGTTGATAAAATACGAATGGTTATTTTAGGTATCAATCATCCATCAACATTGGATACAAAAAATAATATAGCAAACTGTTTGAGTGATATGGGAAAATATAATGAAGCTTTAGAAATATATTATCATGTTGATAAAATACGAACGGATATTTTAGGTGTCGATCATCCATTAACATTGGATACAAAAAATAATATAGCAACCTGTTTGAGTCGAATGGGAAAATATAACGAAGCTTTAGAAATTTATTATCAAGTTGATAAAATACGAATGGCTATTTTAGGTATCAATCATCCATCAACATTGGATACAAAAAATAATATAGCAAACTGTTTGAGTGATATGGGAAAATATAATGAAGCTTTAGAAATATATTATCATGTTGATAAAATACGAACGGATATTTTAGGTGTCGATCATCCATCAACATTAAATACAAAAAATAATAAAGCAAACTGTTTGTATGGAATGGGAAAGTTTAATGAAGCTTTAGAAATTTATTATCAAGTTGATAAAATAGGAACGGATATTTCAGGTATCAATCATCCATCAACATTGGCTACAAAAAATAATATAGCAAACTGTTTGCATGGAATGGGAAAGTATAATGAAGCTTTAGAAATTTATTATCAAGTTGATAAAATACGAACGGATATTTTAGGTATCAATTATCCATCAACATTGGATACAAAAAATAATATAGCAACCTGTTTGAGTGGAATGGGAAAATATAATGAAGCTTTAGAAATTTATTATCAAGTTGATAAAATACGAACGGACATTTTAGGTATCAATCATCCATCAACATTGGCTACAAAAAATAATATAGCAATATGTTTGAGTCGAATGGGAAAATATAATGAAGCTGTAGAAATTTATTATCAAGTTGATAAAATACGAACGGATATTTTAGGTATCAATCATCCATCAACATTAAACACAAAAAATAATATAGCTACCTGTTTAAGTCGAATGGGAAAATATAATGAAGCTTTAGAAATATGGTATCATGTTGATAAAATACGAATGGCTGTTTTAGGTATCAATCATCCATCAACATTAAATACAAAAAATAATATTGCAACTTGTTTGAGTCGAATGGGAAAATATAATGAAGCTTTAGAAAATTATTATCAAGTTGATAAAATACGAACGGATATTTTAGGTATCAATCATCCATCAACATTAAATACAAAAAATAATATAGCTACCTGTTTAAGTCGAATGGGAAAATATAATGAAGCTGTAGAAATTTATTATCAAGTTGATAAAATAGGAACGGATATTTCAGGTATCAATCATCCATCAACATTGGCTACAAAAAATAATATAGCAAACTGTTTGTATGGAATGGGAAAGTATAATGAAGCTTTAGAAAATTATTATCAAGTTGATAAAATACGAACGGATGTTTTAGGAATCAATCATCCATCAACATTGGCTACAAAAAATAATATAGCAATATGTTTGAGTCGAATGGGAAAATATAATGAAGCTGTAGAAATTTATTATCAAGTTGATAAAATACGAACGGATATTTTAGGTATCAATCATCCATCAACATTAAACACAAAAAATAATATTGCTACTTGTTTGAGTCGAATGGGAAAATATAATGAAGCTTTAGAAAATTATTATCAAGTTGATAAAATACGAACGGATATTTTAGGTATCAATCATCCATCAACATTAAATACAAAAAATAATATTGCAACTTGTTTGAGTCGAATGGGAAAATATAATGAAGCTGTAGAAATTTATTATCAAGTTGATAAAATACGAACGGATATTTTAGGTATCAATCATCCATCAACATTAAACACAAAAAATAATTTAGCAACCTGCTTGAAACGGAGAGAAGAAATGGAATATTTATGTTTTTAGATGATCGTTTTCCTAAATGCCAATTAATTAAATTTTTTTAGAAATTTGTATGTAAATAGATTTATATGATTTTTGTATCTTTTTTTTTTATCGGAAGTTTTTTATCCAATGTACGATAAAAAAATTTGAAGATGATGGATGCTGTTAATATGAAAAAAAAAGACTTAGTATTAAGTTTATTAATGAAGTTTTTTAGTGAAGTCAAAACGGTGTTAAGTTAATAATAATAAATTTTTGACAGCCTGAGAATAAGAAAATTAAAGTTGAAGCGTGAAGTTTCAGGTGAATACCCTTGGGACAAAATTAATTGGGCAAAACTAATTGCTCTTTTGTTACAGAGAGAAATGCGTTCAAAAAAGTACACGCCACGTAAAAATCAAATCAGATTATTATCATTTTACAAAACATTCAAACATATCCACATTCGTACACACAAAATCATTCGAAACCCAATACCCTTTGCGACAGCCTTTTAACTAGAAAATGAGAAAAAAATATATTCGAAAAAAAAAAGATAGTCACACAAATGTATCAATCGGGTCGCAAGTTTCGCTTTAATAAAGAAAATTTCATATGAATCAGAAAGGTAATACATTACATATTATATAAAGACTTCCTCAAAAAATATTCCACAAAAACACAGGCGCTTATCTTAAATTCAAACTTAAAGGAAAAAATTTAAATTATAAATTAAATGAAAATAAAAAGCAGAGTATAAAATGTAAGTGACTAAAATAAATACAAAATTTTAAGGAAGAAATTTGGAAAAGAAATTTAAAGACAAAATATAAAAAAGATATAAAAAGAAAAAACTTTTTAAAAGTTAAATAATTAACATAAAGAAATATTATAATGTACAGAACAGTAGAAAAGCTTAATAGATCTAACATTGAAAAATACTTCAAAACTTCAAGTTGAAACCTTCAAGAAGTATTAATAAATTTAAATTAGAAATTTAAGTTAAAAATTTATATTAGAAATTAAAATCAGAAACTAAAATTAGAAATTTAAATTAGAAATTTATATTAGAAATTTAAATTAGAAATTAAAAACAGAAACTAAAATTAGAAATTTAAATTAGAAATTTATATTAGAAATTTAAATTAGAAATTTAAATTAGAAATTTAAATTAGAAATTTAAATTAGAAATTTAAATTAGAAATTTAAATTAGAAATTTAAATTAGAAATTTAAATTAGAAATTTAAATTAGAAATTTAAATTAGAAATTTAAATTAGAAATTTAAATTAGAAATTTAAATTAGAAATTTAAATTAAAAATTTAAATTAAAAATTTAAATTAGAAATTTAAATTAGAAATTTAAATTAGAAATTTAAATTAGAAATTTAAATTAGAAATTTAAATTAGAAATTTAAATTAGAAATTTAAATTAGAAATTTAAATTAGAAATTTAAATTAGAAATTTAAATTAGAAATTTAAATTAGAGATTTAAATTAGAAATTTAAATTAGAAATTCGAATAATAATAAAGTTTATACTTAGAAGTAACAGGATGTTTGAATTTGAAACTTAATTTTTTTATTTTAATGAGAAATTTCTGTCTGAAACCAGATGGTTAAAGTTTAAATTTAAACTGTCAATTTAATTTAGACGTGAAGATTTAAAAAACTGAAAGAAAAAGCTTAAATTAGAAAGTTGTATTAGAATTTTAAGTTAGAAACTTTAATTAGAATCTTATTATAGAAATTGAATAAGAAAATCGAACTTAAAACATCAATTAAAACTTTTAATTAGAAATTTTCATAAGAAGATTAAGGTAAAGTTTTGAATTATATGTATTTTTATATAAATAAGTTAGATAACCAGAAACTTATATAAGAAATGATTGTAGAAACTCAATCTAGAAAGTTACACTAGAAATAATAATTAGAAAGCTATAATAGAAAACTAAATTAGAAATAATAATGTGAGATTTGAGAATCAGAAAGTTAAATTTGAATCTTAAGTTCAAAATTTAAATTAGTAAATTTAACTACAAATAAAATTAGAAATTCAATTTAAAAATTTAAACTTGAAATGTCAATTCGGTATTAATATTAGTAACTTAAATACAAATATTTAACTAGAAATTTACATCAAAAAGTTAAAATATGAGTTTAAATTATAAGTTTAAATTAGAACATCAAATTTAACATTTAAGTAATAAATTTAGAATAAAAATGTTAATTCTTAGTTAAATGATTGAATCAGCTCATGCTGAAAGGGGATTAGACAACAATGCATAGTTGTAAGAAAACTAAATAAAACTTTGCATTCTCTTCATTTTTCACCAAAAAGATGGAATTTTTTGTATATGAATTCTTTACTACCCCAGTTACTATAAAACATACTTGATTTACAATGCTTTCATATAAAAAAAACCATTAAAGTTGCTTGACTTATCCCCTTTTAGCATAAATTGAATAAATAGACAGATAAATGTCTTTTAAAAACAATGTTATTTACTAAGAACACCAAGAAATCAATATTTACATATACTCTTATTTATAAATAACTAATTTCATAAATATATACTATTATCAAATAAATCACTTTAGTATGAGATAAGCAATACGAGCAATGACAACTTAGTCATCCTTTTCAACTTCAACTACTTCGGTTGTTGGCCACATAAATTTCAGCATAAAAGTCTTCAAACTCCACTGAAATATAGGGTTGTAGTTTTTTTATGTCTGCCATTTTTTCAATCTTTATTGATACTTTTCCTGCAGGGTAAGCTTCTTTACTTGGAAAACGTAAGTTTGGGAAACCCGTTGCTCTAAAAGAAAAGCTGTGACTCATTATAGAATCAATGAAAGGTCGGCCAATAACCTTAGAAGGAAATTTTAGATCATATGGGCAGTGCATGAGCTTGCTTATTGAAAAGTACTGCTTTTTGTCCTTTTTGACTTGCTTACCTTTGGTTTCATGGAAAACACAACTTTTTTTACAAAACTGCGGCCACCACGTCTTAAAGTCTAAAATTTTTGAAGATTGAACTTTTTGTACCATAAATTTATCATGGAGGATGCTTTAATAAGGTCACATACTTGGTCTACTGTGTACAGTCTATTGTGTCAGTTTAGTTCTTGCTTTATTATGCTAAAATCCCTATCACATGGTAGGAAGGAGTGCCCTCTTATTGGGTAGAATCGCTCAACCTTTTCAAATTTCTTTAAATCAGTCATGGCTAAGAGTAGCCTAGATAATCAATGGTTTTTATTTTGGCCCCAACAATTATCTGAGAACAAGTGGAGTTCATTAAACTGCTGCTCTACTTTCATTAAATAGTTAAATAGTACGGAACACACTACATCTGGACCCTTGCCTGCTGTGCCTTGGTGGTAAACAAAAATCTGTGCTTTGTTACTTTTATTGTTATGAATACAAAAAACATAAACTGAAAGTTGTCTCAGACAGACGGTTTCTTGTACTGGTATTTTTGGGATCTGTATGTTCTGCATAAATTCATAACACAATGATAAAATTTGACTATTGTCCTTGTCATCGACGTCTTTTCGTATTCAATTATAAAACTTTTTTGATTTGCATTTATGTACATCAAGTTCAGATAGAGCACACCTTTTTGCTGTTCAGATAGAGCACACCCTTTTGGGGCCAAGGACTCCTTAACTTTATACTGAGTTCCTCACAAGTGCAGCATATGTCAGCCTTCCAAAGGAAAGATTATAGTTTTCTTTAAAGCAGTTGAAATATTTTGATTTTTTTAAGTTTACTAAGTTTGATTTCTTCAGACAATACTTGTTTTATGACGTCCTCTATTATCCACTGGGCTTTTCGCAATCATTTTCAAAGCTCGCAATCTTTCAACTTGTTTGTTAGTAACTGCTTGTAAACTTAAAAAAGCTTTAAAACAAACTGGCATTCGATCAGAACCCACCATAACGTGATACTTAAAGTTGGCACTTTTTTTTTTAGAACTCTCTTCCTTCCTGGGTTGTCTCTGCTTTACTTTTTGGGAATCAATCAAGGATTGTAGGAACAAATCTTGCTCATCTTTAGTGTTGAAGGTATGGAAATGGTTTAATATATCCATTTGATCCTCTTCATTAATAGTCTCAAGACAGTTGTTTCTCTTGCAGCTAAAAGAACAAAAAAATATTTTATACTGTGTATTATGTTATACATTATGTGTATTATGATATAGAAGTTCTACCTATAAAAATAAAATTTTAAAACTGTAAAGCTATTCAGTAATACTGAATACAAAATAACATACCTGCAGGGGGTGCCAGTACACTTTCGAGGTACAGTATTTCCTTGGTAGTTAACATATTCTTCACCTTTTATTCTGGCAACCTTTATAATGTTTCTCTTCAAAAGACTTTGATCTGATTTCCTTTTCTTTACTGAATTTTTCTCAAAAACCTCATCACTTTCATGTGAATTTATTTCCGTACTTCCTCACTTAATTATGATATAACATAAGACTAAGAAAACAAAACATAGAGTTAATTCATAAAGTTAATTCATATTTAGGGTAAGCTATATATAGTACAATACACACAAGACTAAGAACACAAGACATAAAGTTAAAAATAAACTTAATTCCAATTTAGATTAAGCTATACGGTACAATAACGTAAGACTAAAAACAAAAGACAAAAAGTTAAATATAAAGTAAATTCCTATTTAGTTTAAGCTATACAAAACAGTAAAATAAATAAAAACAACAACTGCTATCTGTTGAGTCAATTGCGTGATTACTTCGGTAGGCGAAAGAAAATATCACTCAGAAGTCGATCAAAGTCCACTTGTAATTATGCGCATATTTGCTTGATGTATAATTAAGCCAGTTTTAAAATTCTAATTGCGCGAATTTCAAAGTGGCCTTTTAAGGAACACACTAATCGAAACGATTTAGAATGGACGTTGCAATGAAAAGGTAGTTTTAAAAAGTTATATAGCGTTTCCATTAGTTAATTTAACAAAACATGAATATTTAAAAAAAAGACTAAATTGTATAATAGAATTGTTTACTAAATGTTTCAATAATAGTATAAAAAAATTAAAATATGTATTAAAAACTTTTTTAATGAAAGTTTTGAAACATAGTACTGTTATTATTATTGCTATTATTATTGTTTTTATTATTATTATTAATACTATGTATTAGAACTTTCATTTTTTAAATGTTTACTATATTTGCAAAATTTAGCCAGATAAATCTGGCTAAATCTGGCCAAGTTTACTATATTTGCAAAGGTATGTTTTAAAAGTTATCTTATTCTAAAAAAGATCTTTTTTTTTTCTCATTGTTATTGTCATTGCATTAACACTTTGAAGAAAAAACCTATAAAATATGCTTGCTATTTATTTTAGGCAAATGGCTCAGTGTTCTACTTGTAAAAAATGGTTTCACCGTGAATGTCAAAGAATACCTCAGAGTGCATTTGAAAAGAAAGACGAGCTTTGGAATTGTCAAGATTGCTCTAGAATATATCACATAAAGTAAGAAACAAACTTTGATTGTATGAAAAAAAGACTGTATGAAAAACAAATGCATTTTTAGGTGCTTTTCTATTAATGAGAGAAAATGGTATTGTAATATTGATATTACTTTTTACATAACATTTCTAGAGGTTAATTTAGTTGTACAACTCTTTTCCAAGCCCTATTGCATTTACATCAAATGAAATTTGCAGGATTCTCACAAATATATAAATTTAATACATTAATAATTATGTTTAAGAGAGAATGTAACCAATTTGAAAATAAAATCTCTTAAAAAAAAAAGAGCTTGATTCACAAAGTATCGGCTATTAACACTTATAACATTTTTTTTTAGAAATGAAACCAAAAATGCTTTGTGAAGATCTATAAAAACAGTTATTTTCATAGCCACATAAATTTTTAAAAACTTTGCATGTCATGAACAATTACTTTTTCACAAAGATGCATGATATGGTACACTGAAGCAGATGCCAGTTTAGTGACTTATTTTTATTCGCTCTTAATTTTGAGTTCTTATAAGTATTTTTATATATCTGCTTTTTACTTGTATATTTTAAATGAGCAGAATTCTAAAGTATTCATATTCAATATATATTTAATAATTTAAAGTTATAAAGTAATAATTTAAAGTTATAATTAAGAATTTTTACGTAAAAATATAAGCAATAAAAATATCGTATGCGAGAAGATAAGCAAAAGAACATTTTACATAAGCATACAAAAGTTTTTACATAAAAAGCTTTCTGTTGGTTTAAATTACCATTTTGTATTAATTTATTTTTTTATGACACATATTATACTAAATGATAAAAATTACTTAAGTCGCTGTCAGCTTGCCTATTTAAAAAATTTTTGTATTCTCATTAATCCTTCTACAAACATTAATCTTAATCTATAGATAAACTTACTAATATAAACTATAAATAAACTTGAACTAATATAAACTATAAATAAACTTACTAATATATACAATAAATAAACTTGAACTTACTAAAAAGGCCTTCAGCTCCTTCTAACTGCTCTAAAAAATAAAACAATACTTGCTTAAAATGTTCTAAAAAGACTAAAGACAAAACTGAAACACTTTACTAAAAAAGAAACATTGTACTAAAAAATAAACTATTTTACCAGTAATTATAACTTCTTCTAAAAAAATAAAACAGGCTATAAAAATTAGAAAAATAAAAACAACGAACAACAAACAAATTTTAGTTTTTAAACAATGAACAACATCAATTCCTCTTGAAACTGAAAATTTATCAGCTCTAATCGGCTTGCAAACCTTGCTCGAAAGACCGCGCGGAGTAAACAAAAGCCTTTTTAAAAGTCTAGAAACAACTTTAAAAATGAAGGTGAAACGACACTACTACTACAACAACAACAACTACTACTACTACTACTACTACTACTACTACTACTACTAAATTAGCGTATTCATATTGTAGATACGTATCCAAGACTTTTAAAAATAAATTAATCAAAGCAATAAAAATTATAAATTTGTCATATATCAAATACTACATATGGAAAGATAAGGATAGGGATAAATAAGATAGTGTCAAATGAAATATGTTTTATTTTACATTAGAATATTTATATATAAAAACCTTTTAAAACTACTTATTATTTAGATATTTTTTATCAAATTTTTTGCTTCTCTTTTATAAATTTAACTTTCTTTTAATCTTTTCTTTTTTTAATTTTAGCCTTCACTCACTCCCCTTCCCCTCCAACTTTCTGAATTTTTGTATCTTCCGAATTTGCATTAACAAAAAATGTGATGCTGATGTTTAGGCCAAAGTCACTGCAATAACAAAGTTGTGAAAATCCAATAATTTTAGGATCGTTAAACAAGACGATGAACTCGCTCTGTTCAATATTGAAGCAAAGGTAATCAAACTATTATTTGTTTCTTATCAAATCTATATAATCTTTATAAATCAGTCGTTTATAATTATAATTGATCTAATTATATAATCAAATATTTATTTTTGTTTATTAATCTTATACTATTTTTTTAATTCTTTTCTTACAACTAAAAAAGGTCGTTATTTCGAGATGCTAGGTAAAGAATAGATTAATTCTTACTTTGTCAATGATTTTACTAATAGTTTTAACAGCCTGGTGATATTCTTAGAAGCTGAAGATGAGCTCATATTAAATATTAGTGAAACGAACTGGTGGGTGCAGTGGTGCCGTCAAAAGCACGTATATTTGTATATTTGGTATATTTACAATTATATACAAAGTTAAGTTAAACTGATTATTTTTTAAAAAAAGTAAAAAAATTTATCGATTTTGTTTTCCATTCCTTTTTTAAAATAAAATGATAATAAATGTAGTTGGAGTGTAGAGTCCTTTTAAAGAGGTTAGGGCCTTCGGCTCATGTATTTCTTCTTATAACTATAAAATAAGTAACGTTTAATTGTAACGTTTTCAATGGGAAGAAACATTCACTATGAGCTTTCTACTTAAAAGAGCATTTCTTAATTAATGAAAAACACATATTGATAGGTTAAATAGTCGTAAATATAGTCTACCGGCAACATTTTCTCTTGGAATTTTTATTATTTGCAGAAACCCTGACGCAAGAATAAATTGATGGATGCGTTAAGCAAGCCCGCTCCTAAACATTGGCGTTATCGATGAGTTAGTTCCTGAACTTGTGATTTTATGTCGCGTTACTATATGATACTTATATGGTTGCCACAGTCCTGGCGAGCGTAAGGTCTGCTTGGGCCAAATTCAGAGAATTATCTCCACTTTTAATAGCAAGAGGTACTTCATTAAAGACTAAAGAAAGTTATACAGCACTCATTTTCAAACTGTTACGATATATGTCAGTGAACCCTGGTATCATATGGAATTCCCATAAATTTAATATGGAAAACAAATTTTGTCTTTGTTTTTTCGCATATGGATTACGCTTGACCTGCGTTCTGTGATAAGACCGAAGGACTTCTTGGGGCACCTAAAATAAAGACCTTAAAATGTGATGTTTGCTGACACTTTCTGATACCCCCTTAACACTGTCACGTATTATTTCAACACTTCCTTTAAGCTAATTTAATAAAGTTTACTTAATTTAAAATTTATAAGTTGTCAAAATCATATATTTACATCTGTCATTATTTTATTTTTTTGAATGAAGTTTTTTTTAAAAAAATATTTATCGGCTATCGTCAATTTCGGCTAATGCAGCATGTTGCACCATTTTCATATTTCAAATTTTTTATAAGTTATAAAATTTTTATTATAAAAAATGACGCCAATAACCTTTGCGTAAATATTTTCCGGAGTCTGCAATTTTCAAATTCTGCGAGACGTCCTTTTGAGACTAACTAAAGATCGCTAACCCTTTAATATTATCTTTAACAAAATATTCTTTTATACATGTTTACATTGAAATAAATTAAACCCTTTGCGTAAATAGAGATAAGTTAGAGAGTAAAAGTAAATAAAAAGCGTTGCTTCTTTGCGAAAAAGAAATGGATGGCAAGATACAACTTTTTAAACATTAATGCTTTCTCTTTCGTTTAAAGTACTTTTTGAATAATTTTTCAAGGAAAAATTAGCGTAGTTTTTCTCTTTTAAGTTTAGCTTACGTAGCTTGACATCACAAAACGCAAAAACCAAAAAGGCATGATAAAATACAAGATAAACGTAAAATAAAGCAAAAGTGAAACAAAAGTTAGGCTGCGTAAAAAAAAAAAAACATGACATAATATACTTCTATGTGTGTTTACATTGAACTAAATAAAATCCTTTGCGTAAATAGTGATAAACTACACAGTAAAAGTTCATAAAAAGCCTCGCTATTTTGCTGAAGAAGAAATGGATGTCTAGATCTTTTAGAATAAGGAACTTTTTGATTTCTTTTTCCGAAAAATGGTTGTAGTAGTTTTCTTTTTTTAAATTTCTCTTTTGCAGTTTAACATCACAGGAAATATTGTTTTGCTTTTTAATAAACTCTTTAAACATCAGAAGTAATTCTAAGTGCAACTCGAAAAAGTTTTAACAGAATAACAAAACGACTCCTTTTTGTAAAGATAAAAATTTTGAACTATCTTTAAATAAGAAATGTGAGAACAGTTTAACAGAACTTCTCGTTTATTATGTATTTAGCGAAACTTAAAAATATTTGCAAAGCCACAGATAAAACGAACTACATAAATGGCCCATCTTTAGCTGAACAAACTTATCTAAACTACATAAATGGTCTCACTATATTGCCAAATTGAACAAATTTTTCTAAACTACCCTCTTTTTGAATTTTTAGCTTCATGTTTTTAATTTTGTCTTTAATATGGCTTTGGTAGGAGTACTTTTGCAAGACATAAATGAGCTTGTCACTGCTATGATTTGCCAAGATGTAAATCTTTGAACGAGCATTTTAAGCTTACATCTGTAAACACGTCTTGCAAGGCTAAAAGTTTAACAATCACGCAGGTGAAAGAACTATTAGAAGCTCATGAAAATATTTTCTTAAAAATCTTTGGAGAGAAAATTGACAAACTTGAAGGGAAAATAGAGCAATTAAAAAACGAAAACATGAAAAAACTAAAAAAATGAAATTGCTAGAATAAACAACGGGATGAACTTCCAAAACGAATGCTAAGAAAAAACCATAAAGGAAACAAACGAACTTAATGAAGAACTAAAAAATCAAATCAAAGAAAATAAAAAAAAAATTTAAGCGAACTATTTATAGACAAAATTGCTGAATTAGAAGATCGCAGCGGGAGAAACAGCTTGAGGTTTGAAGGTTTTGAAGAAAAATAAAACGAATCATGGGAAGAAAGCGAGTCGAAAGTAAAATATTTTATTAAAGAAAAATTAAATATAAAACACGACATTCAAATAGAAAGAGCCCACAGAACTGGGAAAAAAATGAACCTGAACATAAAAAGCGACGAACAAAAAATGTAAAGTTCCTAAACTATAAAGACAAAGAAAAAATATTACAGCATTATAAACGACTCCCATTGGGCAAAACAACGTCCGTGAGACGTCCGCAAGAGGTCCATTTTGGTCCTTGGGACGTCCTCCAGACGTACCAAATAAAACGCTTTTCGTCCGTCCCACGGGGATCTAAAGAGACGTCCGTAGGACGACCTTAAAGGACGTTTATAGCACGTCCTACGGACGTTTTCTACAAGTCCTGGATCCCTAATCAGGCAGTTAAAAATACGTCTTCGGCACGTCCTAAAATCATTTTAAACAGTTGATTCCGAACATTTAATTTACTCTTAAGAGTAAGACTTGCAACTATAACCCTTATAACCCATATAAGTGCTACTTTAATAAAAACATACATTACCCAGTACTAAATACTATAATTATATATAACCTTACAAGACAAAATAATAGTATAATAATGCATTTATGCAAAACATTTATTCTTATAAAGAACTGTTTTGAATTCTGTTGGTTGTGTATACATGTGCTGCAATAAGAAAAATTAAAAAACGGTTTATGATTTAAAAAAATGTATTTACAAAATGAAAAAATAAAAGTAATCATAAATAATATTGCTTGTCTGATGTGAAACCACAAAGAAAGAACCAGTTTTATACGAGAAGATCCATTTATTAATTATGTAACTACAGGATTTCTCATTACTTTATTTCGAATCGCTCGTTTTAAAATATCACCAATGTGATAATCTAATCGATCTTTATGATAGTCTTCCTTGCTGCTGTTAAGTAGTGCACCTACAACACAAAACATTAAAAATAAAGTCACAAGAAAGCCACTAAGTCACAAATTTTAATACTAACATTTATTTATGTTTTACATAAATAAAAATATAATTAGCCTTCAAAATGTGCAAAAAAATGATTTTAAATAGATTTTAAATTGATTAAACACGCCTCCTTTTGATATATCGTTGATATTGCGCGATGATGACTATAACATTTTTTTAAATAGAAGCATAATGGAAAAATTGGCCTTAAATCAAAATGCTTGTAACAGAAGTTATACTCAAAAATAATTTAAACAACTTTCACACAATAAATTTATTACATTCCTATACCTGTCAAACACAAATAGTGAAGTGTCTTTGAAAAAGAGCGCTTGTTCTTTAAACCATACAGACTAAAGCCATTCTGTATTTCCCGTGACATCATTCCATCAAGAGCAAGCCTTACTGCCGCTCTTGCGTCTTTTCCTCCAATTTCTTTTATATGTTTTTTCTGAAGAAATTAAAGACAGAAATTTAAAAAACTTGATTGAAAACATTAATTAAGTGTAAAAATAACCAACAAAGAAATTAAATCAAAAATTTTAAAAAACTTTTTTTTGTTTTTAAGCTGTTCATGCAAAATAAAAAAATTATTTTTTGAAAATAATTAATTTATTTTTAATACTTCGAAACGAAGTTCTTAATTTATTATAATCTTAAACTATTAATTGAACAAATATAAAAATTTATAAATCTGCAAGTGTAACTGTTGGTAAGAATCGAAAACAACCTTCTTTTGAAAATATGCATTGTCTTTGAGTTTACTCTCTTCTGCCTCAATTTCTGTAATGCTTTGGAGCACTTTTAGACTGCCTGAATCATTATTTACTGCCATATCATTATCTCGAAGCAATCCAAGTGTTTCAGAAATGTTTTTTTGATTTTCTTCTAATTTTGCTAGCCGCAGAAGCACAGTGTTTTGAAATTCTATAAGGAAATAGCCTTGCATTACCAAAATAATTTAATACTTAAGTTATAAGCCATGAGACATCATGATAGGGTAGAAAAAATCCAAAGGGCTATTGAATCTATAATGGGTTTGGGGACCAACTGGATGTGGCTGCAAGACATTGAAATATAAAACAATTGAATTTACTTTCTCAGTATTTATTATATTTTTCAATGTCATCTAAACCCCAACCCCAGACAATATCTTATTCTACATCATGTTTAATATCCACCTGAGGGTATATAAATATTACATAGAACAATAGAAAAAAATACTTTAAAGTGCTTACGCTTTGTAGACATCTCCTTAAAAGAGGTTCCACCATCAGTATATGTTTTAAATTTCCCACATGTATTTTTTGTTGATATTATTGGATTTACTGAAAAAGATACTCTTGTTGGTGATGGATATATTGCAAAATATTTTTTAGAATCAGTTCCAAAAAAAAATGTTAAAATATGATTGCATATTGGAACAAGTTAAGGAAATAAAACTTTAAAAAAGGCATGATAAAATACAAGATAAAAAAACAAATTTTTTTTTGACTTTAACCCGAACAAAGAAATCTGGTTAGGTAAGAGAAAAAAAAAATCTAACATAACATGTGCCTCTGTTGGTTACTATTAACAAAAAATTAATTTCTCAAATAGTGGGAGATATCTTTACAAGCAATAAATATAGCAAATAATTTGCTTAAAGTAATTAAGACATACATTAAAATAATTTTTCACCTTTTGAGCTACTTGTTGGTGTATGGAAGTTGGAAGCTTCCAGTTGTGGAAATTGAGATAAGGTATCTTCTTCTGATATTAGGGCCATTGACCGCTTGCATTTTATAACTGGACTTGCTACACATTTATCTATTTTAAAAAATTGAGTGTTTTTTTATAAAACAAAAACAAAAAACTCAAAAAAAGCATTATAAAAGTGAACTAAATAAATTCAATAATTTTTTGCATTATATTTTATCATTATAACAAAATTTAAAACAAAACGCTCTGGAAACAAAATTAATAACACTTGGTCTTATGCAGCGGCCCAGTTCATTGTGGTTTGGGTTTAATTCTTTTACCAAAATATCTTTAAGTCAACTATGGTCAGCTCTGGTTATTATTGAAAACAACCAAGAAGTGAAAACTGTTGCGCCATGTCCTTGGGTGGATTTAGAAAATATGATTCTGTACTGGCCACCAAAACACAAATTGTTAAGTTTCTATATTTCTCAATGGTCTACTCCTGAGAGCAACTGGACAAATTTGGTGATAGTAAAAGTTTTATGGGAATCTGGGTTCAAATCAGTAGCGCAAGATTTGATAAGTTTTTTGTCAACTACAGAGAATGATACAGAAGTTGACTCTGAAAAAAGTGATTCAGAAATGGAAGAAAAAATTGGTTTGTTAATTTATTTTATTATTTAAAAGTTCATAATAATTTTTGTGTTATCCAAATATGCTGATAAATTATGATCCATATTTCATTATAATTTTTCTGAAATGTTGGCAAAAACATAATTACTGCCCTACTCTATCGGGCATGTAGAAACTATTATTATTTGTTTATTTTTATGAAATTTGCAACCTTAAGGCTGAGGAGGCCACTACAGTCAAATAGGTATTTTGTTATACTTTTTATAATTGTGGTAACAACCCTTTCTAAACCTTTTAACTCTTAAACAAAAATATTCATATATTGCTAAGAACATGTTTACCATTGTTTCATATAATACACAAAGAAAAATATTCTATTATTAAACTAAACATACTAATAATAAAAAAGAATAGTCTAATAGGTAATATATTCACATTAAATTTGTTATTATCAAAAACAGAATAACTTCATAGTAACTTTCTTAAAACTATCAAAATGTATTTGATATAAGTTATAAATAATTTAGTGGTATATTTATTTGTCCTAAATTATAATAAATATTAAAAACATTTGCTTAAAACTCTAACTTACAAGGCAGTTCCTGCATGCAATTCATAACTATTATGAGCAAAATAATTAAATTATTGTTTTAAGTTTGAATAAAACCAATAGAAAAATAGTCTTATTAGTACTGATATTAGATGCATAATCATTAAAAAAACAATGATATCAATATTTTTTAAAAAACTTTGTTTATAACATTATTTAATAATGAAATTGTAGACTCTTATATTCTTATACTTATTTCAATTTTTCAGAAAATAACCATAGACTGATCTTGACTAAAATTACAACATATACAGTATATACAACAGTATCTGCAAAAAAAATATTTCATTGAGCTTTTTAAACTAATTTAAAGATCTTCTAGAAAAGGAATTACAATGTAACCACTCTTGTATGGTAAACTCACACAATTTCTAATCAAATCTGATTTCTGTTTTCTGCAATAAATAAAGTGAACATTTTTTTTCAAATTATAAATGTTTAATTCTTTTAAATCAATAAAACAATGGAAAAAAGAAACCAGATGTAAATCATTATAAAACCGGCATCTGTAGCTTCCATCATTTCTTTTTTCAGTAATATATACAACACCATTGTTAACCAAAAAGCAGAAGTCCTTAATTCCTACATTGATCTTTGATGAAAAATCCTCTTTTAAACAAGATACATCTTTAAGCTCACTATGCCTATTTGCAATCTGGGAAACTGGGTTATGCTTACCACATACAAGACGCTTTAACTTTTGTAAATAATTTTCAAACTGAAATGCAGAAACATCATGTAGGTTAGAGCTAAAATGCTCTACATCATCAGTGATGTGTAATAATGAATGTACATTATACACAACAAAAGTATTACCATAATGTTGCTTTGCATTATTTACAAAATAATAAATTAATTCTTTAGCTGAAGACAAATCTTCAAGACACTCTCACTTTCACATAGCATTCTAATGGCCAGAGATAAACTTAAAAAATGCTAATAACATTCTTTGCTGAGAATACCTTTTAAAACAACTATGCCAGTGTAAAGAAGAAAACTTCTTAACTCAGTCGCTTTCCATCTGTCCAATTCTGAAAGAGACCTTGGTTGATGAACAAAGCTGGCAGGCAATATGCCATTCAAATCAACTAAACGATTAGACAAAACTTTTTGGTGTACAGAGGATAGACGCCCTTCAAAAACACCTTTAAATGTTCCTTTATAAAAATATAAAATTCGTCACATGACTCCAAGACAAACAAGGTGCATGTAATCAAGTGAAAAGTCTTTTAAAACATTAAATGGCAGTTCAACCAAATTTAACTGATGACACTTACCATTTTTGTCAAACTCACAATATTTGTTATCCCAAAACAACTCATTGGTACGCAAAACAACATTATCTTCTTGTTCATTAAACACAATTAGGTGATCTTTACTTGAACCTTTTATGGTACATCTCTCACATGAAAAATACCCTGTGTTGTACAATACTTTTTAACATAGATCTAGCAGGTGCATCGCATGTAAAACAAAGTATAGATATCTCATAGTGATTGCCATTTATTTGAACTGGTTTAGCAACTAGTTCTTTTAACTCTTTTATGAAATCAAATAGAAGAATTTTAACATTTGATTTTTTGTTACCACCAAAAATCCCAACAACCAAAGGATTAAAAACCCCAAATTGGCCAAAGTTGATAACCACTTAGCTTACAAAAGCAATACATTAATAGCATGGTTTTTACGTTAAAAAAGTCGTTAAAGTATGTTTTTCCGAAGTGTCTTCGTAGAGTGCAATGCGCTCTAGATAGCCATAAGCTACTCAGAGCGCAATATTGTACACGCATGCGCAAATATTTTATTATAACAACGATTTATATTTCACAATAAAGCTGGTTTGGATAGGCGGTTAGGGATAGGGATAGGGATAGGGATAGGGATAGGGATAGGGATAGGGATAGGGATAGGGATAGGGATAGGGATAGGGATAGGGATAGGGATAGGGATAGGGATAGGGATAGGGATAGGGATAGGGATAGGGATAGGGATAGGGACAGCGATAGGGATAGGGATAGGGACAGCGATAGGGATAGGGATAGGGCAATACAATAATAAATATTCATCAACTTGTCTACATTCTCACATTCTCTGTTCAACCTATATTTGAAATCTTCCATTAATTTCATTTCGTGAGAACACTTTCGTTAAAATACTTTAAAATAATAATGTTAAGGCTAATCGAAACCAGATCTGCTTATTGCGCAATGTAATGGTAATTAATTTTCGTTAAAACTGAAAGCGTTTTGAAAAAGATTTTTAAAAAAGGGCGAATATTAGGGATTTTTTGTGGGATTTTTTACAACTTTGAGATCGAATTAGAGCACTTTCCGTTAATTTTCAGGTCCATGTTTTTATATTTTTCTGAATCATCATGAAATTCTCTATCATAATCTGAAATAAAAAAAAGGGGGGGGGGGTGCGAAAGTGCAGTAGCGCCTTAAAATATAAACTAACTTTATTTAAAAGAAAGAATTAATGAAAGTTACCTCGCTTTTTTCTCTAAATCAATTTTTCTTTGACTTTTTGTCGAAATGATAAATTTACAATGTTACAAAGTTATAAGTTAAGTTAATGAAATTTCATAAAAGAAAAAGGACTGCACATTCAAGTAAAATCCGTTGTTTCGTAAATCCTGGGGACGAATACAATAATTTAAAAAGGGACGTCCTGGGGACGCCTGTTTTTATATTATTTAATTAAGAATTGAAAGGACATCCTAAGGACGTTATATATACATACCGGGGCGGACTAACTTAAGGTGAGTTTTCACTCATCCGTTTTAGCTCCGGGAAAGGGAAAGGGATGGGAAAATTAATCACGCGAGCATGCGCAATTGTTCATTTTCAAATTAAATTACAAACTGCACATGCTCACGTGATTAATTTTCCCATTCCTTTCCCTTTCCCGGAGCTAAAACGGATGAGTGGAAACTCGCCTTAAAATGTAACTTGCGTAGGACGTCCTGCAGACGACGCATGCTCACTGTGTATAAAACAAGGAGTTTTCCCGGATCAATTGAAAATTGCGAAAGTCATACCAATTTACAAACAAGGCGATAAAACTATTATCAACAACTATCGCCCGATTTCGGTTCTTTCAACTTTTTCAAAATTATTGGAAAGAATAATATATAATAGAGTATTTAAATATTTTGACCAAAATAATATACTATATTCCAAACAGTTTGGCTTTAAAAAAAATATTTCCACTGAGCAAGCAATTATTCAATTTGTTTGGGAAATCTCAGAATCTTTCGAAAAAAAACAATATACCCTTGGAATCTTTATTGATCTTTCGAAGGCCTTCGATACCGTTTACCATAAAATATTGCTTAAAAAGCTCGAATACTATGAAATCAAAAACAACATGCTAAAATGGTTTCATAGTTACTTTTCAAATAGAGAGCAATTTCTTACCTATAATGATGGCCTTCAAAGTGACTTTACTGAAATAACCTGCAGTGTTCCACAAGGCTCTATTCTAGATCCTCTTATGTTTTTAATTTATACTAATGATTTAAGCAAAGCAACTAATCTTCGGAGTATTATGTTTGCTGATGATACAAATTTGTTCTTATCAAACAGTAATATTAATGAGCTATTTTCTGATGAACAAAGAACTTAAATGCGTATCTGAGTGGTTTAAATGTAACAAATTGACCTTAAACCTTGATAAAACAAAATACATTCTAATTCACTCTATATCTAAAAAACGTTTTTTTTACCAACAACCATGCCAAAAACTCTTATTGATGAACAAGCAAAGTACAAGCAAAAGTATGTTGCGTACTCTTTACCGTCAGAAACACGCAATACGCTTAGTTTGTTTTGAAAATCGACTTACGCATTCAAAGTTTTTATTCAAAAATATAAAACTACTTAACATTTATGAAGTGAATGTATATAAAATATTATGCTTTATGTTTCAATGTAAAATCAATCCGTCCTTACACGTTTTTAAAGATTTTATTACCTTAAAAACAAAAAATAAGTATACACTACGAAATGATAACTAACTCTTTGAACCCTTCTGTCAAAAACAAAATTCAATCAGTTCTGCATAGCTTATTGTGCACCCAATCTTTGGAACAAAATTGTCTTACCTAATTTTGATTTATCAATTACCTTCCCAGTCTTTAAAAAGAAATTTAAAAAATTCATTCTCTTTAATGACAATATGTTAAAATACTTTTAAAAATAAGAAATTTGTATAAACGCGCTCTTTTGTTTTTTGTATTTTGTCATTTTTATTTGTCTATATTTATTAATGGCTTAAGTTACATTCTATTATAACTTTTTATGGTTCTGGCTACAAGATCATTAGATCTTCTATCAGATACCAAGTTTTTATTTAAATTAGTCTATATATCACGGATTTTATTGCATCACGAAAGCATATATCACGGACTTTATTGCATTACGACAAATTAAATGAAAAACTGAAAGCTGAGAATAGTATGAAAGTCGTCAATAAAACGCGTTAATCATTTTTTTAATGAATTTTTATTTAAATTTAATTATTCTGTCAAATCCTTTTTGTGAAAAATTCAGAAAAATATTACTAAAACATTAACTAAAAATATTAACTAAATTATAAACTAAAAGTCGAAGTTTATTTTTCCCTGAACTTGAGTTACTAGTTGAAGGTAAGGAATCAGATTCTAACTTTTGTTCAAGTGTTGGGTTTATCATTGTCATAAACTGGTAAAATAGTTTTCCATAACGTCAAGGCAGAGTAGGTAAGAAGATGGTTGCTAAGGACTTTGCTAAGTCCGAAATATTTATAAGTCTTCTAAAAAGTTGCTTAAATCACTATTTATGTTATTAATACTAAAAAAAAAATAGTTTTAAAATTGTGTTCCTCATAAAATTTTTCATCAAAAACGATAATAATAATTTTTTTGATTTTTTTTCAAAATTCCAGGTCAGGTACCACCTTAAGGATGATGAAAAACACCTTGACTTCCAATTCAAAGATTAACTTGTTGATCCAATTATGAAATAAACATTAAGCTTGCACAGAAATGTTTAAACAGAATTTAAAGATAGTATTTGTTTTTTTAGAAGTAAAAGGTTTTAGTCTCGTGTTTGATGAAGTTTGTATGACACACTCTTCAAACCACAGGATCATGTCGCTCGCCATACAAGGAACTTAGGAGCAAATTTCTCATTTTGAATACACTTGAATTTGCTGGCGACATATCTACCTTTCGACTAATCAAAATATTGCAATTTTAAAAAGTTTTTTTTGCAATAAGCTTTGTTGTCTTCAGTTATACTTAACTTTTCTCGGCTTAAAAGTTAAAATAGCTTTTTTGAATAACGAACTGCTTTAATTTCTCCATCAAAAAATCGGCTTTACTCATTTTAACCTGATAACTATGACAACCAATGTTTAACACCAACACAATCAGGCAACAACATTTTAGCTTCGTTGTGCAAAAATTAGAAAAATCTTTTAAGTTAATTTCGAGTAATTAACAAATAAATTGTGCTGAGTTTCATCGTGTTCAATCGATCAACAGTTTTCGTTAAAGATTTTAGAAATCCCCTACGAACTTTTAAAGCTCAAAGTTCCAAACAATGTATCACTTAAAGGATTGGCTATGAAGCGAGCTTCATCACAATTTATATTTTTGTTGGAATAATCTGGTGTGAGGGTGAAAAAGAAAGAAATTATAAACATCTTTAATCTTTACTCAAAATATTCGTTCGACGAAAATTGCGAGGCAGCCAAAACACTTGGTGGACATGTTGCATGCACAATTGAATGAAATGTAAAACAGTGGGCAGCGTTAAAGTATAACACTGTTTTAATAACAACCAGAAACTCAGTTCTAACTTCACTGATAAAATGATAATAGATATAGTTCATCGAGTAAAATGAGCAATAATTCTTTTTTTTTTTTTTTTTTTTTAGGTGACACTTTTTAATCCAGAGAAGAGAGCCTTGAACAAATCATTTTGAAAAAATGAAGTTTTCATCTTACTTATTTTCACACGTTTTTACGGACGTTAAGAATATACCTAGATAGCACATAGACGTTGGCCCAACATTGGATCAACGTCGAAAAATTCGTTGGCCGATGGTCGGCAACCGACATCGAGCCAACGTGGATTTGATAGTCGGCGCGACGTCGCAACCAACCGTTGGGTTAACGTTGGCCCAACGTCGGATATCGACGTTGGGCGAGCGTCGCATTCTGACGTTGGTCCAACGTATAATTCAAATAATATTAGTTTTACTTGTTTGCAAAAACTTTGATTTTGATTCAAAAGGTGTGCTTATCTTTTCAATCAAAAACAAAGTTTTTGCAATCAAATTAAAACCATTAATTTGACTAAAGTGTAACTTTTTTCAACTAAAGGGTAAATGTTTTTTTAATTAAAGCGTAACTTCTTCTTTGTAATGTTGAATAAAATGTAATGTCCAAATAAGTTTGAATAAAATTTGACGCTGATGAACAAAAATAAAACATTGATTAATGAACCAACTTAAATTAAACAATTACTAAGAGAAAATCAATATTTGTTGTAATAAACATTTTAATTATGTTAAAATATTTGTACACATGTTCCAACAAAATAACGTTCTTCTCGACTGCTAAGCATCCTTACGAATCTTGCATCTTTACTTCACTTGAGACTACAACAAAGTTCGAATGTTCCTCGTTATACAATTTGATAGAAATCTTTCGTTTTATGAGCTTTAGGCATTGCCATAGCTACTGCTAAAATTATAGGTGTTCATATATTTTTGTGTTTATATATATTATTAGCAAACACTTATCAGTTTCAACTTTTTTACACAAAGTTTCGTCAATAAAGACTTTTCAGAAATCTGGAGGGAGAGGGGAGGACTAATCGCTAATTGGATTTTTGAAAAGTCTTTAAAAGTGATTTCTAATAATTTATTATTGCTTTGTTTTTGTAAGAATAGAGGGAGTGTAACTTCTTCAAATTATCAAAATATCTTTTTTTTTTTTTTTTCGTTTAAATTTTGATTTTCCCCCTTAACTTTTGTTTTAGTCCCCCCCCCCCCACACAACTTTTATGATCTTCCTATGCCACTGCATATATGTATGTATTTATGTATGTATGTATGTATGTATGTATGTATGTATGTATGTATGTATGTATGTATGTATGTATGTATGTATGTATGTATGTATGTATGTATGAATATATATATATATATATATATATATATATATATATATATATATATATATATATATATATATATATACATATACATATACATATACATATATATATACATACACATACACACACACATCAAATACAAAATCTATATTTAAATAATAAAATAGTTAATAACAAACATATGTAAGATATAAGCACTATATACAAATAAAATTTCCGTAAATAAAAACAAAATATTTTTGATGTATTACCTGCATAAACATGGCGACAAAATATTTTTTTAAAAATAATTAGTACATTTGTTGATATTTCACTTTCATTTTTTAATGCCACATCTAAACAAATAATTATTAAAAAATAGTATCAGTATTTTACTGCAAAAACTAGAAGTAAAATGCTTCAAAGTTCTCTTATACAAATAATATATGAATTCCTATCACCATTAAAATGCTGCAAATGCATATAAAATATATTACCATATCCCTCTTTAACAGCTGTTAAAGAGGGATATGGTAACAAATGACAAATTACAAAACAAATGCTTCACTAGACATAACTGAAAAAAAAAATTTTAACAAAAGTTTCATGCAGTAAATAATGAAACAAAGAAATTTTAAATTAACACAACACTCAGCTAAAGATGCGATAATACCTTTTTCATCAGGATTGCTATCCAGATCACTTTAATTTTTTGAGTCTGATGTGAAATAGCGTTCATCCTGATCATCGTCATAGTGATTATTAAGAATTTGAAAAGGAAAATTATCTTCATCATTGTCAATATCAATCTCATATGAATTGTCATCATAACAAACATTTTCACAATCATTAGAAATACTGCAGGTAGAAACATTACTTTTCTGATAACTTTCACCATAAATTTCTTATATATCTTATCAACTTGCTCTCTCACTCTTCTTCTGTTTGTTGTATATGAAGCAGCCATCTAAACTATTAGTATCAGTTAAATTATATTGTATAATATTAGTAGCCTAATATTATAAACCATTATTAACACAAAAAAACAAAATTTAAAAAAAAATTTAACTTGACTACTTTAAAAATAAGAAGAGCAAGAGGTGATTTAATTCAATTTTATTTTATAAAATAAGTAAAAATATGGATAAAGTTAAATGGAATCATCCTCCTAAAATAATTAAATATGCAATAAAAAGAGGTCATACTCAGAAAATGCAAAAGCAGTTCACACATTCTACCACAAGATTTAATGTCTTCACAAACCTAACAGTTAACAATTGTAATAATTAAACAGGAGAGATAACCAACTCTGATAATGTGAATGTCTTCAAAAACAAGTTTGATCGTTTCAAAAACAAACAAAAGAAAATAAAAATATAAAAAAATAAAGAAAAAATGAAAAATAAAATGAACACTTTTCCAAAGCTGTCAAAATTTAACATCTACAGATGTTAGACTCACCACATTGTATGTGTAGAGCAAAAAATTTATTATTATTACTATTATTACATTCTAGCATTTTATATCTTTTACAAATTTTACATCCTATCATAAATATATAAACAGTAAATTACTTAAAGTTTTTTTAGAACATTAAGAAATTTACTATCAATATTGATTAGTCCAAATATTGATTCATCAATTCAATTTTTATTAAGAAACATATATCTTTTGAATAAAATACAAATATAAGAGCATAAAATGTAGTCTTAATGCATGATATGATAGCCTAATAGAAGCTTTATAGCACAATTTTGTAGATTCACCTGCAATCAGTGCTGCTCTGAGGAGAATTTGGTGAAGCAGCACAAACTAGCTTCAGGCCATGATAATAAACAGGGTACTCAAGTTCTTGATACAAAATTAAAAAATTCTACTATCTCTAATGTAATATAGTAAAAGTTTATTTACAAATTATGTAGCTACATAATTAGTAAACTACTAGTTTAAAGTTAAATAAACACAAAAATGGAAATAAAGTACCTGTATCTCTCTAACAAACTGGATTCTAACAAAGGGGATTTCTTTTCACAACCACTTCTTCGTGTGATTCAATCTTTTTTGATTCTTTTAATACCACTTCTTCTCGTGGTTCAACCTTTCTGAGTTCTTTAACGACTACATTTTCTCATGATTCAACCTTTCCGAGTTCTATAACGACCACTTCTTCTCATGATTCAATCTCTTTGTTTTAGAATAATTTCTTTACAACTTCTTTGCATAACCAACAGCTAACTAAAAACGGGATTTTTTTAAGAATGGTTAGGGTTAGGGTTAGGGTTAAAGGGCCCACGAGGGGCGTCCTTCAATTGTAAAATGCCTTTAGACGCACGTGTCTTGAAAATTTCGTGACGTCGTTTTCAAACCTCTAGGCATAAATAATCAATTTTATTTTCAAGTTCGTTAGTCTGTTTCTTTTCAACCGCTTAGATCTCAGAAAATAGTTTCAGCAGGTATCTTTTGATTTGCGTTTGTCTCTGTTTCGACATGTTTGTAAATATTATAAAAGGATTACAGAAATAATGCGTGCATTACTCATTGAACTATTATCATTTATCAGTGTGATAATCTTGCCAATCATGTACAAGTCAACCATACTTTATTGAACTATAAAATGATAGTTACTATAATCCTATGTTAGACTTAATTTCAAGAAGCTGTTTCAACTGTTAAAAATACTACAATTGCAATCCTGAACACTTAGCAACGCTTCTAGCAACAAAGCCCTATATAAGCCTAAGCAAGCCTAAAAAAGCTCATGTAAGGAAAACCTTTTTCGTCATTCTCTTATATATAAAATTGGATAACACTTAAAATTATAAGTAAAAACAAGTCGGTGTAAAAACTGACCGCATCCGAGAAGGAGTTGACTGTTACCTTGAAGAAAATACAACTATTTGCAAAAAAGAAGATATTCGAAATAAATTTTCAAACTTTAAAAGCATGAATGTCGCAGAAGAGCACGAAGAAAAAATACAAAATGACATTGGGGTACATTGTTTTCCGTTTCAATATTGTTTAAATGGGCTGGATTCATCGTGTGATTACTTTAAAATCCGTAAAGCAGATATTCACACCTTAAAAGACAAAAAAAAATTATAATGTACGTTTTTTTAGTATTAACTATTTAAGCATAACATCACATTTTGCTTTTATTTTATTTTGAACCAATCCGAGACTCTAAGCAACTCTTTTATTGCCTTATAAATTAACATTAATTACAAATTATATTAGCAATTAAGTTATATAAATATATCATTATAAACAAATACTATATTACATTTGCTTAGTATTAAAAGAAGGCAGATTACAATTTAATTTCTTATTATCCATATCATATAAATTTTTGAAAAATTTTTACCGATCATTACTTCCTGCATAAAAAACGCATTCTTAATACTCTTATTACACACCCTCACGGAAATAACTTAATCCTAAAAGTAGTTCAAGTAGATTATGGTATACAGAAATAGCTGGAAACAAACAAAGTGGGTTGTTAAAGCTAATTAAACATGATTTAAAAAAATTTGGACTTTAGAATCAAGTGACATTGTTACATCAGATTTCATGAGTCTTTACAGAAAAAAATTTATATTGAAAGCAACAGCAACCATGAAAGCAAAATGTTAAATGATGAGGAATTTCTCTTACAAAATTTAAGGAGAAAGAGCTCAACAGCTTTTCCAAGAAGCCTCAATAAATTCTTCAAAATTCTCAAGTCATATCATGTTTATCATATTAGAACTTTGATAACTGTAAAAATATATTTTACAATTATCACTTACTTAATTTATGGAAGATTAAATTTCTCTACTGTCTTCTTTTATAATTCATTTAAGTTATTAAAATCAATCACTTATGATAAGGTTTGTTTTTTAGTTAATCATGATAAACCGAAAAAACCGTTTTTTTAATGTACTCTACCATAAAAACCATTTCTTATCCTTTTTAAAATAATTTTTAGTAAAAAAAAGTTTTTTCAAAAGTGGTTTTTTTTCTAAACTGCAAAATACGAAAAAACAGAAGACATACAGTTCCGAAATATCCCCTATCTATTAGGTGAAATCATTAAAATGTTAAATTCTCACAAATATTTTTTAGTTTTAAAAAAGATTATAGTAGTTGCAATAAAAATAATAATAATAACAATAATAATAATAATAATAATAATAATAATAATAATAATAATAATAATAATAATAATAATAATAATAATAATAATAATAATAATAATAATAATAATAATAATAATAATAATAATAATAATAATAATAATAATAATAATAATAATAATAATAATAATAATAATAATAATAATAACAATAATAATAATAATAATGATAATAATAATAATAATAATAATAATAATAATAATAATAATAATAATAATAATAATAATAATAATAACAATGAAAATAATAATAATAGTAACAATAGTAATAATGATAATAATAACAATACTAATAAAAATAATAACAGCGATAATAGTAGTAATAATAATAACAATAATAATAATAATAAAAACTTATATCTTTATTTTGTTAATGAGTTTATTAAGGATCGATAAAAAAGTGGGACGAGCATGGATGGAAAGCGGGATTTATCAACCTCTATCGTACCTTGATTTACTGATAAGGTTTTACAAAATGTGTGTCCTGTTGCCCCTTATAATATTAAGGTGAGTTTCCACTCATCCGTTTTTGCTACGGGAAAGGGAAAGGGATGCGAAAATTTATCTCTTGAGCATGCGCAGTGATTAATTATCAAAATTAAATTACTAACTGCGCACGCTCACGTGATTCATTTTCCCTTCCCTTTCCCTTTCCTTTAGCAAAAATGGATGAGTGGAAACTCACCTGTATGCATCGCAAATTGTGTTTTTAGTTTCTAATGTAACTAAATTTTTTTTTAAATGTTAGAAATGAATTGTTTATTATTACAGAAAATCCCAACTTTTCTTTCCTAATCTTGAATTTTGCTTGTTGCCACATCACTTTAAAATAATTTGCTATAAAAAAAACGGAGACTTTGGTTTATATTTCCTTAGAAATATCCAGCCACTGGTAAATTATCAAATGTAGGTCAGATGTAGCTCCAGACACTTAAAGCAGGACAAATCAAATGGTTTACAATTTATATTTTAGTTAATTAGTTACCGGAATTATAGAGTTAAAGGTAACAGGATTTCGTTTTGCATTACAATTTTATTGGCATAAGTTTTGTTGAAAAGGGGTTTAAAAATTCGTTTTATACTTTTATTCATACGCAAAACAAAATAATCAAAGTTCAACGTAATTTTTTAAGAAACCGAATATTAATGAACATGCAAACGTCATTGTGAAGAGGCACGAGAGCGAAATCATCTTTATATATACAGTATTTAACTTAGCTTTTTTAAGTTACTTGATTTAAATTAAATAACTTATTGCAGATAAAATTAAACTCAATTCATTTATTATTGTATGATTAATTTTTATATTAATGCATCACAGTATAATGAATATAAAGGTTGCTTAAATCAGTAAATGGTAGTGTTAAATTAAATACTTTTATTTCAAATTGAATGAAACTCAATTTATTATTTTATAATTATATAGAGTAAAATAGGGTCAAATGTAATAGTTCAAAAGAATGTTATTTCACTCTACCCTCACATTCGGATAGAAAAAAATGCGCAAATCTATGTGTAATTAAATTAACACTTCACTAAAAAAAATAAAACAAAAGCAGTCAATAATGTGAGGAGGGAAAATGATAAAATTGAAAAACATTATCTTTAAGTTTTACCCGACTCAAGCTAATAACATTGGAAGGAAGAAAAGAGTGAGTCAACCAAGAAAAGACGTACATACAGAGACTTATTCATCATGTCGTATAAATAAAACACGAGAAAACTAATGAAGCAAAAATAAAAAATAACCATTAAGAAAAGACGTACATACAGAGACTTATTCATCATGTCGTATAAATAAAACACGAGAAAACTAATGAAGCAAAAATAAAAAAAATAACCATTAAGAAAAGACGTACATACAGAGACCTATTTACCTGTCAAGTAAACTAATGAACTATAAAAGCTCAAAAAAAAAGAAAGAATCTGGCAGAGAGTGTGTGTTTTTTATGGGAAGACAGTTTTTAAAGAGAGCTTTTATTGGGAGAGTTAAGAGAAGAAGAATTAGAGTTTTTAAGTGAAGTCTTTGGGAGAAGAGAAAGAGTTTTTGAAGAAGAGATTTAAAAGAGAATTTTAAGAGAAAGAGTTTTAAGAGATTTAAAAGAGGAATTTATGAGAAAAAGAGTTTTGAAGATTTAATAAGAAATTTATGAAAAGAATTTATGGAAAATTTAACAAGAAACTTATGAGAAGAATTAAAGGAGAATTTAAAAGAGAACTTTATGAGGAAAGTTGGTAAGAAAATATTTGAGTAACTTTCAATATGCGTTATTATGAGAATTAATGTATTGTTATATGTACAAGTTAATATTAAGAGAACATATATATTGATGAGAAATATTTGAGAATATTTATTAAGAAAAACAAGTAAGAGAAGAAGAACCAGTAGTAAGTACTTTTGTTTGCATTAAGATTATTAATATTATTGTTGTTATTACTATATGCGTAAAATATTGTTATTAAAAAGTATGATGCTCTAACCGCACACCTTACTATAGCCGCGCCGTAATATATTACCTGAGGGACCGAACATAGAAAACATTTAATAAAACCCCCCAACCTTGTTTCCAACCTCCATATACCTTCTCACAACCCAAACCTAGCCCTTTCCTAACCAAATACTCCCCAGACCATCAACCTAGCTCCCAACCTCCATATACCTAATCCAACAATAACACTAAACCCAAACTTCCCCTTCCCCTTCCCATTCCCCTTCGCCTTTACTGCAAAAGAAGAAAACATAATATAACAATAAAAATAAATAAATATAATTAAAAAATCCACCGCCCTCACACTGGAGGTCCTACCGAGATTTATGTATTCACTCATTTCTTCATAAATCAGTGAACTTTAATTATTAATCATTTTCGAAAAAGTAAAAGTGAATTAACATTTTTAATAAACATTTAAAAAAAAACAGTTTTATCAACATCAAAAATGGCAAGTCATTCAGGTTCACCTCATAACAACAATAACCCTAACATTATACCACTATTTTACTCAAAAACACCATCTGCACCCAACTGTATCACACCCGACATTGAAGTTTTACCAATAGATAACTTTGATCGAGACTCTCTAGGACACGAGGAAAATGATAGGCGAGATGAGTATATTGATAAAATTATAAGTGAAAAGAAGATAGAAAAGGTTGTCAGAAAACTATTAAATTCCACGGCAAAACAAGAAGCCGAAGTTTCTTTGGTTAGACAAAAAGATGAGAGAAACACTCTTAATTGGTTAGAAAAGATTACAACCTCATTAAGACCAACAATCGATAAATCTAGTTTACCACAATTTAACGGAGGACCGGATGATGATGTTAAAGAATTTTTCCTTCAATTTAAGAGAACTGCCACATTTAACAAATGGGACAATAATGAACAACTTTGCGCCTTTCCACTTTGCTTAAATAAATCTGCTTCGATATTTTATGAATCCCTTCCAAACAAAATAAGACAAGATTTACAGCTAGTTCAACAAGCTTTTCAGAATGAGTATGAACCACCAGAACGTATTTGGATTAAGAAAACCCAGCTGTATGGACTAAAAGAAGGAGAAAAAGGGCTTGAGCATTTTATAGCAAGTTTAGAGAAGCTATCGCAAGAATTAAAAGTTTCGGAAGAAACTAAAAGAGATCTTTTTATTCAAGGAGTTAATCCTAATTTAAAGAGAAAACTTCTCTTAAGCCAACCAGAGACATATACACAAGCAGTCAGAATTGCTAGAGTGAATAATTCGGTTAACATTGATGATGACGCTCGCATAGTTGAAACAGTGATAAAGACCATGACAAAGTTACAAAACCAGTCTACTAAGCATAACACTGTATCTTTTGCCGATAGCGACACACCACCTGTGGCTGCGTGTAGTGCAACACCTGCAAATTTAGCTAATCCAGAAAATGCGACTAGAGAAGTAGCTAGGCTCAAAGAAGAGATCAGAAAGCTAAAAGTTGGACTAAGGAGACAAACGAATAGTAATTTTGGCAAAAGTCAAGATTTTAACCCAGCTACAGTAAATCAACCAACCTGCTTTATATGCAATAAAACGGGACATTTGGCAAGACAATGCAGACAAGAATATCAAGATCCCAGGATTCCACAAAGTAACAATTCGCAGTATCTGTACAGGAAAAACGTTACGCAACAACCGCAATGGAGAAACAATAGAAACTGGACTCCACGAAATTTTGATAACCAGAACAGAAACATGGGCAATAAATACATTCAACCCGATTCGAGTAACCGAAATTGGAGATCCATTACCTCAAATAACCCACAACAAACTTATAAGGATAATTACGTAAAATCAAAGCCACAAAATAACAAGTGGAATAACTTTCAAAATACACGAGCAGGTATCTATGAAAGTCAAAGAAATGATACGTCAATTCGTATACTAGGCGTAGATAGTATTGCTCAATATGAGGAGAATTATTTCGAAAATGATGACGACACAACCATGGAGTATGATGATACAGAAGATTACCATAGAAATGACTATTGTGATTACGGGTATAACCCCTACACAAACAATCAGATGTCAACATTTGATGAAAGTTACCCATATGAAACCAACAACGATTATTACGATAATGCATCAGCAAGAGATTATACGTCTTATAGAATGAATCGTCCACGTTTCAACACCCCAAATCAAAATAAAAATAAACATATGCGACAGGAGTTTCAGAATATACGTGAGGAAAATAAACAGATCACCCATGAGTTAAACTGTCTGCAAGACCAGTTTCAATATTTGTTACAAAACTTTACTGAACAAAATCTACTGCAACAAGAGAGCAAGGAAACGAACAAGAAAGATTTTTATCAACCTAATTTAACAATTTGTGAACCCCAAGATGTGAAAGGTATCAAATGTGAAGATCCGCAATTTACCAAAAATGAAACAAGTTCATTAAGCAATTCCCATGACATTGAAAGTAATGTAGAAATTGATCAAAATAACATTGAAGAAATAGTCACAAATACCTACCCCGAAATACTCGATGATAATTCTAAAGCTGAGTCGGAAGATTACATTACACCTGAATATTTCACTCCAGAACATAACGAAGAAATAAACGATAAAGTTGACCAAAAGATAGAAGAAGAAACAGTTATTCCTGTTAATATAGTAGATTTAAACCAACAGCATGTAATTGACGAAACTCCAATTGAAATACCTAACTTATGTTACGAAAACCAAGGACATATTGATACTTCCTCGAAGCCAAAAGTATTAGACCATCTTAATGAAAATGACATAAGTAGCAGAAAAACAACAACTTCTGAGTTAGATATTAAAATTCAATCAGAAAGCGGTAATTATAATCATGACAACGAAGATCGGCAACGAATTATTGAAACACCTCTTAACAAAGGCATTTTGAATCCATTAACTGACGGAGAGTATTGTACGACAGTAGAAGAACATACAGAAAGTTGTTTCACAAACCAAATCAGTTTAAGTTCCCTAAAAGACTTATGTACAAGTTCAGAAAACCAAGGCACAACTCAGTTAAAAGTTAATGATAATTATGATATCAGAATCCTCAAAGATACACATGTGTTTCATACAAATTGGAGGCTCTACAAAGAGCTAGAGTATACTTCAGAACCAGTGAAAAAGCTTCATCCTCCGATTCTAAAGAAAGTTACTTCAGATCAGCTACCTCATTTTCCACCCAAAAGCATACCATTCAATCGTTCATTCCGTTTTTCTGAACCGTATAAGGAAAGTAGAAGCCTTACTATGACTGCTCTACTTTTGCAACTCGTTTTGTTCATTCCAATATTTCTTCTTTGTTCGAAAATCATCGATCATGAACCGACATATGATTTTAAGACGACTAAACCACTTATCAATGAACACATAACCAAATTAAGAAATCAGTTTAAAGCTTTCTTCGAAGTTCAAGTATCGTACTCCCCAAGCGTTTCAAAGTTCCCAATCTTTCTCAAAATACCAAGTATAAGGAACTATATAATTACTAATTCTTATCAGGAGAATAATATTTTAGAGTCATCATTAATTAAGAAGCCTTCAACTACAAAAACCCAACGTTTCATGAATAATTATAATGCATTAAGTAAAGTACCGAAAAATGAAAGTAATGTTCCGTTGGCTATTATGTTCAAAACGCCAACAGATTTAAATAAGACAATAAGAACACTAATAACTAAAACACAAGAATACGATCAAAAGTTAAACAAAGATTTGATGACAAATAACTTATTCATTTTGTTATTTTGTTCCAGGTTTACCAAAAAGGTAAACGAATTTCAAGGAAAGTAAATAAAAGGTATAACGGGTAACATGCGAGTGAGTAACGCATAGGGAAATTCGCGAACCCTACCCATGTGAGCGATTTAAACTATAATATGTTTAATTGATAATTTGATTTTTATTGATGATGATAATGATATAATGATAATTTTGATAATGATGATGATGATATTGATGATGATGATGATGATGATGATGATGATGTTGATGATGATGATGATGATGATGATGATGATGATGATGATGATGATGATGTCAATAATATAATGATAATGATGATGATGATTGATTATGATGATAAAGATGAAGATGATTTATCATGATTTATCATGATACGACAACGACGACAACGACGACAACAACGATATCGATATCAATGACTTTGACGATCAAACGTATTTTGTGTGAAATGCAATATTGAGGTTTAAACTTAGTGAATTGAGTTTTGCATTTCACCTTTTTAAACTTAACTTTTCTCAAGGCACTTTTTCAGGTTTTAGCCCTTGCTACTCAGTGCCTAAGCCATTTTATTTTTGAGACGATTTGTTTATTTTCTTTTCCATTTTTTTTCACATTACATTTTCAAGATTTTATTTAACTGTTGTATCATTAAGAAATTTTATAAAAAAATTTATTGAAAGTATATATAATTGAAGTATATAAAATTGAAGTCTATAATTGAAGTATATGAAATTGAAAGCATTTGCACGACATTATATTATCGAAATATTTAAGAATGTATTTACACGGTTTAAAACATTTATTGAAAACGCGAATCAAGTTTACTCAAATCTCGAAACCTACTTGAATAGAAGACAATATCAATCTCAAATCTCGAAAAGCCAGACACGATAAACAGTATACCTATACCACTTACATTTGAACTAGCCTTGTATCAAAAATCAAGGGACGATTTTTTTCGAAGAATGGAGCTATGTGAGGAGGGAAAATGATAAAATTGAAAAACATTATCTTTAAGTTTTACCCGACTCAAGCTAATAACATTGGAAGGAAGAAAAGAGTGAGTCAACCAAGAAAAGACGTACATACAGAGACTTATTCATCATGTCGTATAAATAAAACACGAGAAAACTAATGAAGCAAAAATAAAAAAAATAACCATTAAGAAAAGACGTACATACAGAGACCTATTTACCTGTCAAGTAAACTAATGAACTATAAAAACTCAAAAAAAAAGAAAGAATCTGGCAGAGAGTGTGTGTTTTTTATGGGAAGACAGTTTTTAAAGAGAGCTTTTATTGGGAGAGTTAAGAGAAGAAGAATTAGAGTTTTTAAGTGAAGTCTTTGGGAGAAGAGAAAGAGTTTTTGAAGAAGAGATTTAAAAGAGAATTTTAAGAGAAAGAGTTTTAAGAGATTTAAAAGAGGAATTTATGAGAAAAAGAGTTTTGAAGATTTAATAAGAAATTTATGAAAAGAATTTATGGAAAATTTAACAAGAAACTTATGAGAAGAATTAAAGGAGAATTTAAAAGAGAACTTTATGAGGAAAGTTGGTAAGAAAATATTTGAGTAACTTTCAATATGCGTTATTATGAGAATTAATGTATTGTTATATGTACAAGTTAATATTAAGAGAACATATATATTGATGAGAAATATTTGAGAATATTTATTAAGAAAAACAAGTAAGAGAAGAAGAACCAGTAGTAAGTACTTTTGTTTGCATTAAGATTATTAATATTATTGTTGTTATTACTATATGCGTAAAATATTGTTATTAAAAAGTATGATGCTCTAACCGCACACCTTACTATAGCCGCGCCGTAATATATTACCTGAGGGACCGAACATAGAAAACATTTAATAAAACCCCCCAACCTTGTTTCCAACCTCCATATACCTTCTCACAACCCAAACCTAGCCCTTTCCTAACCAAATACTCCCCAGACCATCAACCTAGCTCCCAACCTCCATATACCTAATCCAACAATAACACTAAACCCAAACTTCCCCTTCCCCTTCCCATTCCCCTTCGCCTTTACTGCAAAAGAAGAAAACATAATATAACAATAAAAATAAATAAATATAATTAAAAAATCCACCGCCCTCACAATAATAACAAATAAAAAAAAAAAAAAAAAAAAAAAAAAACCTTTTCATTCTTGTGATGATGTTAAGTCATTGAGAAGTACTAGAGATTGAGTTAAGTTGTCACTTGTGTGGCACTTTTTGGTGCAATAAAACTCAGCGCCTTTAACATATCGCTTAGATATGCATGTTTGAAAAAGTCAAACCTTGTATTTTGAATTTTCACACTGGTATCATTCTATATTTTGACTCATTTAAGCTACGTTTAAAACTTTACGGCTTTTTACACTTGACTTGATTTGCAAATGCAATATTTTTTGTAGTCGCTGTTGTTGCTTGGTTTATTTGCAGCTTGTCATTAAAGCTAAGCTTACGTTGTTTTTTAGCTGCTTTGTTGCTTTTTTGCTCTCAGCATCTTTCAATTTATTGAGTATTTCAGGTTTATTGAAACACTCCCCTTCGAACCTTAGCACGTGTAATGCTTTCGGTTACTGAAATAGTATGGCTGGGGTGGCACAAAAATCTTTGAATGTTGAGTATTTTAATTGGTAAACGTGACAATTAGTACAATTATTCCTTTTTTTTTAAATCTTGTTACAAAGTTGTATTTGAGAACATAGTTGGTTTTTTGTTAAAAGCGCTATTTTATTAAAATTTTTTTTGAGGGTCTTATTCCTTGGCTTTCTATTTAGAAATAACCCATCGGCTGCAACTAGCCTCACCTTTAGCCCGATAGATTCAAATTGCCTCACACCATACTATATAGTGAAACACAGTTTGTTGCTAGGAAACCCGCCAGCAAAAGCAAAATGACCAAATACAAGTTTTAGATTTAAATCCATGTTTTTAGTCCTTAGCAAAGGAGCTTTCTTATCCATAACTTTCGCATGCTTCTTTGTTATTTGTATGTTCCTCCTTCTTTCGTTATGAATTTCTCAAGTTTCATTTTGATTTGCTTGTTTTTTTTACTTTAGAAGTGTGGTTTTTGTTAGTAATTCTGATTCAGAAAAATAACGATCATTCTTTTAACTATTTCTCCTTGATTCTATTACACGTAAGTTGCTAAGGCAAACGTTTCAAGAACCACAACAAGTTTTATCTCTGATAAACTTAAAATTGTCAAGCTTTTACAATTAGAAAACCTTTTTCTGATTAAAAAGTGAAACTGTTACCTTTTGGGATCTTCATGCGTGAAACAGACAAGAATATCAGTAAATATAAGAAACTTTCTTTTGTACCACTTTTTAATCCTGCCTATCGAAATCCCTTACTAAATTTATCTGTGGAGCAAAGCTAATTAAATAGCAGTTGCTATTTAAAGTACAAAGGACACAAATTTCAATCAACCACTGACTGTGAGATCTGGGGAAAGTCTCTTATTTTCTTCCCTAAATCATTTTACATGTCTATTGGAAAAATTTTAATACAGCAAATCAAACAGCCATTTGGAACACATAGCTGGGAGGCTTGTATTACCATTAAGCAACCATTGAACTATGGTAAAATTTCAATCATTGTAATGAATTAATTAAAATCATACATTGCGCAATTAGTAACTTTATTAACCCCTTCCCGCTCCGAGTATAAAAAAAAGTTGAATTTAAGGATAGTATATGTTTTCGGATATTTGGAATTTAAGTATAGTATCTTGTTTTCTGGTTGCGATAGATATTTATCATTTATTTTTATGGCAGGTTGAATGAGTCTCCGTGAGTACGTCTTTTCTCAGTTGTTTTCAACTTTTTCTTTCTTTCCGTTTCATGGTTTATGAGTATTCTTGTTTACGTCTTTTCGCAGTTTTTTTTAACTTTTTTTCTTTTTGCATTATCAATTATTTATATGAAGAGTTGACGAGTCATCGTTTGTACATCTTTTACAAAGTCATGCAAATCCAAATTTCGATGCAAAATTTATTTTTTCACAAATGTAAATTTTGTTTTTGCTCCAAAATGTACATTTTCAAATTTAGCTTTGCTAAAAAAGAAATAAAAATCGTGCAAATGCAAAAATCTGAGAACAGCAAAAAATCATTTTGAATTAGTTTAAACAACCCCATATTGTTTGCTTCTAGCTGACTTTCCAACGACTTTTATCTGCGTTAAATTCTTTTTTGATTACCTTGGATTCTTGGTTGAGCGTAAGGCGAATATTTCGAGGGTGAGTTTCTTTTAAGATCACATCCGGACAAAGGTATTTTCAATATGGACAGCATCGATATGAGATGGGCGATTAAAATGTAGTTTACATTCTTTTAAAAATAAGATTCTCTAATGCATCAATATTTTAACAATAATTTATTTATCTAAACTTTTGAGATTTAATATGGGAGTAAGCCAATTGAGCCGTAGTTTAGGGTTCTGCACTTGAAAAATTAATCTAAGGAAAAAAAACTGCAATTTTTTGTTTTCCTGAAGAACCATTAGGTATTTAATACAAGATTAAGTTGTTCTGATGCGACGCGTGGGTGTTGTAAGACGAGTGGGTTTGGTTTTCAATCATTTTAATCAGGATTATTTAAATAAAGTATCAAAAACGAAAAGCAAGCAAAATGTGAAATAGCATTTTTAAAGTAAATGTTAAAAAAATTATGCCTAAAAAGCTTTTTTTTTAGTCTTGTCAAGTCTGAATCTTTGCGTTCCGGATTTTAAAGCAATCACATGATAAATCCTGCGTAACTAAACAATATTGAAGCGGAAAGAATTGTATCTCGATGTCGTTTTGTATTTTTTCTTCGTGCTCTACAGCAACATTCACAGTTTTAATGTTTGAAGCTTCATTTCGTAGGTCATCGTTTTTATAAATAGCCGTATCGCTATTAAGGCGGCTGTTAACCCCATCTTGGATACGTTCACTCATTTTATCCCAAACTAAAGATGAATACTTTTTATTTTTAATTATAAGTGTTGTTCAAGTTTACGTATTATAATGACAAAGTAAAAACTACCCACGTGCTGCTCTCTTTCATTACTTTTTGTTTCCTTCTTCTTTTTGCGGGATTCTTTATTTGTTTTAAATATTGAATTAAACAAACACAGTTTCAGATGTTTGTTTAAACAATGCAACAAAAAAATCTTTACCGAGATTACTGTTGTCGATAATTTCAAATGCGAAATGCAATCTCTAATTATTAAAACGTCGAGTAAAAAAATAAGCTAATCTCTGACTATGGAAATGTCGATTACAAAAGTTTTTATCAAAAGAATTTTTATTCGTTAAGATTTTATTTTTTTAACTTTAGATAATAATATACAAACAATTGTTCGCGAGTAAAAAGTACGTCTGATTAGATAATTTGTATGCTTACTAAAAACAAAAGAATTTAATGGAAAAAAAAAATCAGTAACTCATATTTAAAGTTACTCTACTTCGTAAAAACAAATTTTTGTTTTTAAAATTTATAAATTAAATATTAGATAAAGTTTCATAGCAATAACAGTGTTGCTGATTTATTATTGATATTTTTTTTTCGGAATATGTGATAGCCTTTTAACTGTGATTCCTGGGGCAAACTGACTCGATTGCCCACCCCTTCTTTCTCTCCTTCCTTCCGATTGCCCTGACAGTATCAAGGTTATGCAATTCCGCTGCAAAGTATGTTTATAATGAAAGGTTTTTAAGAACAAGCTGCAGAAAAAAGCAATCAAAATCGCAGCGTGACATACTCTCCTCAAAAAATAGCATCTCAAATATCAGCTTCGTGTGTTTTATTTAATCTTTTTTTGCTTTTCAAAAGAACTGGTGTTTTGTTGATTTAACAGGAGCTTTTAATAAGGTGATTTAGCAGAAACTTCAACTATGTCTACAATCCCACCCAACATGAGACGACTTTAAGACGTATGTAACTTATCTTTAACTCGTCTAGACGTTTGCAACTAGTTAAAGACGTGTTTATGACGGCTTTTCCACACCTCATTAAGACGTCTTCCGACAACCAGTTTAAGATGTTCGCAAGACATCTTAACAAGACGTCTTACAGAATAACCAGTTTAAGACGTCCGTAAGACATTTGAACAAGACGTCTGTCGGAACAACCATTTTAAGGCGTCTTTAACACATCTTAAGATGTCTGTTGCAACAACAAGCTTATGACGTCTTTTGGAATAACCAGTTTAAGATGTCTTTCAGAATAACCAGCTTAAGACGTCTTTAACTTATCTTAACAAGAAATCTGTCAGAATAACCAGTTGATGACATCTGTAAGACATCTTAACGAGATGGTTGTCGGAACAACCAATTTAAGACGTCTGCCCGAATAACCAGCTTAAGATATCTTTCAGAATAACTAGTTTGAGACGTCTTTAACTTATATTAGCAAGACGTCTATCGGTACAGCCAGTTTAAGACGTTCGTAAGACATCTTAACAAGACGTCTTTCGGAAGAACCAGTTTAAGATGTCTTTAATCATGGACAATTCCCACCCAACAACAAGTCGTCTTAAAGACAAATTTAAGACGACTTGAAATTGGTATTAAAGATGTCTTAAACTGGTCTCAAATGAAACACTGTAAGACGTCTTATTCAAAACGTCTTAAAGTTGTCATATTTAACACCTATTAACGACGGCTTAAAGAGACGTGTGTAATATATATATATATATATATATATATATATATATATATATATATATATATATATATATATATATATATATATATATATATATATATATATATATATATATATATGTTCAACAACAGAAATATATACATTTATGATTAAATAACTTATACATATTGTGAGGGCGGCGGATTTTATTAATTAATTTCATTTTATTTTTTTTATGTTAAGGATGATGATTATTAAATGTGACTGTGGTGGTTCTATGTAAGTGTAATGGTAGCGCAAATATAGAGAGTGATAGAATGTGAGGTAGGACTGTCAGTGTGTAACGCAGATGTGGTAAAAGCGCGATAGGAGCATCAGACTTTTTAATAAAAATTGTTTACTCAAATAAAGCAATACTAAAAATATTTATAATGATAATATTGCCTTACTTAAAATGAAAGCAAAAGTAAAAATACTTACGACTGATTTTTCTTCTCTTACTTATTTTTCTTAATCAATAATCTCAATTATTTCTCTTCAATATATATATATATATTCTCTTAATATTAACTCATACAAATAATAATACATTAGTACTTATAATAACGTAAATTGAAAGTTACTCAAATATTTTCTTACCAACTCTTCTCATAAAGTTCTCTTTTAAGTTCTCCATTAATTCTTCTCATAAGTTTCTCATTAAATTATCTATAAACTCTTTTCATAAGTTTCTCATTAAATTTTCCATAAATTCTTCTCATAAGTTTCTCATTAAACTTTCCATAAATTCTTTTCATAAGTTTCTCATTAAATTCTCAAAAACTCTTTTTCTCTTAAAATCCTCTTTAATATCTCTTAAAATTACTTTCTCATCAGATTCTCTCATAAGGAGAATTTCACCAAATCTCTTTAAACTCTTTTCTCTTAAAATCTTCTTCTGCTCCTTCTCCTTCTCGTCTCCCTCTCCCCCCACCCCACCCCCCCCCTTAATTCTTCTGTCTCGCCACCTTTTTATAGTTTTTGGTTGTTTTTCGTTGCTTTACTCATTCATCATTTATTTATCATGACCGGTTGAATAAGTCTCCATGTGTACGCCTTTTAGTCTTTATTTTTTAACTCTTCTTCTTTTTCGCTTTATCATGACAGGTTGAATAAGTCTCCATGTATACGTCTTTTAGTCGTTATTTTTAACTTTTCTTCTTTTTCACTTAATCATTTATTTATATGAGAGGTTTTACAAGTTTTCTTTTTTTTTTTTTTTTTTTTCTATTATTAATGGCGGGACTCATTCATTTTTCATGTTATTAGACATGTGTGTCCACCTGGTGTTTTTTTTTGGTTGACTTACTCTTTTCCTCGTTCGAATGTAGCGTGTTTGAGTCGGGTAAAACTTAAAGATAATGTTTACAATTTTCTTCATCTTCCCTCCTCACAATATAATAAATACAAGAAAGCAATTATAATTTGTCACAGTTTTAAAGAATTTAACAAAGCAAATTTATGGCAAACCGCAAGAGTAACTAAGAATTTGATATTAACATAATATGATTTACCAGCTATATATAACCTTAATTTTATTTGACAAAAACTAATGGGTTATTATGTGCTTTTTATGATAAATGAAAAAATATATGAAATATGAAAAATGAAAACACGAAATATCTGACGCATTTTGGAAGATAATTATAAAATTAAATCATTTTTGAAGTTTTGCATTATCAAATGAATTATAAAATAGCTTGGTTAATGAAGGACTAAGCTGGCGAATGAAGGACGAAAGAATTGAATGAAATCAGATCTTGATAAAAAAAGTATATTTAAGCTTTTTTATATTTAGCACTTTTTTTAGTAATTATAAATTTATCCTAACAGGTCTATTTTACCATTCACAGACTTTGTTTACACGAAAAAAGTTCCCAAGTTTACAAATGTTCATCTTGAAATAATGATAAAATCTATTCGTGCCGACAACTGATTTTCTTTATCTTGGTGTAATTTGTTAAGTAATTTGTCAACAAGTGAAGTAGTTACTTTATCATGAACAGTCTTGTTAAGTCTTTATATCCTTTTACGGAAGAATGATAAGAATTGTTTGGTTTAAAGTTATCCGGTCTGACAATTAAATCAGTTGAACATACTGTTAAAGTTAGAACTTTTCTCTGTGATGCTCCAGCAAGATTATTTTTAAAATGGACTGTTGTTCATACTGGATATTATTCTTGTGAAAGGGTGCATTATCAAAGATTCTTGGGTAGGGAGAGTTGTAATGATGTGTAAAATAGTTTAATGAAGAACAAAAATTTTGCAAGCGAACAGATAACGTTTTTAGTTGCCAGTCGTAAAAGTAACATCAAAAAATTAAGTCTCCTGTTTTAGCTACTGGTATTATATATGTCTTCGGATTTCTGCGTTGACTATATGCAAAAGTCCAACTGATAATTCAAAAGAATTTTGAACTATTTCCGTAAAGGGCCTATGGCTAGATTATTACAGGCACATATTTTACAGATTTCTGAGAAACTAATCGAATTTAGAAATTACATTGTTCGCTGATGATAAATTTTAACATGGATAGACAGAGAGGCGGATAGAGAAATTCTAAAGAAACCCACCTTTATAAATGTATAATTGGTAAGTGTCTTCTAACGCTGCTTTCCAAAAACACAATGATTTTCTTGACCTATTATTGTTTTATTAATTTTCTGTTTTAAGTGGCTGTCCGAAAGACATATCCATAGCAATCGGAGAAGACAGTCCATAAATTTATTCAGGGTGAGTTAAAAAACGCACCAGCATCACGAAAATATTAATAAAATTTTATAATCATGTACTCTTTTTTTGTGGGTGCTATGAAGTATTTTTCTATAGTAAATCATGTCTCTTTTTTCAGTTATTGCATTTGGATAGTTCATATATTCACACCTTTCTATTTTCTGTCTCCACCTTCCACTCTTCTTCTAATACAATATAAATATATATATTTACGTTGTATTGGCAGGAGACTGAAAGGTAATATATATATATATATATATATATATATATATATATATATATATATATATATATATATATATATATATATATATATATATATATTTATTTATATATTTATATATACACGCCTTTTTAAGCCGTCATTAATACGTGTTAATTAAGACAATTTAAAGACGTCTTAGATAAGACGACTTACTGTGTTTCATTTGAGACCAGTTTAAGACATCTTTAAGACCAATTTCAAGACGTCTTCAATTTGTCTTTAAGACGACTTGTTGTTGGGTGGGTTCTTAATTTGAATATCTGAATATATAATTTGAATATCTACATGGCTTTAGGCTCAGTTCATTTTGATGATTTAACTTATCAGCGACTTTTGTCAAATCTATGAAACCATAATGGTTCAATATGTTTGGTTAGCGGCAATTTTCAACTATTTTATAATATTCTGTTTGCAAAAACCATTAGTTTTATTGTTAATTTTACGCCTATGAAATAAATTCCAAAAAACGCTTCTTTCTCTTTTATCCTCCATTTTGAAGCATTTTAGTTTTTACTAGCACTTCAAAGAGATTTTCTAAATATTGAACGAAAGTTCAAATTTCGAACGGCATTTGATTAACTAATGACATTCGATTCGATTTCGATTATTGAATAAACTTAAAGTTTCGCACTTTCCTAATGGTGATATACAGTTGGCTCTAGAATAGCCGAATTAGAAGTAAAATATTCTAGTCACACAGTTAAATATAACACCATTATGTATAATTAGTTTAAAGGCTTTAGAATAGCTTATTGAGCTACTCTTCTATCTTGATGCAAAGTCTTATAACTAAGGATGGCATTTTAAATGTCTTCCGTCCTTTAGCCCTAACTGCTTTTTTTGTTGCTGTCACAAAAGCACCTGACAACAATCCTCAACAAAGAGGCTTTTTTACTCATATTTTTCATGTGTTTCCTCAATAATAGTGTTTCTTTCTTTCTTCCTTTTCTCTTCTTTTTTTTTTTTTTTTCTTTCTTTATTTCTTTTTTTCTCTAGAAGCGATGTTTTTGTCAGTAATTCTAATTCATATTCTGAACAATATCGCTTTTTACAAAGATATTTTAAAGATTTCTCATAAAGAGTCATAATCTTTTAAATGTGATAATAAGAGATGTATGTAAGATTAATACTGTTGATATGCCGAGAAAAAGGTAAAATGAAGATTGTATACCATTTGTCAAAATAGATTTAAACGATTGACTGTTTATAGAAGTGGTAATCCTAAGTTAAAAGAAAATCATAAATTTATTTTTATGCTTTATTACGCAACACGTAATAAGACTCTTGCCAATTAATTTATTACATTAAAGTACTGCAAATTAATGGACTTATGCATGTTTTGTTATTCTAACTTTAGTTAATAACTTTTTAAATATTTTTAAGTAACCCATTTCTTTTAACATTTTATTTCATTTTTATAAATTATTTTAAATACTACTTACACGTTTACTATTAATGCATACATGTTATTTTCAGTGAAATACTCCTACATAATATTCACTGAAAACCTTTTTTAAAATATCTAAAACAACGCCGAAGTAAAAACATGTCCACTCATTGCATTCGAATATATGTAACTGAGGCAGTGAAATTAAAATCAAGTTAATTGATATTAATGTTGTAGGCTAAAAGTAGGTCTAGTTGTAAAAATAGGTATAGTCGTGAAATCGTGAAATTATCGAAATGTTTTTAAAAAGATATCAGAAATTTCATAAAAATACTATTTTTTTTTTTCCAACCTACGTTATGAACTTTTTTCCATAAAGTCAAGAATATTAAACACAGCAAGAAGCAAAAGATATGTATTATGTTAAAGATGTAACAACTTTGTCATCAAAAACAATTATCTTTAAAGCTACATTTTGATAAGATTAGCGAAAATCCTTTTTTAGACCTAAAGATGACATCATGTAGTTTATCATTTAAAATTCTTGTCTATTTTTTTACTGTTTGTTTTTTTCTATATTTTTACTGATCACTTTGAAGTTATAGTTCAGGGTGCGGCAGAGACTCGCGAACTTTTTAGAACATTTTTCAAAATGACTTTTTTAAGCACTATAAAATTATATTCACGGAGCATTAGTAGAACAAAAGTTGAAGATAAATGATTTTCCCAGCGTAACATTGAAGTAGGTTACTTTTTTTTGATCACTGCCTTAAACCTAGAACGAAAGAACTGGCAGGCGCTATATATATAGTCCCTTGGCATTGAGTTCCAAGTTCGGGTAACTGATGACTTTAGTGACTTGACACTTAAGTGGGTCATTTTGCAACTGTTATTCTCACCAAAACACAGGTGGTGGTTTGTCACCCTTTTGCACAATGAATCTGCCATTTCGCCTTTTAGCACTAAATTAATACTAAAAAGTTTTTCATCTGAGAAAATCTTAACTGTCGACAAAACATAGCTTTTCAGCTGATTCAGAACCTTCTTTGATCGCTCCAATCTTAAAGTTTTTAGTCTTTCTGTAAAAAGTTAACATGAAGGTCGGACGACACTAACCTTTCAAAGTGTTTTTAGAGTTCTTCTGACTGTCCTCTCATTAACATGGAACAGTTTTTCTATCTTTCTGATTGATACAGAAGGATTCTTTTCAACATGCTTTTTATATTTTTCTATGAACTTTTTATCAACTTTTTTGTTCACTGGAGAGGGCATTTGGGCTCTCTCAGCATTATCACGTTTTTTCATTTTGCAAAATGGAGTTTTTTAATTTTTCGGAGTGCTGAAAGCAATGTAATTATTTATAATGGAATGAATTGCAAAGTAATCGCATTCTGTTGCTGTGCTGTTGCTATTCATCTTTGAATATTTGTCCGAAGATTGTATTGGTGAACAAATCAACTAAGTTAAAACAAAACCTTTTGGCAACTTTGCAATCGTTTCAGTTTCAAGGCTAAAATATGAACTTTATTTTAACAATTAAATTGTATTCATCTTGTGAGAGAATTATATGGTTAGAATTTTTTCAAAAGTTCCAATGTGAGTAATAATGATATGACGTGAGAGAACCTTCTTTCTTTATATTAACTTCTAATACTTTGTTAATTCTATTTTTAAATTAAGATATAAATGATGAAAAAACAGTTTTCGGTACATCAAAGAAACTTAATTTGATTACAGGCCTAATATTAACCAATTCAAAAGAAATGCAAGTCTTTATCCCCGTCTTAAAAGAACTTGAGGGCCCCTTAAAGGTTGCTTTAAATTTTGATAAAAAAAGTTTTTCAGCAAACTTTTTCTTTGAATACCCTGAACCACCGTTTAAATGGCGGTGATCAATTTATAATACAAGTATTACAAGTTGATCACCGCCATTTAAACGGTAGCGAGAATCTTCGAATTGATTGAGGATAGTTCTTGGCACTTTCTTGGTAACGCTTCCAAATCATTTTGTCACTAGGGTATTCGTTGAAGGGTCTTTCTTTAAACTAAATAAAGTGCAACTTGATTTTTCTGCTTTTCAAGTAAATGTTAGCTGAGTTATTATTGAGATATTTTAATTTTTCCATTAATTCATTTAAAAAAAACTGTTTAAAAATACCACAAATATCAAACAGAACTCCAAAAACTGACGTTTTCTGCAATATATAAAGGAATATAGCTAAAATTATATTACCTGCCTGGGTTTTTTTAGGTTCTTTTGTTAGGCCTTTGAACAGAAATAGCCAAGAAAATGTCCTCGTCCAAAGAATCATCAATCATTTTTTACCAAAAGCAATTCCGATCAATCTAAATACCTAAATTTTGAAGAAGTTGTAATCAAAGTATATTTAATTTCAAAATAACATATCACTAACAATTAGAAACAGCTTTTCCAAAGCGCAATGCTTAACAGAATTTTTTTCAAATTTGGGTAAACTTTTGCGCTGAAAATAATCTGTAAAATAATGTGTAAACGCTATGAATAATATAAAATAAAAATAAATTATAATAAGAAAATAATGTAAGCCAGTAACATATGTAAAAAAATATAAATAAATAGAATAAAAAAAAAAAAAAAAAGTAAACTCTGGAAATAACGTGTAAAAAATTCAGATTAGATTTATACAAGAATTTGGAGTAAGTTTTTCATAAATCCGTTTTTTCAATTTACAAAAAACGTAAAAAGTCTTCGAATAAAGCATAAATTTATGCTGAAAGTTTGTCAATATTTATGACTCAAGGTTTTTTGTTACTTTTAGAGCGGTCTTTTTTATATAAAAATGTGATGCTTTTTTTATAGTTATGTTAGAGTGTTGTAAAGTGTTCTCTGTTAGCTTGAGGGATGTAATGTGTAAGATGGATTAAAGTGGTTTTTACGAAGTTTAAGGAGGCATGGGTTCTAGTGTTAAATTGAATGGTTGTGAAGCTTTGGGTTGAGGCCTGAGAACTATTTGGTAGAGAAAGGGAAAGAGTTTATTGTTAAAGGGCTAAGATTATGTTTTCGTAACTTTCTTATTACAAGTTCTGTTCATTAAGTTAATTAATTACAAACAATATTTTCTTACTCTTCTAGTAGTGTCTAACACTATTTAATAATAACTCCTCTGTTGCTCTTACAGCTTATCGAATATCTTTTCTTCATTTACTTTATTAGAAACGATCAACATTGCTTCTGACTTCTGTTTAACTCTTCTCTTCTGTTTCATTTTTTTTCTTCTTCGATCACTTATAAAACTTCTTGCTTATCCAAAAACTTTTCAATAAAAAAACTTTCCGTAAAAACTCCAGTTTCCCAAAAAACTGTTTACTTTTTCTTTTTTTTTTCGTTTATTGTGCATAACTATATTTTTGAGCTTTTATAGTTCTCCATTCTTGTTTGTTTTTGTTGCCTACTTATCATTTACTTTCTTTTCAGGTAAATAAGTCTCTGAGTGTACATCATTCACTTACATGATAAGTCTCTTTGTTTACGTCTTTTCCAAATAGCTTTTTAAAACTTTTCTTCATTTCGTTTTATCTTCTTATTAGTTACATACATGGCAAGTTGATAAGTCTTCATGTGTACGTCTCTTTTTAATCGTTGTTTTTATCTTATTTCTCCCCCCTCATTACAAACAGCCCGAAAATAAGGAAATGCGAAGCGCTGATGCTAATCGAGCATTAAAATTTTCACACAATATGATGTCACAACATTGATTTCTTCATATGATTGTCAATTAAATTTGTAAATAGACAGGTATGTGTAAAAATAAAGTTAATTTAATGTCACATGAGCATTCGTAGTTCAGTAATTTACAGCCAATCAATAGTTCAATGATAGGGTACTATGAAAAAACAATGAGTATCGCATTTATAACAAAACTTGTGATAAAAAACTTAAGTGGATTGACAAACAACATTTTTGAGAACTGTAATAAGATGCAAGTGTTGATTTAAGCATTTCTTCTCCATTCAGAGCATTATCAATGGTTTATTTTACAGAGTAGATCCTAATGTAATAAAGCATTCGAAACGATCAGACATCCCTAGATTCTTACATTATTATTGTGTGGAAGTTAATTCTATTCGGAAGATAAATCTAAACAAGATCTCACTTCTAATAATTCAACCATCAAAAATCAACTATTTGCATTTACACACTAACAAACAAAAATTACGAGACGGAAACGCCCAAGAAAATGTGCCCAATATAAAAAGTATAAACATGTAAAAGTAAAAGAGGGGAAGGGTTGTGATCATAAAGCTTAAGTGTCAGATTACTAAGAAGTTACGAGAGAGTTAGAAGTGGAGAAGACAGTTAACAGCTATTGGGGACATTCGAGTGGGTATATAGAGGAAGGGAGATTTATAGTTGTAAAGATGAGATAAAGAAAAACCATAAGAAAAAGAAAAAAGAGTAACTCCCAACTTAAAAACTATTGACATCCCATAACACCATAAAAAACTAATTAAAACGTAAAACTAAAATTATAAAGAAAGGCGTAGCTTTAATTTCAAAATGGAGTATCAAAGACTGATAGTAGAGTATCAAAGTTAGATAACACTAGTTAACAAGAATTCTAACTAATTTTTGTTTCATGAATATAAGTTTTGAATATACAAGGGCTACAAAACAATATTGAATTTACAAGGGCCACCAAACAAAAAAATATCAGTTAAAGAAAATTCACACATCAAGTTTTCTTATGACATCAAAACATAAATTTTTTTAAGAAGAAAAAAAATGAGCAACACTTAGAGAAATTATTGCTTGACCTACAATAAATACTAATGCTATCTATGATATTTGGCTTCTATTAAGTCCCTTTTAAGTCATCAACAATAATTGATAAGAGTGATAATTACGTAATTAAATAAACTTTTGGCTTCTTTTACATTGAAACATAGTTTTCTTTTGACAAGAGCCCGATATCTTTCGATAGGACGTAGTTTGGGACAGTATGGTGGATTTCAGTGTTTTTCAACGAAATCTACCTTTTTGTTCTTGAAGCCAGTTTAAAATAGTACCAGAGTAGTGATATGATGCTAAATCGGGCAAAAATAATGGGTTACCCGAGTGTGTTCTTAAAAACGCCAAAAGACGTTTCTTGAGGCATTCTTTTATGTATATTTTGGTGTTAACTGTTTCCGTAGTTACAAAACAAGAGCTTCTTTCACCAGATTCACAAACTGCTTGCCAAACTAGGGATTGTTTTGCAAATTTTTGCATTCCAATGCATTTATAATTGAAATTCAGTTTTTTGCAATTAGTTGATGAATAATATTGGTGTCCTGGAAGAGATCTGAAATATGCAGCACAAAAAATTTTGTCAATAATCAAACAAGATTTTTTAGCGCATACTTTTTTATAGAGCAGCTTTGAACATCGAATCGCGACATTTTCTTGCTTTTCTTCACGACGAGGAACTTTTTTCTTTTTACAAGATTTATAGCCACAACTTCTCTTTACTCTTTGTATAGTGGAAGCACTAGTCTTAAATTCATTCGCTAAAGTTCGAACAGAAATCTCCGGTTCTCTGTCAGATGCATCTTTCACTTTTATACCAAGATCTCGTCAAAAAAAACATTTTTTTCTTCAACTTTCTGATTTTCTTTTGATTGTACTAGTGTCATTAAATCATTTCACAATGCTCTGCACTGTTCTCTAAGCAATCTGCAACTCATTAAAAATTGTTTTGTTTGATAAAGCAGTATTTTTAACGAGAAAATACAAAATTTTTTCTCGCTTCTTAACTTGATTTGATGACACTTCAGTTAAAACTGTTTGTTTTAATTGAAAATGGAAAGTTGTTTAAAGTTGAGTTGTTTAAAGTTAAAATAACATTAATACATTGAGATTTTAAAACAATTGATGCACGGTTTTCGTGAACACCAAATCAGAACACGCGCAGATTTTTTCTGGTACATGTCTTATTTTTTTTGTTGCTAAGTGTGGGGAACTTCTCTATTAGATATAATTATCCGCTGTCATTTTTAGGCATAGCTTTTAGAAAGTTGTTTATCAGGCCGAGCTTGATAAAAAAAATTGTAAACACTATGCATAAAAATACGGAAATCTTTCAAAGTTTTATAGATAAAATGGCTTGGGGGGTTCGCTGTTTAGTATGATTGATACCTGTCTGATTACAAGATTTTAGATTTTATAACATCAGGTGGAGCTCTTAATATAAACTCCCCCTGAATTCAATTAATCATCTTAAGAAAAGTTTAAAATATCCTCAAATCTACTTTAAATATTTTTTGTATGTTTTTTCTAAAAATTTTTTTTTTTAAATATCATTTCTGCTTAGAAAACCAATTATTAGCTCATTAATGATGATGAATATGCCTTAAAGCTCTTTTCAAAATTAAAGTGGTCTTTAAACAATTGACTTTTAATAACCTTTTTGCTAACAAAATTGTAAATATTCATACAAATTATCATTATTTGTATTGTTTTTATTATTATTCTTATAATTATTATTATTACTGTTATTATTACTTTTTTTTGTTATTATTACTGTTAAGATTATTATTATTATTATTATTATTATTATTATTATTATTATTATTATTATTATTATTATTATTATTATTATTATTATTATTATTATTATTATTATTATTATTATCATTATAATTATTATTATTATTATTATTATCATTATTATTATCATTATAATAATTATTATTATTATCATTATTATTATTATTATTATTATTATTAATATTACTATTATTTTTGTTATTGTAATTACTATTATTACTATTATTATTACTATTATTGTTACTTTTATTATTATCATTATCATTATTATTATTATTATCATTATTACTATTATCATTATTACTTGAATTAATCGTTATTATTACTATTATTGTTATTATCATTATATTTTATGCAAATACAATCAAATAGATTTAAAATCAATGTGTTGTTTTTGCACTTTATGTTATTTAGGACATCTTGCGTCAGTTTATGGATGGGAAGTGCCAGATTTGTTTTTTCTAAATACTTCATTTACATAAATTTACAAAGGTTAGAAATTGTTAAAAACAGTATAAAGCGTGTATATCATAAGTATATTTGAACTATTATAGAGAAAGAACAAAAGAAAATAAAAAAAGTCAAAGAACTTTATACTGATGCAAGGTTTTGAAATTTCAAAAGTCATTTATACACTTCTTAGTAGCTGCCACATTTTTGAAGTGTTTCTCAAACTGATTCATTGAGGCATTAATTCGCTACCGTTAATTGAATTTTCAATACCCAATTTGGGGAATTATAGGAAAAAAGAATATCTTTTTAAGATTTTAACACTCTCCTTTCAACAGAACGGTTTAAATGCATCCTAAAACTATTCTTTTTTTCGTTGCCATTATTAAATATGAAAAAAGAACTAATAGGGTAAGGTTGCTAATATTGTACCCCGTAAGACAAAACTAAAAAATGTAGGTAATCTACTGAGTGAAAACATGGATTTTCAATTGGATTTCATAATTTAGGGATTGTTTGTTAAGTTAAGTCTCGAAGAATCAAATTAAAAAAAAAGTGCTAAGAATAAAATTAAGGAAACTAGATCCTTAATTGTACCATTGTAATCCAATAATGTACCACTTTCTTGATTTCAATTACTTTACAGCTTTGCAAATACTTTATGATTTTAGATTTAAGGAACTTAAAGAACTGATTAAAAGGAATGGTTTTTATAAAATCAGCCATTGGAAATATTCTGATATAACATAACATAACATTAACTCCCCATAATATCATGAAATGAAGTTTTTTATTTAATAAACTTTATGCAACTTGAATTTTTTTCTTCTGGAAAATGCCGAAAACAGGTATCACCACATATGGCACAATTTTTATTTAAATTGTATGTTTGCCAATGGGTTAGCTAAGATTAGAATAGAGGAGGAAGGTAGGTATTAAAGATAGTTATACTAAATAATGTAAAACAATATATACTATATCTGTTTTAAAAACAACCACACTAAATATTGTAAAATAAAATACATAAAAACAATATTTTTGACAAAAGTTTCAGATATATTGTGTCTGTTTTTGATTAACACCTGCACAGCCAACATGACACCAGCCTTGACATATTGGTTAAACTGAACTAGAGAGTGCATCATTTTAAGGACTGCTTGTCAGCAACCTTAACAACGGTGAAGTTATAATCCGCTAAGATGAATCAAAATTAAAAAGAATATAGACACAGATTATATATCAAACAATAAGGCTAGAATTACGCTGCCTATTTAGCTGAGAAGTTTTAATTCCATCAATTCACTTAAAAGTATAAATATTAAATAACGAGTTTTGATACAGGTTGGAAATAAGAGAATTATTTCTATTAAATTAAATTATTATTGTTAAATTAGGAAAATTAAAAGCCGTCATTTATGTCTAATTTGCAGCCCATAAATGTCTTACATGAACCGAATAGTTGTTTAAATTTGATATGTTTTCAACTCTCTAGTTTATTACAGCATTGACAATGACCTTTATTTTCAAGTCTGTTCAGCGTTTTTGTTTTGACCTCTTAATCAGGTCTCGTTAAAACCATTTTTATCGGTTATGTTTTATTTAATAATTTTGAATATTTTGTTATTCCCTTTTCTTCAATAGTTTTCCATATTCATTAAAAGATTTTCTACATTCTTCAAAGATTTTTTACATTCATTTTTTTTTCATTCATTTATTGAGTTTTTTTAATATTTAAATGATATACCACTTTCAATGAATGAAAGTTTGAGAAACAATTTTTTTGAAACAGAGAAATATTTCTTTCCTAAAAAGTAATTTTAAAACTTTGCCAATAAAGTATATACTAAGCTTTATTAAGCTATAGCATTAGATAATTAGAATTGCTCTAACCCTTCATTCAAGGTATTAGTTCAAAAATAATTCAAAAGTCTGACCTCACGAGCCACTATATTGAAGTTATGTTTCAATTAAACTTTAGATTTTTTTTAATTATAATTTTAATTGAATTTGATTAATTGTTTGCTTAATAGTAGTTGTAGCAGTAGAAAAATTCAGTGTGTTCTTTTTGAAATCTCATAAATTAGAAATATCTTTGTTTAAGATGACAGCAATATAATCGATTTGGTTAATTGGCTCATTTTGATCAATAAAAATACGTTACGAAGAATTTCAGGCAAACAGAATCTGGTTAGTTTTTGCTTTGTAACTACAAAATTAAATACTCGCTACTTTTCACCGTGATTATCGTATGTGTGAGCGCGTATGTTTATACATATATATATGAATAAACTTCATTTTAAATAAAAGTATTTCTCTTTAGCTGTAGATTAAATGTATGATTGTGTCCAAGCGGCAGTTATCAGTAGCCTTGAAGATAGAACGGTTAGTTGAAAGTAAAGATCATACAAAAGAAGTTTCGACCTTCAAAAATATTGCTGTAGATCACGAAGAAAAATTGCAAACTGACATCGGGATAAAATTTCTTTCCTTTCAATATTGATTGCGCTTGCAGATTCCATTGAGGGATTACTTTCAAATCCGTTAATAGAGATTCAGACTTTAAAGAAAAAAAACTAAAGAAGCTTTTTTTTAGTGCTATATTTTGTAAAATTTTTTCAATATTACTTTTGTTATGCTAATTTACATTTTGCTTGATTTTCGTTTTTTTCCTAACATCAAAATGCCTCTAAAAAAGATTAAAAACCAAACCAGTCAAGAATAAATAATTATTTTTTGTCTGACCTAACATTAGCTTAAAAAGCATACATTTAAACAAACAATAAGATTCTTGAAAAAAACAAATATTTGTTTAAAAATATTTAATCCTACAGGATTCTAAGTTGTGTCCGGCATTCATTTAAAATTATTTGTTTCAGGCTTGTAACCAAGGATAAACTTAAATGCAGTAGCACCGCAATTTGAAAAAAAATTGTTTTCAGATGTTTAGCGTAGGCTAGCTTTAACATATAGTTATATTGCTTTCTTCTAAAACTAACACGAAAAGATCCTTTTCAACCAACCTAAAAACTCTGAGATAGCTTCACTTTGTTTTGGTTTATAAAAACAAACAAAACCTTTACGAAGTGAAATGTTCCTAAAACATTGTTTTACAAGTTTCACTGACTTGCCTTCTTGTGTATGGTTTCTTCCGTCTTTAAGGAGGAAAGACGAAAGAAATTTTAAACATAATTTTTGAGTTTTACTTGGCTTAAACATAAAACGCATTTGGTTAAAGAAAAGTGCGATACAGCTGGAAAACCAAGTGGACACACATGATCAAAATGAGCTACATGAAAATAAAAGTCTGATTTTATGGGATTACAACAAAATTTATTAGGCTTTTCAACATTTGTTTTGATTGCGCTTTTGCAGATTTATGGGAAAGTTCCATAAATCTGCAAAGGCGCAATCAAACATTTTACGAGTGAAGTAGTTTCATATAGTAACTTAGCAACTGTTCATAATCTTTCTCTATCACTTAGCAACAAAGCCCTATATAACCCTTTGCAAGCTTAAAAAAGCTCATTTAAGAAAAACCTTTTTACAGATAAGAACATGTAAAGGAAAAAAAATAAACCTTATTAGTCGATGAAGCAATAGGGTTTTCCATTTGCATTTTTCAATCGGTTTTAATTCATTTAATCGATTAATTTTGTTGAGCAGAAAGAAATATAAGAGAAAAGTCTGCAAATAGTTTTTGTTTCGTCATTCTCCTATATATAAAAAAAGATAACACTTAAAATTATAAGTAAAAAATAAGTTGGTGTAAAAATGACTGACCGCATCCGAGAAGGAGTTAACTGTTACCTTGAAGAAATTACGACTATTTGCAAAAAAGAAGATACTCGAAATAAATTTTCAAACTTTAAAAGCATGAATGTTGCAGAAGAGCACGAAGAAAAAATACAAAATGACATTGGGGTACATTGTTTTTCATTTCAATATTGTTTAAATGGGCTGGATTCATCGTGTGATTACTTTAAAATCCGTAAAGCAGATATTCACACCTTAAAAGACAAAAAAAGTTATTGTGCAAATACAATTGTATGAAATATGTTAAATTTATTTTATTGCAAAGCAATGATTTTTAGGCACATAGCAAAGGAGCACAGTTTTAATGTGGGAAACTCAGACAACATTGGTTTTTATTTATTATCTTGAACTTTAATTTTTTTTGTTTGAAGAAAAAGTGAGCAACTTTTCTGATAGTTTAACCTCTTAACATTATATTGTATATTGTTTAATCTGGTTTTATTTTTTAATACAAAACTTTTTTTTTAATCTCTAGCGATTGCATCTGAGTTTATTGACCTAATAAAAAGCAAATTGGATAGGTATTTATTTCTACTGCAAATTATTACAAATAATATTAGCAATTAAGTTATATAAATATATAATTACAAACAAATACTGTATTACATTTGCTTAGTATTAAAAGAAGGCAGATTACAATTTAATTCTTTATCATCCATATCATATAAATGTAATCCATATTGAAAAACCTTTTACCGATCATTACTTCCTGTATAACACGCGCACTCTTAATACTCTCATTACACACCCTCACGGAAACAACTTAATCCGAATATTTCAAGTAGATAGTGGTATGCAAAAATTGCTGGAAACAAACAATGTGGGATTTTTGAAACTAATAAAATATGATTTTAAAAAATTTGGACTTTAGAATCAAGTGACATTGTTACATCAGATTTCATGAGTCTTTACAGAAAAAAAAATAATCTTGAAAGAAACAGCAATCACGAAAGCAAAATGTTAAATGATGAGGAATTTCTCTTACAAAATTTAAGGAGAATGAGCTCAACATCTTTCCCAAGAAGCCTCAATAAATTTTTCAAAATTCTCAAGTCATATCATGTTTATCGTATTAAAACTTTGATAACTGTAAAAATATATTTTACAATTATCACTTACTTAATTTATGAAAGATTAAATTTCTCTACTCTCTTCTTTTATAACTCATTTCAGTTGTTAAAATCAGTGAGTTATGATCTGGTATGTTTTTTAATTAATCATGATAAACCGAAAAAACAGTTTAAACGGAGGCTTCATTCGTTTAAGTCACGGGTAACGCAGAATTTATTTTTCAAAACTTAACCAAAAAGTTCATTAATGAATATAAGTTTTTACCGTCTTTGGTGTTGAGGATGATATGCGGTGGAAATTTTCTTCTACAAAGAAAAACTTAGTTATATTTTAGGCTAGTTTCAACTCTATTATGTTACAGTTGAAAGACACAAAATAAACTCAACAGCGTATTTGTGGTAAAAGTCATTCGAGGGGACAAGTCATACGGATAAGGCGCAATCTGACCTAAACTAGTAAGTTTTTAGAGATTTAAAGAAACCTCTCTGACAAAATGATTTTAGGTGTGCAGGAGAAATTACGGAGGTCGCAATTCAATGGCTTAGGTCACTGCCAGCTGATCGATTTGAAATGAAACTAAAAAGTTTTTATTACTTTTGTAAAGAATTTATAAGATGTAATGGAGACTGCATTACATGGAAAAAGCACGCTATATTTTGTTTGTATAAGTCCCAAGATACTTTAAACATGCCAAGTAGTTAATAAATTTTTTAAATTAAATTTAAACTAATTTAATCTAAATTCTCATTAGTTTTGCATGCTTATATATAGCGTATAAACAACATAAAAAATTAACTAAGGATTCAACCTTTTTACTTAATATTATTAGCCTAAAGTCCATGATAAAAATATTAGCCCACCTTATCAATTTTGTTGAATTTGACGGATTATTTTTAATGTGCAATTTAAGATGGATTTCATTATTGTCACCAGTTGATTTATAGTTTTATGTTTGTGATTTAACTCTCTGAAGTTTTTAGAAATATTAAATTATTTTAGGGGAGAAAAAATTTCAGGGGGCATTATCAAGTGGCATCTGATTAACAAAAACCACGTTTTGTCATCCGTACTGTTTTGATGTGTTTTCTTTATATGAAGTGATGTTTTTTGTTAACCATTGTGATTTAAATACATTAAATTTGTATTATAATATACTTTGAACAACTTTTAAAACTTTCTTTCAATATTTTTTAAAGTATTTTACCATAAAAACCAATTTTTATCTTTTTTAAAACAATTTTTAGTAAAAAAGTTTTTTTCAAAAGTAATTTTTTCTAAACTACAAAATACAAAAAAAAGACAGCAGTCCTGAAAAAAAAGCAGTTATTTAATATCTTTTGACCAACAAGCATTATTCAATAAGTGAAATATCAAGAAATTGTGATACTAGGTACAATGAGTTATCCCAAAATTCTGTAAGTTATCTCCATATAAATATATCTTCACTACCATATCATATTGACAAATTTAAAATACTATTAGCATCTTTTAATATGCCTTATATTATTGGGATAACTGAATCTAATCTGCATGATAAAGATGTGTCTATAGCTATTGTTGATTTAGACGGATATGTATCTATTCATATGCCAACTAAACCTAAAAATGGTGGTGCTTTGATGCATATTAAGTCTAGTTTAAACTTTAAAGTTAGAACTGACTTGATCCTGGTTAAAAGTATACAACTCGAATCTATATTTATTGAAGTAATAAATGCTAAATATAGCAACTTAATTGTTGGTTGTTTATATCGTCATTCAACAATGTGTCCATCTGAATTTGTTGATCAATACCTAAATTAGGAAAATAAGCTGAGACAAAAAAAGTTTATGTTGATGGGAGATTTCAGTTTTGACTTGCTGAAATACAATACATCCAATGAAGTTCCACATTTTATCAAAAAAAAATGGTTTCAAATTCTCTTTTTCCTTTCATGATACAACCTACACGCATAATCACTCATTCTAAAACATTAACTGATAACATTTTTTAAAATTTTTATTCTTTTAATATAATCTCAGGCAATCTTACCGCTTCATTATCTGATCATCTTGCTTAGCTTATAACAATGACGCATTCCAAAACGCAAACTTCACCTGAACCTATTTTTAGGAGGTGATTTAAAAACTTTGAAAAAGCTGAATTTATCCAAGATATATCAAATGTTGAATAGGATGACTTTATCAAAGAGGAAAATGATGTTAATTATTCCATCAAAAAGTTAATCGATATTTATGGTTGTATTTAGAACAAACATGTCCCTTTCAAAAAATTGACAAAAGATCAAGTAACTAGTGATAGTAAACCTTGGTTAACGAAAGACATTCTCAAGTCAATAACAATTAAAAATAAACTTCATAAAAAATCTTTAAAATCAAAAAAATGAAAACTTACTTTTTATAAAGTTTAAACAATATTGTAATAGTATACACAATCTTTTTTAGCCACATTATCAATAAAATAAAAAACAGTTGGAAAGGTATAAAAGAGTTGATAAATGTAAAGCCAAATAAAAGTTACTCCCCAACAAGCATAATGATCAACAACAAATGCGAAACTAACCCTAAAGCTCTAATCATTTTAACAATTTCTTTACAATGATTGCTGTTTCCGGTAGTGGTGGTTGGACATTTGCATGCCATTCCTGGTGGTTTGGATCCTCATTTATCAACTTTTGCTTGACTTCTTGGAACGTATTCACATGATCCAGTTTCAGAAATCCACCTACAAATTTAAAAAAACATTTGCTGTTTGGTTATGATTTATAAACGTTTGCTTACATTCGGAAAGGCTCGTTAACTTACTTTTAAAGTAAGGATGAAGCAAGTGAGTAGCAGAATATGCAAAGGTTTTTGATTCCATACTTTAGAAATATTTTGTTCAAGTTCTTAATGAGCTTTTGAAGAAAACTTTTTACAGAACCGGCATCAAGATGAATATTTGCATCTTCATTTTTGGTAATTTTCAAGATGAAATGACAAGATACTGCCTGAATTGTAGGGACTTCAATAGAGGAAAGGAACTAAAATGTGCTTTTCCAGGAGATTAATGTTGGTAGTACGTCATCCAAGGTGTCAAAGTCTTCCTCTGTACTGTTCCATCGTGTTGCAGATTAAATAATATTTCGATAAACAATCACAGATTTGCTATCAGGTTTGTCTTGTCGCTCGTCGTGATTCTTCACCTCACGTTTGATTCTGGCTTCACATAAGGCTAATTGTGTACTTTTTGGGCCAGCCTTTTAATTCAAGCAAAGGCTTTTTTCATTTGTGGAACAACATCAATAGCACCATTGATCACCCGCTGAAAGCTATAGTCAAAATACGTCAATGGGACGCAATCACTCCCGTGTTTTTTGAAGCATTCTTCATGTATTTGGCGTTATCGTGAACCATTACCACCATTTCAAACGGATTAATGTCTTGGACATTGTGAATATGACTAAAAATAAATTAATTAATTTAAGTTCGTTAAACTAACATAAATGTTTTCAAATGTTGTTAAACTTTAAGTCATATTAAATTTAATAACATTAATGAAATATTTGTTAATAAATTATAATATTAGTTTAACAAAATATAAAACTTACGTGTCCAATTTTCCAGAAAATGCTTCTCCAGTGTGAGACCCTTCAAAAGGAGAACAATGAATTACCAACTTCTTCAACTGAAACTCATCGGTTATGTAATACAAAGTCATAACCGTCATTATATCTGCCTACCCAGATGTTAGCCAAAAAACAATACCCTGATCGTTATGGTACATTAGGGTGGTCCATTTTATACTTTTTTTTTGAAATTTTAACCGGGGTTTTTACCAGTGATGACATTTTATCAAAAAACGCTTAATACCAAAAATTTCGAATTTAGAACAATATTTACATCCCCCACAGGACTTTGGAAGTTCAAGTAATGGATTGCGCAAGTGTTGAGCAAATTTTTTACTAAAAAACTGTTGTTTTTTCTTAATGGGGTTCACACAATTTATTTGACAATCACTAAGGAATAATTCTAAAAAAATTTATTAATTTACAACTTATTGTACTTATCCAACAAGAGGTTTGTTTTAAAACACCACAGATATTGCGTAACATACATATCATTTATGCGTGGTAATAATTTTCATTATCTGAGTCTTATATTTACTTTTTACATCTGCCTAAAGATAGTGATTTTTCCTTCTTCCTGTAGTGATTTTACTTCTTCCTGTAGTGATAGTGATTTTTACTCCTTCCCTAAAGATAGTGATTTTTACTTCTTCCCTTGCTTAAAACTTATGACGTAAGATAATGCTCCTTAACAAAGCAAAATAAACATAATTGAAAATAAAAACAAATATGAAGAATTTGACGAAGTTTACACGACCACTTTGAGTCAACCCAATCCTATTTAAAAACATTAAATACTTAAACATACGTGTATTTAAACCAACAGCATCACAATTCCGACACAAGCTGATAATTTAATTCCTAAGCAAACAGCTGACCATCAATCTCAAAGAAACCAATCAGCATAAAAGTTTGATCTTTGGAAAAAAGATCATTTTTTTAATACTAAAGTATATGTATGCTTTGTCAAAATGTTTTTGAAATAAAAATGATTGATTCCAGGACAATATCTTTTTTTAAGTCTAGTAGCCACTAAGTTTTAAGATTCCAACCGTGAAGACATATTAAGGTAAAAGACCCCTTAAAGTTCTTAAAAAAGGCATTTTTTTTATTTTCTCTAATTCTGGCATTAACTTTATTGCCAAACACGAATTTGAAAACTATTTTTAAAAACGTCATTTAGTTCTTGATATATATAACGTTTACATCGTCTAGGTAAATTTAGTCTGCTTAGCAACACGTTAGCAACGAGTTTTCAATAAGAAGTAGGGGAGATGGGGGCGCATTGATCGCCGTAGCAGTGTTTTGAAAATTGCGCAGAACCTGAAAGAGATGTAAAAACTTATTAACTACGAAACACATGTAGAACTATCTGGCTTTTGGAATATATAAATATTTTGATTTAAAAAAATGATAAACATGAATAATTTTAACTTTTAAACAACCCTCTCAAAAGATCAATGTACCCCAAACTATGGGGTACTATGATCTCCGACTTGGGGCACATTGATCTTATATGCGTAATATTATCTAAACGTTTAACACTTCTATAACTAAATCTTGTAAATAATTTAGTCAAAGGGTAATATTGTATAACATATAATACATCTAAATTTTTTAATTATTTTTCAAATATAGCAGTTAAACCCACTAGTCTAATTTTTAATTAAAAAATGTATAAATCACAGCAGCTATAAGCTACCCGCTTTATATACGTTTAAAACTTTACAACAACTTGAAATTTATAAGAACTGAAATATAAAGACTGAAATAAGAATACAACTTTTAAGTTTATAAAACTTGTTAAAAGTACAATATTTTGATTAAGAATATTTCATCATTTGTGAAAGTCAAGTTGTGAAGCAGCTTTTGGTTTACATTGTTTTTTATTCCTAAGCAAGTAATTCTTAGTTTCTTTCTTATCTTTTGTGGAGACTTTTTGTTGATTTTTGGTTTGCTTCAAAATTTTCTTTTCTTTTGACAAACGAATTTCATTTCTGACAGGAGTATCAGTCAAGATCCTTGTTTTTAACTGCCTAGTTTTAACATTTTTTTTTCTGGCAGATGCTTTTGGGTAAGGTTTTAAAACCTCAGGTGAGATTATAGAAGCAACACTTGTTGACACTTTGTTTAAAATACTTGTTTCAATATTTACTATAGTTATTTCAGACTCTATGTGATTAACATGTGCTGGTATCATTTCAGATTCCATGTTGTTGACAGGAGTGATAGTAACTGTATCTGGAGCAGCTCTATCTGTAACTGATGATGGTAAATATTCGTCATCTTTGAAAATTTCAGAATTGAATGGCTCAATGCCAGCTACTCTAAATCCTGTCTGTATATTAGATGGTGAGAAAGCTTTTGTATACGGTTCTCGAACTATTGAAACAATATCATAAATGGTCATTGGTCTTGGGTTTGAAACCATCCAATTATCACATGCAGAATTGTAAAACCTTTTCAATGGTCCAAAAACAGTTCTATCTAATGGCTACAATTTATGGCTGCAATGGGGAGGAAAACTTATCATTGTAATTCCGTGTTGAATTGCAAGCTCCAAGCCTTTAACAGAAATATGACTTTCATGACTGTTGAGAAGTAACAAAACTGGAGATTCCTGAGAACAGTTTGAATATTTAACAAAATGTTTAATCCATTCTATGAAAATTTCTGAGTTCATCCAACCAGAAGGATTTGCAAATCCCACACATCCAGGAGGTCCTTCCTTAATCATGTAATCATGAAACTTTACCCTAGGAAAAATAAATAATGGAGGAATGGAATTTCCAATAGCATTAGAGGCACAACATGCAGTTACCAATGTTCCTCGTTCTGCAGATGTGATTCTTCCAACTTGTTTGCTTCCTCTACCAGCTAAAACCTTTACCGGCTTTTGAACGGTTGTTAAACCAGTTTCATCAACATTATATATACAGTTAGGATTATATTTATATCGATTTCTTACCGTTTTAAGATTTTGAAAAAACTCTCTTACAGTGTGTTTGTTAAAAGCTGTTGATCGAGCGAAGCTCGTTGCTTCAGGTGTTCGTAGAGACAACTGGTTGTCTTTTCATAAAACCTTGCAACCAATCAATGCCTGCAAATTTATTTTTGATCCATGATGATAGGCATATCTTATTGTTTTTTAAAGCAAATTCATATGCCAATAATCGCGTTGACCTAGTTGAAAGGCCATAGTTCATTTTTGATGCAATTAGTAAATAACTTGATAAACTTTTTTCATCTTCTGCTGTAAAAACTTGTCTACTGTTGTAGTTAGGCTTGAAAGCTTCATTTGGATTAAGCCTCTTTTTACGACAATATCTTTTTAAAGTCATTCTATCTATGTTAAACTGACGTGCTACAACATTCAGTTGTGTTCCTTCTAAAACTTTATTAACAGCTACTTTCATTGTTTCACTTGGTATAGCAACTTTATTTGTTTTTTTAATTCTATTTCTAACCATTTTAAGATCTGTAAAAAAATATATCAATAAAAACATATGTTTTTAATAAATGCTAATATTTAACATAATAATATTATGTTAAATATTTTTTAATTATTATGTTAAATATTATTCTTTTGATATTATAAAATAATAGTATTATTATTACTAGCTTATAACATAAGTAGATTTAAAAAATGAAATGCTAAAAGCTATTGTTTGTTTATATATAGTTTTTTTTTTAAGTTATAAATACAATTCCATTCGTTTAACTGTATTGCTTATAAAAAAAACATGGGGCACTTCGTCTTCTATGGGGCACTTCGATCCTCCGATCAATGGGCCCCGCATAGTCAAAGATCAATGTACCCCAATAGGTATAGGTAACATATTGATAGCAATATCTACTGTATAAATTGCAGCCAAATAAAAATTATATATTATATTATACACCTAACACTTACAAATTTAAAATAAAATTGTTGTTAACCCATACAGACATCTAAATAAAAATATACTTGAATTATAGTACGATTTAAAAAAATCACTTTTTATGACGAAACACAATATTTTCTTTATTTTTTTTGACGTTGATAACCTTATGAAAAAATATTAGGAATAATCAATTAGGGAAGCATAATGGTTAATTAAATTGCAACCTCACTTCTAGTAAGGCAAAAATGAACGAGTAAAAGCCAAAAGATCATACTGCCCCGGCGATCAATGCGCCCCCATCTCCCCTACAAGCTTTTCCATCAACGGTTTTTTATCGAATAAACTTTTTAAACAATAAGTCATGCAGAGCAAAACAATGTACTAAAGGAAAAAAATCTAGAAAATTTCATGGAATTAAAAAACTAGCTAAAAGAGACTAGCTAAATGATTCAGCTTTGACGAAATGTTGCAAATAACAGACTCTCTTCTGAAACTTCGTTAAATTTATCTATATCCTCAAAAAAAAAAATAAATAGAAAAAATTGAGACACCACAGCAAAAAAAAACAAATCTTTTGGTTATTTATTGTTGGGATGAAAATTTTATCTTGTGTGATTTATGAATTGTTGTTAAAAATGGCCACAATCTGGTTTATATCTTTGAGAATGTTTTTCTAAGAAAAAAGGATTAAACTCAATGTTATATATTTGGTGCACTCCAACAAAAAAGTTGAAATGTATACTTCAAAGACATGCTATGGAAGAAAAACTTTTGATGCAAATTAGAGAATAATATATTCAATGAGTGAAAAAAAGCCATACTAGGCACTTGTCTTCCACTCTCAGTTTTCAGTTACTTAAACACAGTTTGGAGTTTTTGGTATTATTTTCAATTTTGGTAAAGGAAAAAAAGCAAGTGTTTTTTTATTTGAAAAGATGAATATGATTCCTGGAATATATACTCTTCATGGCTGTTCAATCATGATAAAAAAACAACATCATCAAAAAGGCAACAAATATTTATTTGTGGATGAAAAAAAATAGATGCAGATAATGACCATTAAAGCAACCATTATAACCCTGGTTCATGTTCATGTAAGTAACTGTTTTTAAATTAAGATTTTGACTGAAAAGATATGATATACCTGTTAATGTTATAATTAAACGTGTTTTCTGAATATGTAAATTTTTTGACCTCCCGGCCATCCTATTCCAATAATGGTATGTTCAATTTGCATGAAATTTTCAGCAAATGTTTAGTGCATCTTTTTTTCATCGTTTTACAATTGGAACTAAAAGTTTTACAAGTTTTTAAAATGGCGCATTTAAAAAAATTTCATTTTTTAACGCACCTTTTAAAAAATTTCAGTGTCAAATATTTTTTAAAAAAAGTTTTAGAAGAGTTTATAGGTTAAAATGTTGTTAACCGTTTGCTAAATACTCATACCCTAAATGCTTTCGGTTACTGAAATAGAATGGCTAGGGCGGCACAAAAATCTTTGAATGTTGAGCATTTTAATTGGTAACCATGACAACTAGTAAAATTATTCCTCTTTTTTAAATTGTCAGGTTAGAGTTATTTTGTTCTATCTCCCAATTTAAACGTTGAAAGAAAGTTTTTGAACTTTTCTATAAGTAAAAATTACTTAAAATTTTACTATTAATTTTTTAAGAAATAATAACTTGTTTTTCAAATAATTTATATCTAAAAAAACTATTTAGAAAAAATATTTTAAAGATAAAATGTATTTTAAAAGTAACCATTACTTGGTAAAATCAACAATTCATTTCCTCCCAACGTTTAAAATTGGAGATAGAACAAAATAATTTTAACCTGACGAAATGTTGTTACTTGTTGTTTTTGAGAAAATAGTTGTTTTTTTGTTAAAAGTGTTATTTTTATTAAAATGTTTTGGAGGGTCTTATTCCTTAGCTTTCTATTTAGAAATAACCCATTGGCTGCAACTAACCTCACCTTTAGCCCAACAGACTCAAACTGCCTTACACCATAGTATATAGTGAAACACAGTTTGTTGCTAGGAAACCCGCTAGCAGAAGCAAAATGACCAAATACATGTTTTATATTTAAATCCATGTTTTAGCCCTTTCTTCTCCATAATTTTCGTATGTTTCTTTGTTAATTGTGTGTTCCTCCTTCTTTCGTTATGAGTTTCTCAAGTTTCATTTTGATTTGTTTGTTTTTTTTTCTTTAGAAGTGTGACCTTTATTAGTGATTCTGATAAAGAAAAATATCGATCATTCTTTTTGCTATTTCTCCTTTATTGTATTACACGTAATTTACTAAGGCAAATGTTTCTAGAACCACAACAATTTTCATTTCTGATAACTTTTAAGTTGTCAAGCTTTTACAAATAGAAAATCTTTTTCTGACTAAATAGTGAAACTGTTACCTTTAGAGATCTTCATGCGTGAAACAGCTAAGAATATTAGTAAATATAAGAAACTTTCTATTGTACCACGTTTTAATGTTGCCTACCGAAATCCCTTACTAAATTTATCTGTGGAGAAAAGCATTTTCAATAGCAGTTGCTATTCAAAGTACAAAGGACACAAATTTCAATCAACCACTGATTGTGAGATCTGGGGAAAGTCTCTTATTTTCTTTCACTACTATAAAAAGCGGGTTCTGGCTCATTTCCATTTTTGCGCAGGATTTTTTGCGTATTTCCATTTTTGCGCAGATTTTTTTTTTTGCGCAGGGTTCTAGCTCATTGATACTTTTCCATACTTAAGGAATGCAAGATGGCGTCGTGTTTTTTTAATGTAAAGTGTTGTCTGAATATTTTTTCCCGTTCTAAAATTATTTCTTTGCGCATTTTCATAATGAGATGACATTATGAAAAAAGGTTGTGAATGTCTTAGTTAATTTATTCTTTGTAGTTGTTCTTCAAGTATGGAAAAAGATGTTTATATTTTTCTCTTCGTGTTTCTCTTATTAATTGATTATGTTCTTTTTGTCGTTGTTCTTCAAATCCATGTTGTAGTAAGAGTTTAGTATTGTGATGAATGGGTAAGGTATTTAATTTTTTAATTTTATTAAGATAATTTTCATCAATTTTGTTTTTGTGATTATCATAGTGGAATTGTATAGCAATTCTGTGTAATTCTGGATCAAAAGTGGGTTTAATTATTTCCTGTAGTTCACTGTAACAGAATTCCTCATATTCTTCTTGTTCTGTAATACTCATTTTTTATAACAAGAAAAAATTTATTTAAGTCATTTTAAAAAAGTTTTCACTGTATATTTTACAAAATTAAATTTAAAAAAGGGATGCTTGAGAATGGAGAGTTTGGTCCGAGAAGCAAACCAGCGCCGATAGATTCATATCCTCTTCCGCAGTTAACGTAAACTCCGTCTTTGAATGATCCTCCTTTAGGCCAGGGTGTTAAAAATAATCCGTTTCCTCTGTGCGTTCCCATTTTCATTCCATTTCCATTCTTTTTCAAATAAACGATACCTCTTCCTGCAATTTTATCAACCATAGCAGAACCTGCAGAAGATCCTACACCTGCTAACAATCCGGTGGCAAGAGCTGGAACTACTCTTGTTGCAAGTGTACTACCCAACATACCCAATAAAGGTAGAAGAGCTCCAATAAATCCTCCTTTCACATTTGCGTTATGTTCCAATTGGGTTTTGCTCATTTTAATGGTGACTCCAACTCCTCGATGGAGAGCGTCCAAAAGTTTTCGATGTTGATTTTGTGTTACAAGTAAAACGTCGTTTCCGTTAAAATCATCTTTTGAAATACGGATGCTCACAGGTTTACCTGCTATCATTGATTTTTTTATTTTTTCAATCTGTCCCTGAGACACATTTAATTTAACACTAACATATTTGCTCATTTTTAAATGTGGGAAAAAATATTTATTTCACTTCTCGAATGTGATAACGGATCGTAATGTCCTCTCCACGAAAATCAACCAAATTTCCATTTTGGTCAACAAGGCGAGTGATCATTGTGGAGATTTCTGGGACTTTGACAGGGAGGTAAACCAAATGAGTGGGTCTTTCGATGATTTTAAACCCAGGACCAACGGCTGGATAAAAAGAGTAGATGCAATTGAGTTGGGAGCCGTTGATGTAAGCCGAACCGATGACGTTGTTGAGGATTCTGATCGTGTTGATGCTTGAAATTCTGACGACATCGTCAGACTCATATTCGGAATTAGGATCCAATTGTCTTTTTGTGAATCCTAAAAGTGAGGCGATGCTGTTATCCACATTCAAATCCATCATATAATTCAATCCAAGTGTGATGGTTGATTTTAAAGTGTTTAAATTGGATCCTATTTTTATGTTATCAGGAGAGTAGCTGATTTTATTTGTTGTGACGAAGCTTGCGCTTTGAGATGCATAATTTCTTATTGTGTTTGAGACGGTCTTTTGTAAATAATTGTTAATGTCAATGATGTCATAGCTCCCGTCTGGAATGGCGACATTTTCCCAACTGATTCCGTTGTTCATGCTATACCGGAAAGAATTGTTTTTGCTGGTGATGTTTGGAAAGCTGTTGTACGTCTCAAGCCCTAGAAAAGCCATTTCATAAGTTTTTCCTTTTTCAAAAACGATTTTGTCTAAAAGTTCTGTTATGATTACGTTGGAATTTCCATCCACGTCGATGATTATGCCTGACATTTTATTATGTAACATTTTTTTTAAATCCTTCGGATTCAGGCGTATTTAAATGGCTTCTTTTGGAAAATAAAAAGTGTCAAATCCGCTTCTATATTTTCCATTGTCCTTTTTTGACGACAATTCAATCACCGCAAATCCGTGAGGTTCAGACCAACAATGTCTACAAAACTTTTCAAACTCTTTTTTTTCCATATCGCTAGAAACGTGATCTTGATAAATGTGGTTAATGTTTTTTAAGTCTTGAGGAAAGAGACAGATAAAATTGGTGTTTTCTCTGATCGTTTGTCTTGGGAGCATGATATAATTTTGAGCGAGGTAAAAGCAGTCGACGTTAGAGTGTCTTCCTCGGATGTAATATTTTTCACACTTGTTTTGTTTGGTTAGTTGTAAATCGTCAAAGATCATTAAATTGTTTTTGGATGAATCAAGATCTTCAGGATTAGGCACATCGTCAGCCGTTTCAAAAAATTCACACTCCATACCCTCGGTTTCGGAAAAATATTTTGAAAGGTCGTTGATAACGCATTCAGGGTCTAGTTTCAATTTTTCAATATCGGTTTGTACTTTGAACAAGTCGAGAATTATTTTTTTTGGTAATTTTTTTTCGAACGAACTTTTTAGTATTTTGTACTCGGGTTGGAAAAGAGATTTTCCAAAAACTTGCAAATGGTTATAATCCAACCATCCAGGTCTGAGCAATAAATTGAGAAGCAACGTTGTTTTTCCACATCCAGATTTTCCAACGATGATTCCTCGAATGCTTCTCGGTAAAAGCTTGTTGTTGTTTCTTTTGATTTTTCCAATATTCCATGACAAATCAGACACTTCCATTTTTAGTTTAAAAATATTTTTTTTAAAATAAAATGTACTGTGTTAAATGCAAAAGGAAAACAGAAACGAATCATTTGAGAAACGAAATCACAAAAAACAACAAGCATATAGTCAAAGGGGCTTGCAACGTTTGCGGAACGACCAAATGTAAGTTTGTTTCTTCGCATGCACTCAAAGGATCATCTTCGCATACGGCAAAAGGAGGAGACTTGGTGGAATCGATCAACAATTTTTTAAAAAAAATAAAGCTTCCATGGGCAAAATTTCCAGGAGAAATGCACATTCCAGGAATGAATTTTGCAGGACCTGGCACAAACTTGGACAAAAGACTCACATCCACCGATATGTATCAAGAGTGGAGAAAACTGGTAGACCGAGTGGACAATGCAGCATACCATCACGATTTAGCTTATAAATATTTAAACGACGTTCAAAGCAGAAATTTGGCAGATCAAATGATGCTTGAAGAAATGAACTCCATTCCAAACCCTACTCAGAGAGAAGTAAACGAAAGAAAACTGATCACTCCCATCATCAAAGCCAAAGCTAAATTCGGTCTAGGTCTAAAAAAAAAAGCACCGGAGAACCTGAAATGGACGGATCAACTTGCAAACGAGCTTCATAAACCAGTCATTCATCATTTTAAAAGAAGAAAAGTGTTTGTGAACGACATGGATGAAATATGGGCTGCAGATTTGGTTGACATGCAATAGTTTTCAAAATTCAACAACGGCGTAAAATATTTGCTCATGGTGATCGACGTGTTTTCAAAGTATGGATGGATCGTTCCGTTAAAGAGTAAAACTGGAGTTGATGTAGCTAACGCTCTAAGCAAAATATTTGAGGAGAGAAGGTGTACAAAGATGTGGGTGGATAAAGGTAAAGAGTTTTATAACAAGCATGTACAAGCTCTAGGTGTACAATTATACTCCACTGAAAACGAGGAAAAAAGTTCTGTTGTCGAGCGATGGAACAGAGCGATGAAAGAGAGAATGTTTAAATATTTTTCAGCCAACAACACTCATAAATACATTGACGTATTAGATGAAATGGTGAAAAATTATAACAACGCCAAACACTCTTCTATCAAAATGACTCCAGTGGAAGCTAGCGATAAAAAGAATAAATATAGGGTTTGGATGAACCTGAATGGAAAGACGCAAACAGAAAGAGCAGGACCAAAATTCTTAATGGGTGACAAAGTGAGGATCGTAAAAAAGAAGTCTCATTTTGAAAAGGGGTATACACCGAGATGGACTGAAGAGGTTTTTACCGTGTTAAATGTTCAGCATACGAATCCACCCACGTATAAAATCGCTAATGCTAACGGTGAAGAAATTAAAGGTACATTTTATGAACAAGATATGCAAAAGACTAATCAAGACATATTTAGAATTGAAAAAGTCATTCGAAAGCAAAAGAGCAGATCTTTAGTCAAATGGTTTGGATATCCAGATTCATTCAACTCTTGGGTAGATCATAAAGAATTGATTTCTCTGAAAAAATGAGTTAAATAATTTTCTTATCTATATAAAAGAAATGAATTTTATTACAATTGAAAATTTTGATGAGAGCAAATTATCAGTTGGAGAAATTTACGCAGCAACAAAACCAGTAGTCTATCAAAAAGTGCCAGTAAAATATTCTTATCCAACTGGAGATGGTCCTCTTGTATTACTAACACCTACATTATTTTCGTATGGTGTGTGTGAGAATAAAGATCCGATTACACAAAAATTGACTGGATATTCCATGTCCTTTGTTTGCTTTGATGCTAAAAAGGGTAAAACTGAAGAAGAAGCAAAGTTTATTAGCACAATGGAAAAGATTACTTTGTTTATTAGAGGTGAAGTAGATAAATTGTCATCCAAACTTAAAAAAGGAGGAAGAAGAAAGCAAGTTAACTCTAACGAATTGAGTATTTTAAAATATAAAGCTGACCATGCTGATGCAGCGCCAGTGTTTTATGCTAAAATGTATATAACTAAAAATGAAGACGAAATATTCATTACTTCTACATTTCATAGAAAGAAAACAGCTCTTGATATAAAAAATGGAGTCAAAGGAGAACGTAATAATAAAAATTTGGTCTTATCTTCTGGACATGGTTTTATCAATCAACGATGTTACGCTATTGGAGGACTTAGAATTGATGGGGTGTATATTGGTCCTTCGATTGTGTCTATTCAAGTTAAACTGTCCGAAGCCATCATCGTAAAAAATGCATCTTTACCTCATAACATCATGATGTGTGAAAACTTGGATTTGGGAGAAATGGATTCTGACGAGGAAATGTAAAAAGCACAAAAAACTGAAAATAAAACGACTTAAAACATTTTATTTTCATATTAAAAAAAATGCATGCCCCACACAAGTTGTTTAAAAACAGCGCCTCAGCAGAGATTCACAATTTTAATTTCCATCTGAGTCATTTAGAGGATAGAATCAAAGAGTTGGAACGAAAAAATACAAAAAACATTATTGTAACAAAGAAAAAGTTGGATTATCCTACCTATTTCAACATCAACAGACAGCACGAGATTTTTGCTCAACAAGACATTAAATTTCCTCCTGTATCTCACAAGCAGATATCGTTGTCCGTAGGTTTACAATTAGACAAAGGAATTGCTGTCGTCACTTTGATGAATAAAATAAGCAATCAATTGAATTATTTCAAAAACGATGCTATTTTTTCCGAGTCTGTGGATGACATAGTTATGACCATACACAATTATAACAACCAGGAAGTCACCGTTAAAAAAGGTGAAAAGCTTTGTAAAATAAACTACATCGATTCGAATTAAAAAAAATGTGTCTTTGTTAAAAAGATGGAAATAATAAAAAACACTGAAAAAATTTATCCAGTTCTTCCAACGGCGCCATCAGATGAAGGACATTTATATCGACTTCAAAAAATAAGCGAGATCCAAAAAGAAATAGAGGATGAAAAAGTGAAACGAATGGCTTTGAGTAAAAAATACCATCGAGCGGCAAAAATAATTCGTTTCACCGACGACGGATTGCAAACGGTATGCATTGGTTTAGGGGTTACAGGGATTGCACTTTTATCAACCGTCGTTGCCACTCCAGTTTCGATTGCGTGTGAAGGGGTTGCTGTTGTATTGGGAGCTTTATCCATTTTCGGAAATCATCAGAACACAAAAATGATGCTAAAGGCTGAAAAGCACGAAAAATTGAAAGTTCTTTCCGAGTCAAAATTGAATACGATTAGTGACCACATTTCAAAATCTCTTATGGATGGATTTGTGAGTGATTCCGAGTACGAACTCATTCTCAGCGAGCTTCAAAAATTCAAAGCCATGAGTGAAGAAATCCGAACCAAGACAAAAAGCGCCATTGACGAATTGACTAAAGAGTCGTTGATCCAAAAAGGAAGAGAAGACGCGATAAAAGCATTCAACAACTTGTTCAAGAAATCGTAGATTTCAATGGATTCAAAGAATCTAAGAAAAATTAAAGAATCCAAAAAGAAAAATTAAACGCAATCGAGTTTTTGTTTTAAGTTTTTTTCTCCGTATTCTAAAAATGTCTTTTTTTAGAATACAAGATCCTGAAAAGCGAGATGAGATTTTGAGAGAATATAGAGCTAATAGAGAAAAGCTTTACAATGAGAGTCTCAACACCAACATTTCAGATGCAAATTATCAGACTGATTTGAGCAAGTTTTTTAAGCCTCTGATTGAGAGCAATGAAAATATAAAAAACGAACTAAAAAGCATTGCATACAGAAAGGTTGAAAACACTCCACTGGCTTTGACTTATCCAGAAAGCGAGCCGTCTTTTGAAAGTCCAAAAAGTGATAAAACTTTTGGAAAAATGAATGTTGGAAATATTGCTTTGGAATATTTATCCAAATATGCAGCCAAAAAATTTTATGCAGACAGAGTGTTTGGAATTCACGCAAAAGAACGCGGAAAAATGTTTATTGGAGACAAAGAAATTTTTATCGACAATAACGACGTTATTATTGATGGAGAAAAGTACGAGGGGACGACAGGTCTTTGGGAGTTGATCACAAGATCCAAGCCTGATACAACAAAGGTGTCAGACGAGGACATGAAAAATTATGAAAAAATACTCGTTGAAACGCATGCAATGGAGAAAGAAGGGAGACCAACCGTGCCAAAATCTTCGAGAAGTGAAAAGTGGGGAACGATTGTTTCAAAAATTTGGGAAAAAAATTACACAAAAACGAGTGGAAGAAAAGGTCGAGGAGTGATCATTCTTCCGAGCGATCCGAATGTGCTTACGCAAAGGCTTAACTTGAGCATCGCTGCAGGACATGCTGGAAATATAGCATCGAGAAACGAAGCCGTTGCCATTTGTGACGAGCTTTTGAGACAGGGGGAAATAAACAAAGAAGAATACAGAGCGATTCAAAAATACATCGAGTCGTGAGAACAGATTTAAGAAATCGTAGATTTCAATGGATTCAAAGAATCTAAAAAATTTCACAAGTGAAATTCCATTGATCCGCAAACGGATCTAAAAAAATATTTTCTCATTTTAAAAAAATGCTCATTGTGAACAACAGAAGATATTTTAAAAAGAACGTCGTTGGAGGTGGAGGAATCATGGACGCGATTAAAAATTTTTTGAGGAGAATGGCAGCCACAAATGCTTCACGATCGTCTCTTCATTTATTGAGAAAAGCAGCAGCAAGCGAAATTGGAAGAGAAGCAATCACAGCCGCCAAATCTGCTGGAAAAGAATTAGCCTCTTCAGCTATATCCACTGCTAAAGACGTTGCCATCGACAAAGGAAAAAAAGTGTTTGAAAAAGTTTACGCCAAGACAGGAACAGTGAATCCAAACCAATTACTCACCACGATTGTAAACGAAGCGGCGAAGACTGATCCGTATATTAATCCAATGGAAGAGCTGCATAAAAAAATGTTTGGTTCTTCCATTCAAGTGAAAAAGGAAATGACGAAAAAGAACGCGGCTAGAATCCAAGATCTCGTTAAAATGGGGAGCGGGCTTTTGATTGCTTGATTATTTTAACGAATCAAAAATGACATAAATTTTATTTTCTCATTTTAAAAATGATAAACACCGATAGATTAAGAGTTGATGAAATGCCAGAGTATGACACTGGAATTGAAAAAGTTGATTTTTTCGAGTACCTCCCAACAAACCTCGATTTAAATTCTTCAGGATCGATCGTTTTTGAAATTGATTGTCAATCTGTGCAAACAGTTCCGTCTGATGCTTACATCCTCGTCGAAGGGGTTCTCAAAAAAGCGGATGGAACTGCATACACAGCAACAGACAACATTGCTCTGATAAACAACGCCATCATGTATTTATTCAGCGATGCCACCTATGATTTATCAGGACAACAAGTGGAAAGAGTCATGTATCCAGGTCAAGGAACAACCATGCTTGGATTGTTGAAATACCCTTTTGGTTTTCAGCTTGCAGATGGTTTGAAGCAAATGTGGTATAAAGACACTTCAAACGCCGCAGGAAATTCAGGGTTTGTTGTAAGGCGAGACCACTTGTTTGCAGACACGACATCCGTTGGCGCATTTTCGTTCAAGATACCATTAAAGCACATTTTTGGTTTTTGCGAAACATACGACAAAGTCGTTTATGGCTTCAGACACACCATTACCTTTACAAAAAAAGAATACGACGACGCCATTTACAGAGCCGAGACTGTTGCCGCAGGAATGATCGACATTAAAAAATTCAGACTTTTTATGCCTAGAATAGAGTTGGATGTTTCGAAGAAAGCCGAACTCTTTAAATTAATGGCGAGTAAAATTTCCGTCCCAGTGGCCTATAAGTCAAACAAAGTCGAAAGACAAGCCATTCCTACTGGTCTCACAGAATTCACTTGGACCCTTGGAAGAATCACGGACAAAAGCGTTCCGAGATATATCGTGTTTCGGCTTCAGACAAACAAGCAATCCAGTCAAATTGTAAATCCAGCCATTTTCAACCATTGTGATGTCAGCAATTTTTTCGTAACCGTCAATGGAATAAAATATCCAAATTACAATTACGACTTGAATTTTGGAGAAAAGAAAATTACCATGGCTCACTCTGATGCGTTCTCTTTTGACGATAAATATTATGGTACAAACGAACTTGTTTGTCAATCTGGTTTGTCTCTGCTCGAATATAAAAATTTGTTTCCGTTGTTTTTTGTAGACATTAGCTAGCAAAAAGAAAGAGTTGTTTCTGAAACGACAGAATTGGTGGTCAACCTCAAATTTCGAACAGCAGTACCAGAAAACACCGTTATTTTTGCAGTGATCATTTCAGACAAATTGCTTAATTTCGTTTCCAACGGAACCAGCATGAACGTTGTTTATTAGGTTTGAAAGACCGTCATGAGATTCTTAACAAAAATGATTTAAAAAAATATTTTTCTTTTTAAAAATAAAACATGAGATATACAAAAAATTATCTGAAAAATTTGCTTATGGAAAATGGAATCACATTAACCTCAAACAAATTGTTACCTTTGATGATGATTGCGATTGAGAATAATCTAATAAGTAAAGATTCGCTTTTGAAAGGTGTAAAAGAACACAGGACAGTTGGTCGACCAAAAAAAGAAATAAAAATGAAAAATGAGAAAACGGAAAAAAAACCGATCGATCCAAAATACGAGAGACTTGCTTCAATTCGAAATAAGCCTGTGTCTGTGAAAACAACCAATATGGAAACCGGGGAAGTGACTGAATACAAATCCCTTTACAAAGCAATGAAAAAGACAGGACATGGATGGAGATATTTAGAACGTCGAAATGGAAAAGTGGAAGATGGAATAAAGATTGAAATTTTAAATTCGGAAAAGCTAGAAAGAAAAAGTCCGTGAGAAATGTAAAAAATTTTTCAATTCTTTTTTCAGAGAATTGAAAAGAAATAAAAATATTAGAAAAATGATTTTGGGTTAAATAAACTTCTTGCTATAATAAAAATGGAAAACAAAACGTTGAAAGAATTAAAAGAAATTGCTAAAGAGCAAAAAATAAAAGGGTATTCTAAAATGAGAAAGGGGGAACTTATAATGGCTTTGCAGCCTCCTAGAGTTGTCTCTGCTCCTGCTTCTTTTCGTAGGCGAACGACTGAGGCAAGACCTTTGCCTGTTAATGCTACCGTGGTGAGGTTTGTTAGACCAGCTGTAAAAGTTTCAATAAAGCCGACAAAAGTTTCAATAAAGCCAACAAAAGTAAGGTTTGTTCCTTCTGCAGTGATAAAGCCTCCTATTGCTCCGAAACCAGCAATCATTCCACCAAGACCTGTGGTAAAGCCTCCTATTGCTCCGAAACCAATTCATTTGCAAAAACACATCCTTGATGAACCGGTTTTAGATTTAACACCTGCCATAACACAAAAACCAGTCATTCCACCGAGACCTTCATTTTTTTCAAGTCTGAAGGCAGCTGCAAAAAGTGTGGCGTCGTATGTTAAAACTAAGTTTGATGATGTTAAAGATTGGATAGAACCCTACGTTCCTGAAGTAGTCAAGGAGAAGGTAAACGAATCAGCGGAACAAATCGATAAAAAGATACAGTCTATCAAATCACTTGTATTAAAAACAGTGTATAAACAGCCCGTGCCAAAGCCTTATAAAATAAAATTCAAGTTGACTGAACACGCGTTGGGTAGTACTGTTAGGTTATATTCTTACGAGCCTTCTTCTCAATATCAAGACATTGCATCCTTTTTTAATTTGGTAAGAGAGTCTGCCATTCAAACCATGGAAGGAGAAAGGAATACAAAAGTAAGAATTATTTTAACGTGCGAAATGAAATCTGTAAGCATCATGACTGGTGAAGAAGTGACTCGGGAAGCAAGCTTTTCATCCAGCTCGGAAATTATTCGATCAGCTACAGATGTAAGAGAACTCATGGGTGAGATGGAAGAAAAATTCTTGGAAAGTAGTGTCAAATACAATGCTTTAGGTTCTAATAGCACCATATCTAAGATTTTAAGAATGGATATAAACTTTATCGATTACACACCTCTCAGCGGTGGATCCTACATTGAGCTGATTGACGATCTAAAAGACAAAAAGGCAACCATCAACATGAAAAACAACGACAATCAATGCTTTAAATGGTCAGTTACCAGAGCGTTGAATCTGAAAAATAAAAACAACGAAAGAATTGATGAAGACTTGATTGAAAAGTCAAAAGAGCTGAATTGGGAAGGAATGGAGTTTCCTGTGAATTACCATAATATTGACGAGTTTGAAAAAAATAATCCAGACATTAGCATCAACGTTTTTGAGTATGAAAATGAAAAACCCAACCCTTTGAAAGTATCTGACTTTCTCGATCGAAAGCATAATGTTGATTTGCTGTATATTAAAAACGAAGACACAGAACATTACTGCCTCATTAATAGTTTCAGTCGATTTGCCGGCTCCTCAGCATCAAAAGGTAAAAGAAAACAACATTTTTGCAGAAGGTGTCTTCAATGTTATGATCAAGAAGAAAAGCTTCAAAAACATCGAGAAGATTGTTATAAAAACGCGCCAATGAGAATTGAACTTCCTAAAAAGGGTGCAACTCTTCAGTTTAAAGGCATCGGAAAGTCAATGAGGGTTCCATTTATCGTATATGCTGACTTTGAAAGCTTTATCAAGCCGATAGACACGTGCGCTCCCAACTCAAACCAGTCTTACACAAAAAAGTTTCAAAGACACATTCCATGTTCCTTTTCCTATTACATAAAATGTTTTGATGAAACCGTTTTAGAGCACGATCCAGTCATTTCCGTATCGTTTAGCGAGAACAACGATGTTGCTCAATTTTTTGTTGAAAACTTGGAAAGCGCAATAAAAGAACTTTTTGGAAAAATCGAGAAAAAAAAGATGGTTTTGACAAAAGAGGACGAAAATAATTTCAAATCCGCAACAGTTTGCCACATTTGCCATAAAAATCTCAAAGACGACAAAGTACGCGATCACTGTCATTTTACTGGAAAATATCGAGGAGCGGCTCACGACGATTGCAATAAAAAATATCAAGTTCCAAAATTCATCCCGGTCGTTTTTCATAATTTGTCTGGTTACGACACTCATTTGTTTATCAAAAAATTAGGTGGAAAACTCAATTGTATACCCAACAATGAAGAAAAATATATCAGCTTCTCGAAAAAAATCAAAGTGGGAGAGTACATTGGAAAAGATGGAAAACCAAAATACAAAAAAATTGAATTGAGGTTCATCGACAGCTTTAAATTCCTTTCCTCCAGTTTGGATACTTTGTCTAAAAATTTAAAGCCAGAGCAGTTTAAAAGCCTTGCATTACATTTTGAAGGTGAAAAATTTAATTTGCTTTGTAAAAAAGGTGTATACCCTTACGATTGGGTGGACGGATTCGATAAATTTCAAGAAACGCAATTACCACCAAAAGAAGCGTTTTTCTCAAAACTTAGACACGAGGGAATAAGCGACGAAGAATACGCGCATGCGCAAAAGGTTTGGAACACGTTTCAATGCAAAACGTTCAGAGATTATCACGATTTGTACAACGTGTCGGATGTGTTGATACTGGCAGATGTCTTTGAAACTTTTAGAGACACTTGTATGGAACATTACATTCTTGATCCTGCTTGGTATTACACCTCCCCTGGTTTGGCTTGGGATGCTATGCTAAAGAAAACTGAAGTTGTAATAGAGCTTATAACCGATATTGATATGCTCAACATGTTTCGAAAAGGAATACGCGGTGGAATCTGCATGATCTCCAATCGGCATGGAACTGCTAACAACAAATACATGAGTGATGATTATAAACCTTCAGAACCTTCGAAATTTCTTCAGTATTTAGACGCCAATAATCTTTATGGATATGCTATGAGCAAACCTCTTCCAGTTAGAGGATTTAGATGGATGACTGAGGATGAACTTTTAAATTGGAAATCCATGCCTTGCATTCTCGAAGTTGATTTAGATTATCCTGAAAGTCTTCACGATTTACACAATGATTACCCTTTAGCTCCTGAAAGAATGCTCGTTGGAAAAGTGGAAAAGTTAGTTCCCAATTTAAACAACAAAGAAAAATATGTCATTCACCATGAAAACCTAAAACTCTATGAACGAATGGGGTTGATCACTACTAAAAATCATCGAGGTATCACCTTTGAAGAAGAACCTTTCATGAAAAAGTACATTGATCTCAACACCGATAAGAGAAAAGAAGCTACAAGCGAATCTGATAAAGAATTTTTCAAACTCATGAACAACTCTGTCTTTGGGAAAACCATGGAGAATATTCTAAAACGCGTTGATGTTAGACTCATTACCACGAGAAAAGAAGCTATAAAATTATCTAAAAAAATTAAATATAAACGAAATACCATTTTTGATGAAAACTTAATCGCGGTTCACATGGAAAAGACATTTGTTTTTTACGACAAACCTGTTTTCTTGGGAATGAGCATCCTAGACATCAGCAAAACCCTCATGTATGAACATCACTACGACTACATGAAACCAAAATACGGGGATAGGCTGAAATTACTCATGACTGATACTGACTCGCTCTTTAATGAAATAGAAACGGAAGACTTTTACAAAGACATTGCTGATGACGTTGAAAGCAAGTTTGACACGAGCGACTTTCCTAAAGATCATCCTGCCATTCAAAACTTTGCATTTGACGTTGGGTTTAAAAATAAAAAGGTTATCGGTAAGTTTAAGGATGAAACAGGCGGTAAGCAAATTAAAGAGTTTGTTGGGCTTCGTCCTAAGCTCTACTCTTATGAGGTCTTTAATGAAAAAAAAGAATACAAAAAATGCAAAGGAATTCAGAAATGTGTAGTTGAAAAGCACATCACTCACCAAGATTATAAAGACTGTTTAATGAAAAAGAAAGAAAAACAGCTCAGAAAAATGAACGTCATACGATCTCATCTTCACGATGTTTACACCGAAGAAATTAACAAAGTCGCACTCAGCTCTAACGACGACAAAAGAGTCATTTTGGAAGATGGAATACACACGTTGTCTTATGGTCACTACAAATTAAAAAAGGTAAGTGATAAAGGCGAGTAACAAAAATGAAGGATTTAAAAAATAACAAAATAAAAAAAAAAAGAGAAACAAAAAAATAAATGTGGAGGGAATTGTTTTACCGAACGAGGCTTTATCCACTATTCAGTTGATGGAAGCAGCAAAAAAACTGAAAATAAAAAACTTTCGAGGAGTTTTTGTCAGAGACGCGTTGCCAAAAAAGCCAAGAAAAAAAGAATGTGGAATTGTCAACACAGGGGATTCGAGCACAGATGGGTTTCATTAGGTGTGTTGGTTCAAAGACGGAGACAAAAAATACAGCTTTGACTCTTACGCTCAGCCACCTCTCGTCGAGCTCGTTGACTATTTGAAAAGTCCTGTCTTTTACAACAGTGAAAGGGTTCAATTTGGAAACACGTCTTATTGTGAACACTTGTGTCTTTACGTCTTGAAAAAATGCGAAGAGGGAGACAGCTTTCAAGACGTTGTCAACACCCTTTGGTGAATCGAATTTCACTTGTGAAGTTCCATGAATCCGAAGGATTTAAAAAAAATTTTTCCCCATTAAAAAATGATTGACAAATTCAACAGAAGCGAATTCAGTGTTTATTTTGAAAATCTTGCATCAGACTCAACCAGCAACGTTTATATTAAAACGGACGGATCGAGCACCATCACTGCAGATTTGGATTACAACTCTCATAAAATCATCAACCTGGGTGAACCCACCAACGCACACGATGCCGCTACTAAAAATTACGTAGACAATCACGTGACAGGTGGTACTGGAACTGTAGTGGGAACTGCAGATTTGGATTTGAACTTTCACAAGGCGATCAATTTGAACGAACCGACTAATCTTCATGACGCCGCCACAAAAAATTACGTCGACGTCAGCTCGAGTCTGTGTGTTAAAACGGACGGATCCAGCACGATCGCTGGAATCATCGACATGAACTCTCACAAGTTGATCAACATTTCTGACCCCGCCGCTTTAAAAGACGCAGCGACAAAAGGGTATGTAGACACCAAAGTCGCTTACAACAATATTTCATACACCGACATTAACATGACGTCGCACAAATTAACCAATTTAGCTGAGCCTACATCAGCTTCAGATTCGGCCACTAAAAATTACGTAGACACGCATGCGTCAGGTGGAACGACTGTGGGAAATGCAGATTTGGATTTGAACTCTCACAAAGTGATCAACGTGACTGATCCAACCAACGCGCAAAATGGATCGACAAAAAATTACGTGGACTTGCTGTTGCAAAAATCGAGTTTGACCAGTGTCATTCCAGGATCCAGTTTTACCAGTTTAGGGTTTAAGTCTCAGACGGTTGCGGCGCTAACCACTTCTCCTGTGTTTGCGTTTTCTGGAAAATCCGGAGTGCTGAGAAGATTGTGGCTGGCTTTATACAGCACCTCTGGTACGAATATTCCTGGTCAAGTTTTTATTCGAATCTTCACTGACGGAGAAATCAATGTGGGGAATTATGTAGAAACAACGGAAGGAATTGGAGTGGATCAAACAGGACTTGCTACCGATTTGCTTTTTTCACCATTGGGAGGAGCTTTTTACGCCAATTCTTTGCAGGGATGCAACATGTTTAACACCACTTCCTTGGGAGGATATTACACATTGGACATGCCTTTCAGAAACGACGTCTCCATTCAACTCGTCAACAGAAATGCTACTACCATCACGTATTGGATCCAACCGTTCTTTTCCACACTTGCTTCCATTCCTGCAACCATCCCTCTTTTCAAGCTGTACTGCAGAACGTTTCGATATTTGAATACCACTTACGGCAGCGAATACGTTTTGATGAACACCAACGGAAAAGGAAATGGTGTGTCGTTGAAATACATCAGGATGCACATCATTGGCGCCTCTGGAAACTGGTGGGAATCTAGAGTCCGAATGTACGATGGGAATTTACCTCCAGGTATAGGCACTGTTCTCACTCCTTGGACACCGTACAACACCAACAATTACACGTATTTTCCAGGATATGACGGTGACAGCACATGCTTCTTTTCCTCTTCTGGATTAGAAGATTTTTACTTATCCTCATGGAACGGATCAAATGTGACTTCATTCAACAACAAATCGACTGGACTTCTGTATCAATCCACTTCATCCATCGGCTCTACATCTACCATCTCCTTTTACAGAAATTTCGGAGAAGCAGATTCTATGCCTACTGTCGCAGCGGGTAGAAGACTCGTTATCACGCTCAACTCTAGTGATGCTCAAGTCGGTCAATCCGGAAGCTTTTACCTTCTTCTAGGATAAGTCTATTATTACGCTTAAAAATTCGAAGAATTTCACAATTGAAATTCCATTGATCCAAAGGATCTAATGCACAGATGAAAAAAAATTTTTGAAAATGACTTAAATAAATTTTTTCTTGTTATAAAAATGTCAATGAGTAATAGAGAAGAAGACGACGATGTTGATACATAAAGTAACAATTGGAGTAACATTTATGCTTATTATCAACCAGAAGATGATAGTTCAGAGGAAGAAGAAGACGTTTATGGTTTAGACGAAGCTATTGTATTTAGTTGGTCTAGTTCAGAAGATGATAGTTCAGAAGAATCTGAAGATGTTGATCCTGAAGATGTTGATCCTGAAGATGTTGATCCTGAAGATGTTGATCCTGAAGATGTTGATCCTGAAGATGTTGATCCTGAAGATGTTGATCCTGAAGATGTTGATCCTGAAGATTTACCTTACAATGAATCTGCGATGAATCATCCTGTATATTTAGATTACAATGCGATGAGTATTGAAGAACAAAATGAATATAATGATTTTTTATATAATGAATTGTTAGAAGATCTGCGTGATGAAAGCTATGAAACGAGAGCAAACAGCTACACCATTCACATCGAAGATGATGAAAGCGAGGATGAGGAGGAGAAAAAAAATAAATTAAAGATTAAAGCGTTGATTAAAGGTTTTCAAAAGGATAAATATAGAGTGTGTGCTTCTGTTGCTTAAATAATTAGAGAAACACGAAGAGAAAAATATAAACACTTTTTTCCATACTTGAAGAACAACTACAAAGAATAAATTAACTAAGACATTCACAACCTTTTTTCATAATGTCATCTCATTATGAAAATGCGCAAAGAAATAACTTTAGAACGGGAAAAAATATTCAGACAACACTTTACATTAAAAAAACACGACGCCATCTTGCATTCCTTAAGTATGGAAAAGTATCAATGAGCTAGAACCCTGCGCAAAAAAAAAATCTGCGCAAAAATGGAAATACGCAAAAAATCCTGCGCAAAAATGGAAATGAGCCAGAACCCGCTTTTTATAGTAGTTCTTTCCAAAATCAATTTATGTGTATTGGGAAAATTTTAACACAGCAAATCAAACAGCCCTTTGGAACACATAGCTGGGAGGCTTGTATTACCATTAAGCAACCATTGAACTATGGTAAAATTTCAATCATTGTAAAAAATCAATTAAAATCATATGTTGCGCAATTAGCAACTTTATTAACCCCTTCCCGCTTCGAGTATAAGAAACAAATTGAATTTAAGGATAGTATATGTTTTCTGGTTGCGATACCTATTCATCATTTATTTTTATGGCAGGTTGAATAAGTCTTTTCTCAGTTGTTTTCAACATTTTCTTCTTTCCGTTTTATCGTTTATGAGTATTCTTGTTTACGTCTTTTCGCAGTTGTTTTTAACTTTTCTTCTTTTTGCATTATCGATTATTTATATGAAGAGTTGACGAGTCATTTTCTGTACATCTTTTACAAAGTCATGCAAACCCATATTTCGATGCAAAAATATTTTTTTCACAAACGTAAATTTTGTTTTTGCTCCAAAATGCACATTTTCAAACTTAGCTTCGCTAAAAAAAGTTCCTGCAAATGCAAAAATCAGGGAACAGAAAAAAATCATTTTCAATTTGTTTAAACAACCCCATATTGTTTGCTTCTAGCTGACTTTCCAATGACTATTATCTGCGTAAACAACTTTTTTTGATTCATTGTTCTTGGATCAGCGTAAAGCGAATATTGCACGACTGAGTTTCTTTTAAGATCAAATCCGGACAAAGGTATTAGAGAGCTTATGATATGAAAACTGCAACGGCAACGGAGACGACAAAGGTCTGGATCGAGCGGTTGCGACTAGCAGTTGCGGTATTCAAATAAAATTAGTTACGATTTTTCACTTCAAAAAAAAAAGAAAACATCTTGAAATAAACAAAAAAAAAAAATTGAAAATGGCTCCTTTAAGAAATGTTAGAAATAGTTTATTGCTTGCATTAGAATCAAATATCATAGACGACGAGGAATTTTTACTACTGTACAAATTTAATTTTTCTAAGAATCCAGATTTACCGTTTTGGAGTTATAAGGAATTTTGTTTAGAAACCATGTCTGATGATGAATGCAAAAGTGAATTTAGATTTCTACGTAGTGATATATATTGCTTACTCAATATACTTCAACTACCTCAAGAGTTTGTATGTTATAATGGGTTAAAAGTTACTCCGGTAGAAGCACTGTGTATTTTTTTAAAACGACTTTCCTACCCATGTAGACTACTCGATATGATACTCGATATATATATATATATATATATATATATATATATATATATATATATATATATATATATATATATATATATATATTTATACTTATGTATATATCTTAAATTTGTATCAGAAATTAAATAATTACTTTGTTACACTTTTGAAGCAAGTGCTAATTTGATCCAATTATAAGCCGTTTTCAGAAAACTCGAATTTCAACGTTTAGACGTTGCGTAAAAAGTTTTAAAACGGCATTTCAGGGAATCCCATCCATTGCGCATGCCTAGTGTCAAATATTTGTCATAAATTGTAGAAGTTGCCGTTGCAGTTTTCTTATTGTAAGCTCTCTATTTTCAAAATAGACAGCATCAATATGATGTGGGCGATTAAAATTTAGTTACCTTCTTTTAACAATAAGCTTCTCTTATGCATCAATATTTTAATAATTAAAGTTATTATCAAAACTTTTGAGATTTAATATAGGCGTAAGCCAATTGAGCCGTAGTTTAGGGCTCTGCACTAGAAAAATTAATCTAAGGAAAAAAACCTGCAATTTTTTTGTTTTCCCAAGGAACTATAGTAACTTATTTTAAATTTTCAACGCATTTTAATACAAGATTAAGTTTTTCTGATGCGACGCGTGGGTGTTGTAAGACGCGTAGGTTCGGTTTATAACCATTTTGAAATCTCTGTAAAGTGCTAGAAAAATGCTAGTAAAAATTTATTAAAACGCTTCGAAATGGAAGACAAAAGAAAAAGAAGCGTTTTTTGGAATTTATTTGATAGGCCTAAAATTAACAATAAAATTTTTGGTTTTTGCAAAACAGAATATCATAAAATAGTTGAAAATTGCCGCTAACCGAATATATTGAACCATTATCGTTTTATAGATTTGACAAAAGTCCCTGATAAATTAAATTACGGTCAAAATTACCTGAGCCTAGAGCCATGTAGATATTCAAATTATATATTCAGATATTCAAATTAAGAATGTTGACATAGTTGTAGTTTCTGCTTAATCAAAAACCTTTACAAAATTTTTTGTTAAATCAATAAAAACACCAGTTCTTTTGAGAAGCAAAAAGAAATTAAATAAAACACACAAAGTTGAATATTGAGCTGCTATTTTTTAAGGAGAGTATGGTACGGTTCAATTTTGGTTTCTTTTTGTGCAGCTTTGTTCTTTAAAATCTTTCATCACAAACATACTTTGGAACAGAATTGCATAACCTTCATACTGTCAGAGCAATCGGAATGATTGAGAGAAGGAAGGGGTGGGCAATCGAATCAGTTCGCCCCATGAATCACAGCTAAAAGCCCATCATATATCCCGAAAAAAAAGTAATCATTGATAAATCATTTACATATGGTATTTATTTTGTAAAATTTCAAAACAAGCTTGCGTATTGACGAAACTTTTATTATAATGAGTTACTGAATTTTTTTTTTTTTCATTAAATTCGTTTGCTTTAAGTTAGCAATAAGCAACAAATTACCTATTCAGACGCGCTTTTTTATTTTGTTCGCCTACTTAGAACAATTGTTGGTATATTATTATCTAAAGTTAAAAAAATCAAATCTTAAGGAATAAAAATTCTTTTTAATGAAAACTTTTCATATTTCGACTTTCTTTTTCATTGACAGCAGTTTGAATCTTTTCTGTGCAGGTAGGTGGTTCTATTAACCTTACTTGTTTTTGTTTACACTTTTGAACCATTGTTTCACTTTTGTAATCTACACTTCGATAGTCAGAGATTAGCTTATTTTTTTACTCGATGTTTCGATAATTAGAGTTTGCATTTTGCATTTGAAATTATCGACAACAGTAATCTCAGAAAAATTTTTTTTATTGGTTTGTTTATACAAACATCAGAAACTGTGTTGCTTTAATTCAATATTTGAAACAAACAAAGAATCCCACAAAAAGAAGGAAACAAAAAGAAAAGGAAGAAGTTGTAGAGAGCAGCAGCACGTGGGTAGTTTGTACTTTGTCATTATAATATATAAACTTGAACAACACTTATAGCTAAAAATAAAAAGTATTCATCTTTAGTTTGAGATAAAATGAGTGAACGTATTCAAGACGGAGTTAACAGTCGCCTCAATAGCGATACGGTTATTTACAAAAATGATGATCTACGAAATGAAGTTTCAAAATTTAAAACTGTGAATGTTGCTGTAGAGCACGAAGAAAAAATACAGCACGACATCGGGATACAATTCTTTCCGTTTCAATATTGTTTAGATAGGCAGGATATATCAGGTGATTGCTTTGAAATCCGTAACGCAAAGATTCAGACTTGACAAGACTAAAAAAAGGCTTTTTAGGCATAATTTTTTTAATATTTACTTTAAAAATGTTATTTCACATTTTTGCTAGATTATCGTTTTCGATACTTTATTTAAATAATCTTGATTAAAATGATTAAAAACCAAACCCACGCGTCGCATCAGAACAACTTAATCTTGTATTAAAGTGCGGTAAAGTTTAAAATAAGTTCCTATAGCTTTTGGGGTGAACCTAAAAATTGCAGATTTTTTTCCTTATATTAGTTTTGCTAGTGCAGAACCCTAAACTACGGCTTAATTGGCTTACGCCCATAATAAATCTCAAAAGTTTAGATATAAAAATTATTATTAAAAAAATGATGCATTAGAGAGGGCTTAATGTTAAAAGAATGCAAAATACATTTTAATCGCCCACATCATATCGATGCTGCCCTTATTAAAAATACCTTTGTCCGGATTTGATTTTAAAAGTAACTCACCCGTGCAATTTTCGCTTTACACTCATCCACAGAGCAATGTAATCAAAAAAGCAGTTTACGTAGATAAAAGTCATTGGAAAGTCAGCTAGAAGCAAACAATATGAGGTTGTTTAAACTTATTGAAAATGATTTTTTTCTGTTTCCAAATCTTTGTCCTTGCATTTGCACAAATTTAATTTTATTTAGCAAAACTAAATTTCAAAATGTGCATTTGGAGTAAAAAAAAATTGCTTTTGTGAAAAAAAGAAGAAAGTTTTTATAATCAGAAGAAGTAAAGAATTAAATAGAAGTTAGAAGAAATATTTGTTAAAGAAGAATAACCTGAAGTTTTGACAGTTTTAAATAAAAATGTCAATTGCGCAATATATTGCTTTAATTGATTTTTTACAATGGTTGAAAGTTTACCATAGTTTAATGGTTGCTTAATGGTAGTACGAGCCACTCAGCCATGTGCTAAAAGGAGTTGTTTGATTTGTTGTATTAAAATTTTTCCAATAGACATAAATTGATCTTAGAAAGAAAATGAGAGACTTTCCCCAGATCTCACAATCAGTGGTTATTTGAGTGTAGCATTTCATGAAATCATGATTTTCTCCACAGGTAAATGTAATAAGCGGTTTCGGTAAGCAGCATTAAAATGAGATATATTAGGAAGGTCAATCTAACCAAATTTCTTTTAATAATGGGGAAAAAAATCTCAGAAAAAAGGATTTAAGTAGCACCTCAGTGTTTTCTTTCTCTTACTTACTGTAGAAAAAGTGATGTTTCAAATTGACGTTGACAATTTGTTACGGGATTTAAAACAACTCATGAACCAAAAATGTCACTGCTGCAATGTCTATAACAGTCTATAACACTCAGTAGAAGAATATACTAACATTTAAGTGTGCGAAGCACTCTCAAGAGTTTTGATGCAAATATAAATGAAATGAAAATCTTGGTTGGGATGCAAATCTAAATTGATATCATAAAGTAATAGCTGTAATGTAATTATTGGTCTGCAGCTCTTCAATATGCAGCAACGGCAGATATTTGACTAGAAGATTATCATTCACTTGATGAAAAAATTATATTATCCAAAACAAAATTAATCAAAATATGTCAATTTAACTCAATCGTTTCACTTTTTCATAAAGTAGGAAATAAATGTTAATATTGTAAAATGAAAACTGTACTTACAGCTATATATACCATTCAGACGTTAACGTACATGTTTAGTAAAACAGTAACATTTTTGGTAATTTAAAAGCAAAAAATTAAAAAAGACAAGTTTCCAAAGTCAACTTTTCACAGATGCTAATTGGTTTTTAAGGTAATTTTTCAGTTTTAATAATTTTACTTGTAACAGACTACCATCTTTGGTTAATGTCTGTCCCAAAATGATCCAAATAATTCTCTTCACCGTACCGAAAGCTGGTATTTGTCATCAAAAGACTAAGGGTCTGCGTATCGTTATAATTTTGATACGATAACGATATGAAACGATAACGATATCAAACGATATGAGTTTGTCAATGAAACGATAATATCGGTTTAGTTATTGTTTCAAACGATAACTGACTGGAAATGTATCGGTTGAAACAATAATATAGGCATTTTTTTATCGGTTTATTGGAATACATAAAAATAACGAGAATACGGATATTTATCGGTATAATAACGATATTTTTTACAATAATCCGATTTTTTTTTTTAAAAAAATGCAAAATTTTAGTTAAAATATATTATAAATCCTCAAGTCGAATCAAGATGTCGTTTTGCCTATCTTTACCGATTTTACAAGTTAATCCTTCCCAATTATATATATAAACTAAATGCCTAACTTCACAAAAATTCGGTAAAAAAAAAAAGAAGCAACACTGTTCTCCATATTGACCCCCAGATTGAAACTCTCCCCACTCCTTATTTTATGCGAGTATTTCTGAAAGTACAACAAACTGACGTCATTATCATTTGCCACAAATTTATAATAATCGTAAAAACACTCCTCTTTTACGTAACGTTGCCGACATATTGACTTGATTGTTCAACTCACAAGCTTTTAAAGCTTGAAATCCGTAACGCAAAGATTCAGATTTGAAAAGACTAAAAAAAGGCTTTTTAGGCATAATTTTTTTAATATTTACTTTAATAATGTTATTTCACAACTATGAATTTCGAAATGCATTTGATAAACTAATTCCATTTGATTCGAGTTCGATTAATGAATAAACTTAAAGTTTCGCACTTTCCTAATTCTGAAATACAGTTGATTCTAAAATAGCCGCAATCAGAAGCAAAATATTTTAGTGACACAGTTACATATGACATCATTATGTATAATTAGTTTAAAACATTGAGCTACTCTTCTATCTTGATTTAAAATCTTATAATTGAGGATGGCATTTTATATGTCTTTCGTCCTTTAGCCCTAACTGCTTTTTTTATTGCTGTCACAAAAGCACTTGACGAGAATCCTTAACAAGTCGGCTTTCTTCCTCATATTTTTCATGTGTTTCCTCCTTAATAGTGTATTCTTTCTTTCTTCCTTTTTTCTTTTTTTCTTTTTTTTTTTCTTTCCTTATTTCTTTTCTTCTCTAGAAGGGATGTTTTTGTTAGTAATTCTAATTCATGTTCTGAACAATATCCCTTTTTACATAGATATTTTAAAGATTACTCATGATGCGTCATAATTTTTAAATGTGATAATAAGAGATGTATGCAAGATTAATACAGTTGATATGCCAAGAAAAAGGTAATATGAAAGTTGTATACCATTTGTCAAAATAGATTTAAACGATTGACTGTTTATAGAAGTGGTAATCCTAAGTTAAAAGAAAATCATAAATTTATTTTTATGCTTTATTACGCAACACGTAATAAGACTCCTGCAAATTAATTTACCACATTAAAGTACTGCAAATTTATGCACTTATGCCAGATTTGTTATTCTAACTTTAGTAAATAACTTTGGAAATGCTTTTAATTAACCCGTTTCTTTTAACTTTTTATTTCATTTTTATAAATTATTATAAATACTACTTACACGTTTACTATTAATGCATACATGTTATTTTCAGTGAAGTACTCCTACATAATATTCACTGAAAACCTTTTTTAAAATATCTAAAACAACGCCGCAGTAATAACATGTCCACTCATTGCATTCGATTATATGTAACTGAGGCAGTGAAATTAAAATCAAGTTAATTGATATTAATGTTGTAGGCTAAAAGTAGGTCTAGTTGTAAAAATAGGTCTAGTCGTGAAATCGTTAAATCATCAAAATGTTTTTAAAAAGATATCGGAAATTTCATAAAAAATACTATATATTTTTTTTCAACCAACGTTATGAACTTTTTTCCATAATGTCAAGAATATTAAACACAGCAAGAAGCAAAAGATATATAATATGTTAAATATGTAACAATGCTATTTTGTCATCAAAAACAAGTATCTTTAAAACTACGTTTAGATAAGATTAGCGAAAATCCTTTTTTAGACATAAAGATGACATCATGTAGTTTATCATTTATAATTCTTGTCTATTTTTTTACTGCTTATTCTTTTCTATATTTCTACTGATCACTTTGAAGTTATAGTACAGGGTGCGGCAGAGATTCGCGAACATTTTAGAACATTTTCAAAATGACTTTTTTAAGCACTAAAAAATTATATTCATGGAACATTAGTAGAAGAAAAGTTGAAGATAAATGATTTTCCCAGCTTAACATTCAAATAGGTTTCCTTTTTTTGATCGTTACCTCAAGCCTAGAACGGAAGAACTGGCAGGTGCTATTTATATAGTCCCTTGGCATTGAGTTCCAAGTTCGGGTAATTGATGACTTTAGTGACTTGACACTTAAGTGGGCCTTTTTTCAACCCTTATTCTCACCAACACACAAGTAGTGCTTTGTCACCCTTTTGCACAATGAATCTGCCATTTCGCCTATTTAGCACAAAATCAATACTAAAAAGTTTTTCATCTGAGAAAACTTTAATTGTTGACAAAGCATGGCTTTTCAGCTAAGTAAGAACCTTCTTTGATCGCTCTAACCGTAAAGTTTTTAGTCTTTCTGTAAAAAGTTAACATGAAGGTCGGACAACACTAACTTTTCTAAGTGTTTTTAGAGTTCTTCTGACTGTTCTCTCATCAACATTTAACAGTTTTGCTGTCTTTCTGATTGATACAGAAGGATTCTTTTCAACATGCTTTTTATACTTTTCAATGAACCTTTTATCAACTATTTTGTTCACTGGAGAGGGCATTTGGGTTCTCTCAGCACTATCACGTTTTTTCACTTTGCAAAATGGAGTTTTAGACTTTCCTGAAATACAAATCACTTCACGTGCAGGCAAACACGATTGAACCAAGTTTAAAACTTCGAATGTTTTTGCTTCTATTGTAAAACATTAAACTAAATGTTTTTTATTAACAATTTTATTCAAATTCAAGACAGTTATTGAAGATTAACTAACAGAAACAAGTAACGGAAGTATTTTATTCACATCAAAAAACTGAGTCTAGTGCATGGCAGTCAAAACTAATATAGTTTTTGATTTTTTAAAGGCCATCTTTCAAGTGATAACGGGTGACAACTAAAAAACGAGACTGGATTTAAAGACACATATATCTTTAAAGAAGTAAGATAAAACAAAATGAAAAAGTGTTCTAGAAAGTGTTTTTATTTTAGTTTTTAAATAGATAATTAGTTGTTCTCAAACTTAAACCATTTCTTCTGACTTTATCAACTAGGCCTGGTATAGACTGAGCTAGGCTCCGTATGAGCTCAATATCAATTTTATTAAGACAATACTTGATTTTAGAACGTAATTTTTTAAGATTTTCTGCATGCCAATTATTCTTGTAGACAAGGCCTTTCAAAATACTCCAAAAATTTTCGATAGAACGACACTCTGGCAAGTTTGCAGGGTTTTCCGCTTTCTCAACATAATGCACGTTTATCTTGTTTAGATTCATGATTACTGTTTTTGCATAGTGAGATGATGCTAAATCTGGCCAGAATACAGATGCACCATCTGAATGATACTTATTGATGAATGGAATAAGTCTCTTCTTAATACATTTGTTTAAATAGATTTTTTGATTAACAGCCAGTCCACTTGGTGCAAAATAAGGTTGAGAAACTCCATTTTCAGAAAAAGCAATCCATAGAAGTAATTTCTTTTGAAACTTTTGTTTTGTTTGGTATTTAACTGTAGATGGAGTAGATTTTACATCACTAGTATAAAATATATCATTTCCATTGATACTGGAGTGGTTTAACGTGAAATAAGACTCATCGTCAATGATTGGTTTACGATTTTTGAATTTCTGACACAATCGACTGCACTTAGTTCTAGCTGCTGCTTTTTGCTGGTCAGAGCGTTTTGGAATCGTCATTTTTTTTCTTGATTTAATATTTGTTCTTTTTTTTAATGTTCTACTAATGTGTTGCTGAGTACAGTTGATCTTTTTAGCTACTTTTCCGTCTTTATGGTCAAACATGAGTCTGAGCCTTTCAATGTTTGTCCTGATCATTTTTTTTAGCTTTTACTCCACTTCCTGAAACTCTTTGGTACCCAGATTCACTTTCAGCATGTTTAATTATTTTGTAGATAGTACTTTTAGGTATATTCTCAACTTTAAAGTGGTCATAAGTGAACTTTTTACCAGCATTTTTGTAATTTAAATAAAATTCATACATACGTTATCTAATCTCTTCTTGCTTTGCATTTATTTTTTAATTCATTTTTCTATAAAAAATAAAAATACATATAATATTTAAAAACTAGAACTAAAATACCTTCTAAAACAGTTTTCCTATTTTTAAACTCTTATTCCTGTAAGAAGATATGTGTTTTTAAATCCAGTCTAGTTTTTTAGTTGTCACCCGTTATTTAGGAGTGGTGAAAGGTGTAATTGTTTATAACGGAAAGAATTGCGAAATAATTGCTTTCTGTTGTTATGCTATTGATATTCATCTTCGAATATTTGTCCGTATATTGTTTTGGTGGACAAATCAACTAAGTTAAAACAAAACTTTTTGGCAACTTTGCAATTGTTTCAGTTTCAAGGCTAAAAATATAAACTTTGTTTTAACAATTAATTTGTATTCATCTTGTAACCCTAATGGTAAGAATTTTTTCAAAAGCTCTTGTCTTATGTGAGTAGTAATTGATGATTCTTCGTCCGAAGAATCATCAATCATTTTCTAACAAAAGCAATTTTGATCATTCTTAGTAACTAAATTTTGAAGAAGTTGTCATCAAACTTTATTAACTGCGTAAACACTGTGAATAATATATAATAAATATAAATTATAATAAAAAAATTATGTAAGCCAGTAACATAAATATAAAAAAAAAAAGATTATAAATAGAACAAAAAAAAAAAAAAAGACAAAGTACTTTGAAAATGACGTATAAAAAAATTCAGATTAGATTTCTACAAGAATTCGGAGTAAATTTTTGATAAATCCGTTTTTTCAATTTACAAAAAAACGTAAAAGGTCTTCGATTAAAGCATAAATTTATGCTGAAAGTTTGTTAATATTATTGACTCAAAGTTTTTTTGTTACTTTTGGAGCGATCATTTTTTATATAAAAATGTGTTTATTTTTTATAGTTATGTTAAAGTATTGTAATGTGTTCTCTATTAGCTTGAGGGATGTAATGTATATGATGGGATAAATTGGTTTTTACGAGTTTAAAGGAGGTATGGGTTCTGGTGTTAAATTGAAGGGTTGTGACAATCATATATTAACTAGATGTCTAACTTCACAAGAATTCCGTAAGAAAAAGTGAAGCAAGTTTTTAAAGCTTTTAATACCGGTAGCCATTTTATTTAAACTGAAAATGCTTCATTTTTGTTTTCCTTTTATTATAATTGCATCATTTCAGACTGGCAAAAATTTCAGGCTGGCAAAAAAATTTCCTTCACTGCGGAAGCGCGAGTTAGATATCTAGTAAATATATATCATTGGGTTGTGAAGCTTTGGGTTGAGGTCTAAGAACTATTTGGTAGAGAAAGGGCAAGAGTTTATTGCTAAAGGGTTAAGGATATGTTTTCGTAACTTTCTCAACATACGTTCTGTTCATTACGTTAATAAATAACAATTAATATTTTCTTACTCTTCTAGCAGTGTCTAATACTATTTAATACTAACTTCACTATTGCTCTAACAGCTTAACAAATATCTTTTCTTCTTTTTCTTTATTAGAAACGGTCAAAAACATCCGTTTATTTTTCTTTAATCAACATTGCTTCTGACTTCTGTTTAGCTCTTCTCTTCTTCTGTTTCATTTTTTTCTTCTTCGATCACTTATAAAACTTCTTGCTTATCCAAAAACTTTTCAATAAAAAAACTTTCCGTAAAAACTCCAGTTTCCCAAAAAACTGTTTACTTTTTCTTTTTTTTTTCGTTTATTGTGCATAACTATATTTTTGAGCTTAAATAGTTCTCCATTCTTGTTTGTTTTTGTTGCCTACTTATCATTTACTTTCTTGTCAGGTTAATAAATCTCTGAGTGTACATCTTTTTCAAATCGTTGTTTTTATTTTTTTTCTTCGATACGTTTTATCGTCTTTTCATTCACTTACATGATAAGTCTCTTTGTTTACGTTTTTTTCCTAATCGCTTTTTAAAACTTTTCTTCATTTCGTTTTATCTTCTTATTATTTACTATATGGCAGGTTGATAAGTTTTCATGTGTACGTCTTTTTTTAGTCGTTGTTTTTATCTTATTTCTCTCCCCTCATTACAAACAGCCCGAAAATAAGGAAATGCGAAGCGCTGATGCTAATCGACCATTACAATTTTCACACAATATGACGTCACAGCTTTGATTTCTTCATATGATTGTCAATTAAATTTGTAAATAGACAGGTATTTGTAAAAATAAAATTAATTTGATTTTACGTGAGCATTGGTAGTTCCGTAATTTATAGCCAATCAATAGTAAAATGATAGGGTACTATGAGAAAACAATGATTATCGCATTTATAACAAAATTTGTGATAAAAAAATTAAGTTGATTGACATTCAACATTTTTGAGCACTTTAATATGATGTCAGTGCGATGTTTAAGCATTTCTTCCACATTTAGAGCATTATTAATGGTCTTCAATCAAAGTAGTTGCTAATGTAATAAAGCATTCGAAACGATCAGACATCGCAAGATTCTTACATTATTATTGTATGGAAGTTAATTCTATTCGGAAGATAAATCTAAACAAGATCTCACTTGTAATAATTTAACCATCAAAAATCAACTATTTGCATTTACACATTAACAAACAAAAATTACGAGACGGAAACGCCCAAGAAAATGTGCCCAATATAAAAAGAATAAACATGTAAAAGTAAAAGAGGGGAAGGGTTGTCATCTTAAAGCTTAAGTGTCAGATTACTAAGAAGTTACGAGTGAGTTAGAAGTGGAGAAGACGGTTTACAGCTATTGGGGACATACGAGTGGGTATATAGAGGAAGGGAGATTTATAGTTGCAAAGATGAGATAAAAAAAAACCATAAGAAAAAGAAAAAAAGAGTAACTCCCAGCCTACAAACTACCGACATCCCATTACCCTAAAAAAAACTAATTAAAACATAGAACTAAAATTATAAAGAACGGCGTAGTTTAATTTCAAAATGGAGCATCAAAGACTGATAGAAGAGTATCAAAGTTAGATAACACTGGTTAATCTATTGCTTGATCTATAATAACTACTAATGCTTTCTATGATATTTGGCTTCTATTAAGTCCCTTTTAAGTCTTCAACAATAAATCATAAGGGTGAGAATTACGCAATTAAATAAACACGAATAATTTAAATGTGTTAATGTGGAAAGCTTTATTAAAACGTGCACATAAAATGAATTTGAGACATTTGAGAAATAAGAGTTCGCTTTGATTTTAAATTTGTATAAAACGAGTTTTGTTAATTGATTGCAAAATAAATTTATGTATAGTCAAAGATATGAACATTTGCATGTAAAGGGAAAACGTATATATGATCTGATGATAATCTTGGACTCTATTTTCCTTAATAGATTTTCTCCATTAAGGAAATGTCCTAATGAAACTTCTCACATTGTTCGTCACTCACAACGTCCAAACTTACTGGATACAAATCCAGATGCGATTCCAGCATATGTATTTTTAATGGCATATTAAACCACAAAGCTTTATATGAGATTGTTCAATTACTCAGCCTTTGTAACTTTCCGCTTTATGGTTTCCAGGAAAATTGTGCACAACATTCACAAAGTACATATTCTGATCAATAGTTTTTTTCAAAGTTTCTATCCGTTAACAGCTTCCGCATTTGCGGAGCCAAAAACGTTCTAAAACATTAACAAGAAAAAGTCTGCGCGGACATTATAATGGATATTTATTTAACTATTGCATTTTGATATTAAATGTTATATATATTTTGAAAGTACATAAATTAATAATATTAAATAAATTAATTTGTGTAACAATAATTAATGTTATTAAATAAATTAATAAAAATATTATTAAATTAAATTTCACTAAAGAAGGTTTGCGAAGTTTTGTACGTGAGAACGCACGCACTTTGTGTTTTACACTCGACATCAGCTTTTGCACAGACTTCGGCTGGACTTTCTTGGTAGTTCTAATCCATTAATTTTTGTAATCTTTAATGTTTTTGGCTTCTTTTACATTGAACCTTAGTTTTCTTTTGACAAGAGCCCAATATCTTTCGCTAGGATGTAGTTCGGGACAATTTGTTGGATTGCAGTGTTTTTCAACGAAATCTACTTTATGCTCTTAAAGCCAGTTTAAAGTTGTCCCAGAGTAGTGACATGATGGTAAGTCGGGCAAAAATAACGGGTTACCCGTGTGTGTCCTTAAAAACGCCAAAAGACGTTTCTTGAGGCATTCATTTATGTATATTTTTTTTGATTTACTGTTCCCGTAGTCATAAAACAAGAGCTTCTTTCACCAGATTCACAAATTGCTTGCCAAACTAAAGATTGTTTTGCAAGTTTTTGCATTCCCATGCATTTATAATTGAAATTCAGTTTTTTGCGATTAGTTGATGAATAATATTGGTGTCCTGGAAGAGATCAGAAATATGCAGCACAATAAGTTTCGTCAATAATCAAGCAAGATTTTTTAGCATTAATTTTTATAGAGCAGCTTTGAACATCGAATCGCGACATTTTCTTGCTTTTCTTCACGACGACGAACTTTTTTCTTTCTATAAGATTTATAGCCATAATTTCTCTTTAATCTTTGTATAGCTTATATATGATTTCTTTATATATGATTTTTTCTGGTACATTTCTGTTTTTTTTTATTTGCTAAGTGTAAACTTCTCTTTTATATATAAAAATCCACTGCTATTTTTAGGCATGGCACTTAGTAAGTTGTTTATCAGACCGAGCATGATTAAAAACTTTTTAGACACTATGCTTAAAAATACGGAAATTTTTCAAAATTGTAACTAACTTTTCTCATATATGTTACATGAGAGATAAAATGGCTTGGAGGGTTCCCTGTGTAATATGATTGATACCTGTCTGTATTTACGGGAATAAAATTTAAATTAGTTTTCCGTAAAGCTTTATACTCAAAAAAGAATGAAAAAAATCTGCGAAAGGCGAAGGAAAGATTTTTTAATTTAATTTTCATAAATCAAAACTTCCAAAACAAGAAGCTGTTCAAACAGCTAATTACTCGTTTGCTCACTATCAACGGCAGGACTTTTAAGTCTTAGTAAATATTTGTGTAAGCATTTACAACAAGTTTTTTTTATCGTTTTCTTTTTTTAATGTTGTCTGTGTAGTCATCTTCGGAAATCAAAATCACATGTAATGTATGTAAGGTGTTAATAAATGACACAATTGCAAAACTAAATAAAAAAGAGTGGAGATTTTAAAATAGCAGATTCGATGTCAGACGGGAAATATAATATCAAATTCATGAAAATCAGTGACTAATTGGTGTCTCAGTGATGGTTAAAACTCCCTCTGGCTTCAATTAATCATCTTACGTAAAGTATAAAGTAACCTCAAAAGTAATTTGTTTGCCGGTGCGTAATTACATTCTTTACTAAGAGGCGTAGTCATTTTAGAAACGTTGAGTTTCGGCAAATATTTTGACCTAAAAACAACAAACATAAAATCCAACAACCTTCACATATTCAGTTCTTCAAAAAACATTTTTCAGACCTCTTCAAAACCAAACAGAAGTCTGAAAAACTTCAATGTAATGTTCACTTAAAAGTAAAACACAAGCTTGTTTAACTGATAAAATAGTTACATACAATGGTGCAGTGAAGTTATGATCCGCTTAGATATGTCAAAATTAAAAAAAACATTCAAACAGATTATATATCAAACAATAAGGCTAGAATTACGCTGCCTATTTAGCTGAAAAGTTTTAATTCCATTATTCCACTTCAAAGTAGCAATATTTAATAACGAGTTTTGATCCAGGTTGGAAATAAGAGAATTATTTTTATAAAATTAAGTTATTATTATATCAACTTCACAGCCCATAAATGTCTTACTTGAATCAAATTGCTATTTAAATTGGATATGTTTTCATTTTTCAAGTTTATTATAGCATTATCAATGAACTTTATTTTCATGTTTGTTTAGCATTTTTATTTTGACCTCTTAATCAGGTCTCGTTAAAACCATTTTTATCGGTTATGTTTTAATTAATAATTTTGAATATTTTGTTATTCCCTTTTCTTCAATAGTTTTCCATATTCATTAAAAAAATTTCCACATTCTTCAAAGATTTACGCATCATCGTACGATATTTTCGCGTAATTTCACAATAAATCGTATTTACAGTGTAAACTAGTAGTATTGTGATATTTCCGATGTATTTATCTATAATTACGAGGTTTTCAAAAAACTACAGCAAAATTTTTCAAACCACCACAAACCATCGTAAAATATCGGAAAGTAAAATGATTAAATCCTTTTTTTTTACATTTTATTTACATTTCGCAAACCATCACAAACCATTGTAAACACATCGGAATATTTTCTTTTTTCATTTAATTTATATATTACAAAATTACAAAAATTTATCAAATAATTAATTCAGATGATGATTCATAAGATTTGTTTTCACCACTGTGGCTGTCATATATTTCATCTGGTACATCTATTAGTTTACTTAACGCATCATATACATGAAATGATAGATTTCTTCTTAATTGAGGGTTTAAAACATTTAACTTTTTTCTGGCTGGTGGACATGAAGTAGTCTGAGTGTGAGGCCTTTTTTTGGCCTGTGTGAAAGTGGTTTTTTTAACCCAGAACCTCCAGCTTGAGGTTCTTGTGATGATGCTCTTGGGGTTGATGGTAACTGTGTTTCAGCCTGAGTCTCAGTGGGTTCAGATATTTTAACTGGTGTAGGTGGAGCACCAGGCTCATCATTACAATTTTTGACCCAGTACTTAAAATTTGCTTTGACCTGTGAATAGTTCTCTTCAATAAAAACTAACATTTTTAGTGTTACTGGTTTAATACACTCCCGTTTGGCTCTTATAATATTGCCACCTGTAGAAAACATCCTTTCTGATGAAGCTGATGTTACAGGTATACACTTATGGTCTCTTGCAACAGCTGACAGAATGGAAATTTCTTTTCATGCTCCTTCCACCATTGTAAGTAATTCGCATTATAACTTTGTGCTGGCAAGTCCATGTATTTAATTATTTCAGTTTCCAGTGGGGGACATTTCAGCTTTGATTGTTAAGTTTTCAACAATTCTTGCTCCTGAATGATGTCAAATAATTCATCAATTTCAGCTTTATTCAAAGTTTCACTATTTTTCACTGTCATCTCGGCTTCACGCGCAGCATAGAATTCAAGTGTTGTTCGATGATTTTCCACCAAAAAACTTGTCATTTCTAACAATTTGTCTGTGTCTTTAGTGATAAGTTTGACACCAACACCTCTTTTAGATGGGTTGAAAAAGTTTCCATAGTTGCAATATTTATAGTTTATGCCTTTTTCTTGTAGGCGAGTTTCTAACTCTGATTGGAAGTTTTTCAAAAGAGGAACAAGAACTGATGAACCCAATGTCCTTTTTTCACTTCATTGGCACAATACTGATGCAAACACAGAATATCATGTTAAATTTTATCAATTGTTGTTTGTGTGTCGGATGCACACATTTCACTGTTATGTTTGCACTTGGCAAAAAAAGGTTCAATTGCCTCAATTAATTCAAATTCGTCTGGTGATGGGATGAGTTCTGTGAGGATTGCATTGAGACTGTTTTCCTGAACATGTCTCAAACCAAGCCTAAGGGTTAAAATTGATTTCATCGTCATTTGGTTTAAGTTCCATCTTGCAGCGGCAGGTTGGATTAATTTGTTTGCAACTATTCCTTCTTCAGAACATGCAAGTTTGATTTCCTGCCATTCAATTGTACTCTGATGTGTTCTTTGAACCAGTTTCTTGCATTTGCTAATTACTTCATCAACCATTTGTTTGTTTTTAACAGCAGACTGGAAAAAAATTAAAATTTTTTAAAAAATTTTATTGTAAATATGATGGTTTTATTGTAATTCCGATATTTATTGGTAATTATAAATCCGATATTTAGCTGTAAACCCAAAGTTTTTACTGTAAAAGCGATTAAAAAAGAAAAGAAATCTGATATTTTGCTGTAAAACAGATATTTAACTGTAACCTCGCTATTTTAATTGAAAATATTTACCTGTAAACAGAGGTTCATGATGTGGTCCGCACAAAGCATGTGTTGATCAACAAGTCTAGATTGTGTAGCAGCACTCTTCATGTTACTAGCACCATCTGTCACACATGCTCTTTTAAGATTGTCCCCAGCAAGGATGAGGAATTTGTTAATCATAATGTCCAATCCTTGTGCTAGTTTGATACCAGTTTTTCTGCCAATAAAGGTCTGGCAATCCAAAGTAAGCTTTTTCAACTCAAAATCCTTGTAACAAAATGGCAATCCAACCCTCACTTGTAAAAGCAATTGAATTAGGAATGTCTTCATCAAGTTGCTCCCGCATATGCTTTTCTATGTTTTTGTAAAGCATTGGAAGCTACTAAAATTCTCTTTTACAAATTTTCTCCTTCATTTATACTTTTCTTAAAATATCCTTCAAAAACCGCCATAAATAACTGCAAACACATGCTTACAATTCTTTGGTTTTCACTGGTAAAAACTATTAAAACTATTAAATCCACAACGTCATTAAATGTTCTAGAACTTTCCGCAACGGAGTTACATCCATGCTGATTGATTGATTGATCAATCTAGATATTTCTTCCCTGCCCACCTTAAAAACATCAATAATCGACTGTGGAACATGCTCATATTGGCAATTAAAACCATTCCTAGCGCAGGAACAATATTTTATTTACTATAAAAGCCATTCTTAGAGCCAACCTGTTTTAAAAAAAATTCAACTCCTGGCCTAGCATGGGAACATTCTACTCTTTTTAGGCTGGAAGAATTATCTCTTCGAAAATGTCCAAAACGTATGGAATTCATATACACTGATACGCTTTAATATAATATCATTTTGTTATTGTATCAGCCTTTTTCCTGCTACCGTTTTTACTGTTTAATTTTTAAAAATTTATTTTATTGTTTTTGTTATTTTTGCTTTATCGCTATATTGATTATATTTACGTAAGATTACTTTCAAAAATAATTTACTTTTACATATAAAAAGTAAATTACATTTCGATGTAAAGTATTTGTATAGGTAAAATCTAAATCACTTTTTAAAGTAAATTACTTTCACATGACTTACTTTTAAATTGATTTACATAGACAAAGAAAAAGCAAATAACATTTTTTATGTTAATTTCTTTTACTAGTAGTAATAAATTTCTTTAACAAGTAAAAGCTAAACATTTTTAAAATTAACTTTATATAAGTATTTTTTACATGTAATATATTATTTTACTATGCTACTTTTTAAAAAATGAATTACTTTTAAATGTAAATATATTTGATAATTTAATCTAATTTATGTAAAGTAATATTTGTTTAAAAGTAACTTTTTAACATCAAAGTAAGTGAATGTGCTATCCCTAGTAGGTTTGAAGGAACTAAATATAAAAACTTTAATCAAATAACAGCTTTTACAGCTTTACTAGTTTTTTGTCATTTGGAAATTAATTTCCAATTAATTTCCGATGGAGTGTTTAACTGCGGTGGGAATTTGCGAAAATCTAAATCGGATTTTACAGTTAATTCACTCTTTTTATAGATTACCATCGCAGTTTAATCAAATACCTCGCATTATTAGAAATACTTCGCATTTACAGTGAAATCTCGTGATAAATCAACGAATTACATAGTACCTCGAGAAACCTCGTAAGAATTTCGATGTTTTCATTTTTCCAAATTTTCTATAAAGGTTTTTCCGATAAATTACCGCACTTTATTTTGATCATCGGTCGCGTATTTTTACGATGGAAAATAATACAATTACGCACTTTTGCGTAAAAACCGATGCATCGCTATCGTAATTCTCGTAAATCTCGTACGAGATTCCCGCCGGGTCCGATGGCGGGATGCTCTAATTGTTCTAATGAAATTTTGTTACTTAAATGTGCATAGCTTCTTGTAGAATTATTCGTTTTTTATAACATTTTCACCATTATAATACTTATTTAAAGCTCTTTCCAATCATATATAATAATCAAGTATATAAATATTTAAAATATCTTACGCGCATACCTACTTAATGGTGCTTATGACATTATGCATCGCAAATTATTTTTTTAGTTTCCAATATAACCAAATTTTTTTTAAATGTTAGAAATGAACTGTTTACTATTATAGGAAGTCCCAACTTTGCTTTTAATCTTGGTTTTTGCTCGTCACCACATCGCTTTAAAATGATTTGCTATAAACCAAAACGGAGACTTTGGTATTTACAGGTCCATGGTATTTACATTTCCTCGTAAATACCATGGACCTATATGAGATGGACTTGCAACATATGTTTTTTTTGCGAACCATGCTCGTTACGTCTTGTTACAAATCTTTTGTTTAAAACAAAAGAAATTAATTTATGTTAAAGTCTGTCGGATTCATCGAAAAGTTTTGGTCTCGTCTAACCAGTCAAATCAACTTCCTTTTTGTTATTCAAGATAACAGCAGTAAAATCAGGTTTAAAGCTTAATTTTTTATAGCTAGATATTCTTAATATTTTAAGAAATAACGCTGATGATGATATAGAAATTGAAATCATTTACTTAACTACTCTAGTACATGTATAACTAGAGATATAATAAATAATACAAAATATTAACTAGTTTTGTAGCAACCTAAAGCACAATGGTTTTATGTCCAGGGAACTACTCCATCTATTATATTGCTGTAGACTTCGAGTTTATGAATATTGTAGAATTTTCTATTTTTATGTTTAACAACAGAAATATATACAGTTAAGGATAAATAACTCATACATAAAATGAATGTAAATACAATAAAGAAAAAAATAATTTATCACAGTTTTAAAGAATTCAGGCAAGCCAATTTATGGCAAACCGCAAGAATAACTTAGTATTTAATTTTAACATAATATGATTTACCAGTTATATATAAACTAAATTTTATTTGATAAAAACTAATGGGTTATTATGTGCCTTTTATGACAAATGAAATAATGCATGAAATATGAAAACATGAAAAACGAAAACAAGAAATATCTGGCCGCATTTTGCAAGATAATCTTAAGTTTGAATAACTTTTTAAACGGTTTTGCATTATCCGATGAATTATAAAAAATCCCATTAGAAAATACACCTACTAAAATAATAATGCATAGTGGAATATATATTATGGAGCTTATAGAGTAGTCGAGGCAAAAAATGGCGGCATATCGGAAAAAATGCTCAAAAAATACACAAAACTAAGGCTGGTGAATGAAGGACCAAGGAGTTGAATAAAACCAGACCATGACAAAAAATTTTATTTAAGCTTTTTTACATTTCGCTATACTTTTTTTAGTCATTTTAAAATTATCCTTACAGGTCTATTTTATTATTGACGGAACTTTGTTTACACGAAAAAAGTTTACAAACATTTATCTTGGAAAAATAATGAAAATCTGTTCGTGCCGACCACTAATTTCTTTTACCATGGTGTAATTTGTTTAGTAATTTGTCAACGCGTGAAGCAGTTACTTTATCCTGGACAGTTTTATAAAACAAATGCTATAAAAGTTTAAACTAATACCACGTGATCAGAGTTTCTATTTAAAAATTGTGGGGAGCCATTTTAATAGATTTTTTTGTTGACGGGTGATAATTTAGAGTTTGTCAGATACTCGCATGGCTCGCTGATTTCTGCGGCCTCTTTGATGTAAAACAATAGGATGCACGTCCATCTCTTATAGGTCCATGTAAATGCGAAGCCGAAGCATGCAGACCATATGTAACTTCAGACAGTTAAATCAGAACAAATCAAATGGTTTACTTTTTTTTTTTAGTTTATTTGTTATAGGAATTAAAATCTTAAAGATGACAGGATTAGTTTTACATTAAAGTTTTATTGGCTTATGTTTTGTTGAAAAGGCGGCCAAAAATTAGTCTTATGTTTTTATTCATACTCAAATCAAAATTATTACAATTCAACGTATATTTTGAAGACAGTATGTTTTTGGCCAATTGCTTGAACCACTCCGAACTATTTCACCTATACCGTGGACACGCCTGTGAAGATTTGCTATTGGTGTGCTGAATGATTCAGCGGCTTTGTTAAGGTGAAAACTCATCGCTTCGTACTTTGACCACTGCAAGCGCAACTTGCTCTTCGGTGTATGGTTCTTCTTTTTTCTTTTAGAGCAAATTCTTTCGAAGCATATTTTACATTATAAGTGATTTGATGATGATTGATTTTAAATTTATACAAAAAGATCCTAAAGATTGATTGGTTACTTGAGATTTAATTAACGAAAGTGTCATTTAACAAGTGAGCAATAATAAGTATTGGCATAACCGCACCGGCGGTAAAAAAATTCGTTAAAATGCGATAAAATACTGATTAGGCATTTTTACCGCACTTCGGTAAAATTGTGTATTACGCATTTTTACCGCACCCTAACCCTAACCCTAACCCTAACGATAAAATTGCGTATTACGCATTTTTAACGCACTGCGGAATTACAGAAGACGGTATAATCGCGTAAAAATGGGTAAAATTGGTAAAATTGCGTATAAATGCGTAAAATCGGTAAAATTGCGTAAAAATGCGTAAAATCGGTAAAATTGCGTAAAAATGCGTAAAATCGGTAAAATTGCGTAAAATTGCGTAAAAATGCGTAAAAATGCGTAAAAATGCATAAAAATGGTAAATTTGCGTAAAAGCTGTAAAATGACGGTAACTATGGTAAATTGTGATAAAAGTTAGTGAAAGCGGTTTTACCAGTATACTTGTTAAGTTTAATTATGTCAAATAAAATTTCCGAGAGTTTTTTGCCCATTTTCAAAAAAAAAAAAAAAATATTATTAGGCATTTAAAAACTTAAAAATTTATAAAAAGTTTTTTTTTTTAAATTAAAATTTGATATCATCTTATTCAGAAAAAAATTCTCTACAACAAGATCAAAAAATATTTCTATAAACATTTCGAAGTTTTTTTCGAGAAAAAAATCATTTGTAAAAACGCAATTTTTTAAGTAAATTATTTTATCGTAAAAAATTGCGTAAACTAGAAGAATTTATCGGTGTTTGTATTTTTTCGGCCATTGCTATAAAGCATAAAACGTATACGTCACTAAAATTCACGGACTTTTTTTATCCGTAATACATCATTGATAGCAATTGTTGTTTTAATTTTTATTTAGTAGGCCTACTTAATAAACTTTATTAGTTATTAAGTAGGCTGTGCTGTCTATTTTATTTTTACAAATATTTTTACATTTTAGTATTTGATGTTTAAAAAAACTGTGTAAAATTGAAATGGGAACATGGATTTAATTTTTTCGGATGACTTAGATTTCGAAGTTGCAGAAAATGAGCTTCGCCACCGATTGCCTCGAGAGGTTGGTGTTTAAAACATTACTTAAAATTACAAAATTTTGATGTTTTTTTAATGATTTTTTATCGAACAAAATCAGAAATCATATTAAACAGGCGCAGGAATTATATTTTTATTTTGTTTTTCAATTTCATTTTAGTTTAATGGCTGCTTTTTTAACGAAGATGTTTCTGACAACGTTTTTCAAAAGCAGTATCGAGTCCCAAGAGCTTTATTAGATATTTAGAAACTAGGCATAAAGATGATTTGCAACATTATACTAAGCGAAATAAAAGCATTTCAGTACGTTTCCAGAGAATGGTATTTCTTCATTTTATTGGCACAGATGTTTTTTTTTTTCATGTCCTCAGAGACTGTCATGGAATCTCTACCAACACAATTTATCGTATTATACTTAATACACAAACATTGAAAATAGCTTCTCCTACACAGTGTAGGAGAAGCTATTTTCAATGTTTGTGTATTAAGTTAATAAAACTATTGAAAGTATATATATATATATATATATATATATATATATATATATATATATATATATATATATGGCTGATGATTGCCGAAAGGCATGAAACTCAGAGTTCCATAAAAAGGTGTTTTTATTCATTTTATACAAATAAATAAATAAATATTGCTCTATTATTCAATAGTATTGAGCACTCTCAAACGCACAAGAGTATTTGTATTATTATACTATAACAATGCATTATATATTTTGTATATATATATATATAAATGTATATATATATATATATATATATATATATATATATATATATATATATATACTCATGTAATTATACATATTTTTATTTAAATAATTTGCTGATTAAAACATACTAAGCTTCCCAAGAAAAACCTCTTTGTTTTCTCTGATCTTTATTGCTAGTAACATTTTAAGTTCTTTAGACAGCATTTTATTTGTTTATTATTTTGTTGTGTATTTTTGTATTATATGGCATATTTGTCGACTATTTACACTTCTCTTTAGTCAAACACTATGAAAAATTTGTTTAATCAAAATAACTATCGAAAACCTACATAAATAAGCATGGAATGTTAAATTTATGCATGCATTGTTAACGAAACACAACAACGAACTGAATAATCGAATAAATGCATATTTTAAGTAATTAGTTTGTTATGGAGTTACCAAAATCCTTTTCAGTTTTATCTATAAAATATCTACATAATAACACAAACAAAGAATGTTCAATGATTTTGAAGCACTAGCGTTGTTCCAAGAATGGGCGCTAAAAATCACGAAGAAAATATATAAAATTGAGATCAAAAATTTATTTGAAGTTTTTTTTCGAAAATACGCATTTTTTATCTGAAAAGGCGATTCCCTTGTTCGTTATAACATTGGATTTAGTAGCGAAGTTTTTATCTTAAAAACGGAATTTTTTGAATGTTTATAGCAATGGTCTTTTTTTTTCTTCGCTTTTTACAGTAAAAACTTCGTGTTTTACGGGAAAAAAATCGTTTTTTATGTTTATAGCATTGGCCCCAGATAGAATATAACTAAATTTTTTTCGTTTTATATAATTATCTATTATATTGACATTTTTTTATATAATTTATTTATTTAAAAAAGAGTTGCCTAACTTTATCCAGCATCTAATTCTACTTTTGAATTTAGATATTTTATGAAGACAATCCTTAACAAAAGAAGCAAGTTTTAAAAAAAAAAAAATTTGAAACATTTTAACCATAAAAACCATTTTAAACATAAAATGTTGTTGACAAACCAAATGAATTTGTTAAAAGAGAAAATTAATTTGTTTGTTTTATTTTTGGTCAAATTCTTGGTAAGTTTCAATTAAAAAGTTTTTTTCAGATAAACAAGGTCCGTTTTACGCTGCTAATTTGATATTTGCTATATCTTTATATTATATATATATAAATATATATATATATATATATATATATATATATATATTTTATATAATATATATTTATATCAGTTTTTTTATACTATATATATTTAAATCGGTACTACTATGCAGAAAACTTTTAAATCCAAGGAATTAACTTAAAAATTTCAATTTAAAATTAGACAGGAATACATTTATGCTTCCCGACAATCTAGTGAATACTTATCATTTATGCGTAGTAACAATTTTCATTATGGGAGTCTTTTATTTAATCTATTTAAAATCAAGTTAAAGTTTCACTTTCCATTTCACAGAAAGACTGCATTTCAAACTATGCACTTAGAAACGTCAATTGCAAATCGGAAAGATATATATACATATATATATATATATATATATATATATATATATATATATATATATATATATATATATATATATATATATATATATATATATATATTATATGACCTTTTACTTACCCTGAAAACCTGTCTAAAGATTTTTAATAATCCTATTCTTGAAGCTTATGATATTACTTCCTTAAGATACTGCTGCTCGGCTGAGAAAAGCAAATATAGTTGTAAATAAAAACAAAAAATGACAAAGTTTTCAACATTTACATAATCCAACTGACTCAACCATCAGCAATTTAAAAACATTTAAACCTACTGCATCTCCATTCCATGATCCCGCCATACTAGCATTTAATCCCAAATAAGTTGCTGAGCATCAATCTCAAATGTAAAAGTTATGATACAAGTCATATGTCTAGAAAACAGATCATATTTTCAATACTAATGCCTATGCATGCGTTGTCAAAACTTATTAATGTTATAATTAATTGAGAGATTAAAAATTCTCAACAAAATAAGATATATACAATAATATATGATTTATATATATAATATAAAGCTTAACATATAGTTAATTTTTAATGTCGTTTCAAGCGGTTTTCATCAAATGATGTACATCACAAATGAAAATATTTCTACTTTAAAAAATAACAAGAGTAAGTTGTTTTAAAACACTTCATCAAGAGTGAATAAAACTTTAAGCACTGTAATGCTGAGTCAAAATTTGTTGGCTCTTAAGATGGCTGTTAAGTCAAAACAACCTATGAATTTAGTGTAACAATATTTTTTGAATATATCATAAAGTTTTTTAAGGTCTTATTGTCTGTCGAAATCCGTCCTCGTTTTGAATCATCACCATAAGAAAATTATTTTCTTTTGCATATGTTTAGCAGCTAAAGCTTCAAGTTTTTTAAAAAAGTTTTATTAAATTATGTTCCTATTTAAATTTTTATATAAAGTTTATATAATCGTTTGGTCAACACGAAGTCGTATTTATATTATTCAATATTAGGCTATATTACCTATAAAATAATTTGTGCCGTGTCTTAAGTCCCCAGATTCCTAAATCGTACCATTACGGCTTAAAAAATACTTCTCGCTTTTACTTACTCTCGGCTGACGTTGGTTTTACTTTTGCTTTTAGGTCATAATTATGTCATAGTTGTCAATTTATGTCATAGTTGAAAATTTTAATAAATGGCAACATGGAGATGTGAAAAAGACTTTAACCAAACTTAATTTTAATTATATTTTATCACATCTGATCCAACGTTACGGTGTCATTTTAAGGGTTCAAATAAGAATGTTATAATATCAAGTTGGTACATTTGTAAGTGGTGAAAGAGACTTGACACACATCTCTTGTGTGTTTTATAAATGCTGCAGGTGGTTCTTACCTACTCTAAGAATATTAAACGCAGGATAAAATATATTTTAACAAATACAGGACAACTTAGTATAATATTTGGATGCTCCTAAAACGTATAGATAATATTATATTGTTATCATATTATATTATATTGATATTGTCAGAATGTTTTAAACTTGCTTTTTTTAAACATATGTTTTTGATATCACATAATTTTTTTAACTTGATGAGTTCTAAATGTAAAACGGATTCTTTCTTGAGAGGTACAACTTAAGCAACCCCGTTCAAAGTAACCCATGCCCTGTTAAAAACCACCCTAACCCTATTAAAAATTTGCCAAGATAATTTTTTTAAGATTTGTCACATCAAAGAAGAAGAAAAGCGAAAAAATTGATAAATGCCCCAAATGATGCTATTGGCGTCTTAAAGCACCATAGCGCATAATTAGGGTCGTTTTTAAACATTAGGCATCCACTTAAAGTGTTTAGTAATGTATAATATGTTTACTCTTTCACAGATTTCAAACCAATATAAAAGGTTTCAGGAGGATTGTATCAATGGTATTTAACTACAAATCTGTTATTGTTATACCTACAGCATACATTATTGGGGCCTCCAGCAGAAAGACAACCAATAAAAAAGAGCATGAAAAATATAGCTTCCGTGTTTTTTTCTATGGTTTCTCTGGTTTCTCTGGTTTGTTTAAGCAGTGTTTCACCACCACTATAATAATATCGGAATATAACAGCATCATCAAGAAATAACACTTTTCGCTCGTAAGTACGTTGGTAATATTAACTGCAGATTAAACTCAGAAGGTCCGAAAAAGTGGGAAAAGTTCTTAAGAAGTAATTATGAAATTATTTTATAGATGAATATTTCTTTAAAATCAACCCGAAAAACTATAATAAAAAGCTTTATGATCTTCTCCTTCCAACTCCGAAAATTGTGTGACTCTAAAAAATGAAAAAAAAAAAAAAAAAAAAATTATAATTGAATTAAGTTTCATAATGCTATAAAGTTTTATAAAACAATTGAGACTTTACAAAATAATGGATTCACTCGGAACTCTGTCTCGTCAGGTTTTTCTTGGTTTTTCGGAGTGTCGGAGTTCGAGAGAAGTCGAGAAACCTCGACAGAACTTCGACGAGGTTTTTAGAAAATATCAATTTTTACTCGTAAAATAATTAAAGTCTTATTTCTACGCCGCTTTTACAATAGCTCATGTTGCTTTCAAAATATAAGTGTTCTCTTTGTTCAATACAACACTAATTTACATCGCAAAGTAATTAGTAATGCACAGTGGGACAGGTGGTGGTGGTGGTGAAAAAAACCTCAAAAATCTTCACATGACGAAAGACTGTTGCTCAACAACCGCACTAGATGGTACAGTGTTTTTCAGATGGTCAAAAGATTTTTGGATTGCTGAGAAGCTGTAAAAAAAAACACTCGAAGAACTAAACTGCTTAAACATGTTAGATGAAATTGACTTGGATTTCTTAAAATCGCAGTCTGACTTATTGGAAGTCATTGCTGACGCAGTAGTTCGCTTGGAAAAACCAAGTACAACAGTTTTGGTGTGTGATATCATTATGGAAACGTTGGAAAGGAAATTGAAGGTTGTAGAAACTGACATCAGTTCTAATTTTGCAGAAGCGTTAATCTCCAGATACGAAAATCGTAAAAACATTATATGGTATCATTGAGTCGTTATTTGCACAATCACAATTTTTTTAAAAATAAAAACCACACATTTTTTTACGCTTCCAAAAAAGATATTCAAGTTTATGCTGCGAAACTATTTGATCAACTATTTGCAACAAAAGAAAATAGCCTCCAAACAAAATCAGATGATCACGCTAAAAGCAATCTAGAAGAACCAACACAATCGACATCTTTTTTGGTTGAAGTTCAAGAAGTTTTATATCAAAATAAATCAACAGCTAAAAAGCCAAAAAAAATTTAAGACCTTCACCGATCAGTTAAAAGAATACGAAGTAACTGGTGTGAAATCAGAAGCAGTTTTGAAATTTGAACTAGCCATCCATGTTTTCATCTTTTTAAAATATTATTTTAAAAGATCTTCAGAATAAATACTTTTTTAATATTTTTTTTTAGATTTTACTATAGTTACCCCAAGAAGTCTTTATTATAGAGCACCGCGGAAGGGCATTTAACAGAATTTCATTTCAGATATTTTTCTACAAAGAAATGCTACATGGTTTCTTAACTAAGTAAATCAGCTTCATTTTAAAATCACTCTGATATGGTGTTACCAATCTTTTTAAGCATCTTTTTAAAATAATTTTTAAAGTTTAAAAAAAAAATTTTCCAAAGCGACTTGATGTCAAGCTTTTATATTATTGACAGCACAAAAAATGTGGAGCAGTAAAATATATAGCTTCAATTTGCAAACCTTTCAGTAACAGAAAGTTGCAGCCTCTGAAGATGTTTTTCCATCCAAGCAACTTTCACTAGCCTGCTGACCTGAAGTAATATTGAATTTATTCTTAGGGCATGGAGTGCAATTGAAGCTATTAGACGTGTTATGTTCATAGCCAGGAGGACATTTTTTGCAAAAGTAACTATTTAGACGCAGTGCAGAGGCTCCCGGACAAACTTGGCAGAAATTTAGATTCGGAGACCTTCTCTGTAGTATTTGATCTATAAACATTCCATTATTACTAACAGGACTTTTCAAATTGTAGTTCGTCTGATACAGTGCTAAGCTTTGGTTGACTCAATAATTTGGGTAGGTAGCAAAACTTTGCTTCAGCTCGAAGAAGCAATTTTGTTGCAGAATAAACTTTGGGCAAAATATGATCGAAACGCAGTTCAATGCGCCATTTTGATCCGTCCAATTGAGGCTATAATTTGCCTTCTATTTTACCTTCTACATTTGAACAATAATGTTCCAAACTTTTACCGCATGGTTCAAATGTATACGGATTAGAATGAGTGCACTTCAAATGATTTTCTCTGTATTGATTTGAAACTAAAAGACCATCTTCAAACTTATAGGATTTCCCTGCCAATTGATTTTCTAATAAAATTAACTTCATATTGGTTTCATGAGAAAGATTAATTGGTGGAGGTAGATGTATACCCAATTTTTTAAGAAAAAGTGGTCCTTGCTCATAGCTCGAAGTTCATCCATTTTCCACGAGCCACTCTTTGTTCGGAATACTTAAAAAAGCAAATCTCTTTGTAAACGCAGTATCTTGAGTGCATAAAATAAAAATTTCAATAGTATCATTTTCACCCGTCATAGTCGCTGGGATTAAGAATTCATCTGTTTTGGTGACACAATTTGAACATTTACACATGTTAATTGGAATAGTGTAAATTAATGTTCCTGCATCACCACCAGGATTTTCAAGTAAATCTGTACATACTGGTTTTTCAACTCCATGATTCATGTATGTCAGGTAATTAGATTCATGTATGTCAGGTAATTAGATTCATGTATGTCAGGTAATTTGATTCATGTATGTCAGGTAATTAGATTCATGTACGTCAGGTAATTAGATTCATGTATGTCAGGTAATTTTTTATTATTGTGATCTTATAATACCTTATAAGATGGAGAGCTTCGTATTTGGTGAGAGGATTTTGGAGTTGATCACTAGATGATCCTTTCAATGGACTTTTGAAAAAGATAGTTTCAGCTATTAGAAACAACTGAATGGAGATTTATTTGACAAAGGCTAACTTACTCCAAAACAAAAACAAAAAAGAGAACCAAGTATATCCAATTGCTCATTGGTTTTAAGGGTTTTTTAGACATCCGGCATAACGAAAAAAATCCCCAATTACGAACCGTCGTAATTACAAGATTTTAATTTCCTAACATTTTCGTAATACATGAACTCTTAAAGTAAAATTTTCGAAAGACAGTGTAATTACATAAAGCCTGACGGAAGAGGCTGTTAACAGTCAAATTTGTTACACATGCATAAGAAATGTTCTAAAAATTACATATAAGTGATAGATCCATCCACGCAAATTAAAAGTTAAATTTTATGACAAAATTCATTTACTTAACATTTATTTGGGTGGGTGGACAAAACAAAAGCAAAAATTTAATTAAAAATTGACAAAGCTTCATTAAAAGTGTTTTTAGAAACACTAGAATGTTTACGAATTTAAACGTGAACTAACGAAAATAGTACATGAAAATTGCAGCTAACATCCTATTTTTTTAAATCAAAGAGGCCGCAGAAATCAAAGAGCCATGCGAGCTTCCGACAAACTCTAAACTTTCACCAGTCAACAAAAAAATCTATTAAAATGGTTGCCCACAATTTTTAAATAGAAACTCTGATCACGTGGTAATAGTTTAAACTTTTATAGAATTTGTTTAATAAGAATGTTTAGGATAAGTAACTTTTTCACGTGTTGACAAATTCCTAAACAAATTACACCAAGGAAAAGGAAATCAATGGTCGGCACGAACAGGTTTTCGTCATTTTTTCCAAGATAAACATTTGTAAACTTGGGAACTTTTTTCGTGTAAATAGACCTGTAAGGATAATTTTAAATAGACCAAAAAAAGTATAGCGAAATGTAAAAAAGCTTTGTCAAGGTCCGATATCATTCCACTCCTTGGTCCTTCAATCACCAGCCTTAGTTTTGTGTATCTTTTGAGTATTTTTTTCCGATATATCGCCACTTTTTGCCTTGACTTCTCTATAAGCTCCATAATATATATTCCACTGAACATTGTTTTTTAGTAGGTGTATTTTCTAATGGGCATTTTTATTACTCGTTTGGTAATGCAAAACCTTTTAAAAAGTTATTTAAATTTACAATCATGTTGCAAAATGTGGCTAGATATTTCTTATTTTCGTTTTTCATATTTCATATATTATTTCATTTGTCATAAATGGCACATAATAACCCATTTGTTTTTGTCAAATAAAAATTAGTTCATATATAGCTGGTAAACCATGCAGTGTTATAATAAATACTTAGTTATTCTTGCGGTTTGCCATAAATTGGCTTTGTTAAATTCTTTAAAATTGTGACAAAAATATTATTTTCTTTATTGTATTTGCATTCATTTTATGTATGAGTTATTTATCCTTAACTGTATATAATTCTGCTGTAAAACATGAAAATGGAAAATTTTATAATATTCATTAGCAATAAGTCTACAGCAATAAAGTAGATAGTGTGGTTCCCTGGACATGAAACCAATATCCTCTAAGCAGCTAAATAAGATGTTTTTATTTTGTATTATTTATAATATCTCTAGTTATACATGTACTAAAGTTTTGAACTAAATGATCTTAATTTCTATATCATCATCAGCGTTATTTCTTAAAATATTAAGAATATCTAGCTATAAAAAATTAAGCTTAAAACCTGATTCTATTGCTGTTATCTTGAATAACTAAAAGGAAGTTGATGTGACTGGTTAGACGAGACCAAAAGTTTTCGATGAATCCGACAGACTTTAATATAATTTCATTTCTATTTTTCGAAACAAAAGCTCAATTTATCTGAAGAAAAGAAAGGTTTCTTAACCTCAGTCTTTCCGAAAGAGACAGTAGTTGCTTCGGACCAAAGGTTTTCAAAGCTAAGGTGTTCTCTGAAATATTTGTGCTGAAATCTTTGATAGAGCTGGACAGAACTTTTCCTTGCGTTGTTGGGGATGTTGATTTTACAATGGCAGTCAAATTCTTTTGTCTTTCTAATTTCGTACAGGGATGTGGAATTCCTTGTCCCACTTGGGCATAGCAATGTTGACAAACTAGTCTTTCTGCAGGTTTATTTGAATCATCTTCAGCGCCTTGATAAACGAATTTTTCCGAAACACATTCAACCATAGGGGCCAATATTTTTTCCATTTTTGATTTGCGCCCATTTTCACAAATAAAACATTCACATTTTTTCCCTCTAATAACTCTGGTATTCAGGTCTAAATTTTATAGCACATGTGTAGCAACTATAATAACTAAAATAGCGAAACTAAATTTTAAATGAAGTAAATTAAACATCAATATAGTTATAATTACCTTCATAACACGGCTGCAAAATGAAGTAAGGATCAGTCCCTGCAAGACTTTTTCTACATTTTGAGCAAAGCATGGTGGGAAGGTCAGGATTATCCGCTGAATAATCCAGAATGTAGTTTTGATAAGGTTTGAGTAGTCATTTTTCTTTTTATTTAGATTTAAATAGGTTGTTTCAGGATTATTTATTGGTCTTAAATCCGTGCCTTTCCTGAAGCAGCAAATGCAAATTTTTTTTACAAAATCACTATGTTCTTTTGCATGTTTAGGCATTTTAAATGAATGCTTCAAATAAAAACTTCTGATATGGGTTGATAATATTAGCATGATATATCGGTCATATCAATTAAATGTCAATAAAATAGCTATAAACATATATCAATATAATGGCTAAAAACATGCTTTGAGTTCGTATATCAACGCGTGCAAAGAGTTATTATGCAACTGTTAACAATTAGCAACTGCTAGCTTTTACTAATTGTTAATAATTAAAGGTTGCTTTGTATTGTTTTTATTTCAATAAAAATGTAAATAGAAAGTAATAAAAATTATTTATCCGTCTGTAAATTTCAATGTTAAACAAAAATTTTTAAAAACTTTAAAAAAAAATTGATAAATCTATCACAAACATTTCTGAAAATCTAAATATGGGGCATGGGGTCGATTTTGTGGTGTTCGAGAAGATCCCCCAAATTCCCCCAGGGTATGGTTTCAAAAAACACTTTTCAATTTTTTTCTTGTTTTATATTAAACTAGATCAAAGTTCATTGACAGATTTCAAATTACATCAAAAAAAAATTTTTTGTTTAAAAGTTGAGACCATTTAAAGTTATTTCAGGGGGTAATTTTAAGCTTTGCATTGTTATAAATCTTAAACGAAAAGAAATTTTTAATGAAATTTGAAATCTGTCGATGAATTTTGATCTTGTTTATGATAGAATAAAAAAAAAAAATTTTACGATTAAAGGAGACATAGTTCTAGGAAGGGGGCAGTTAGGGATCGGGGCGGGGTTGGTTTAGCTCCAATAACCCTAGTTTTTTACAAGTCATCCTCATTTGCTACCAGTATCAACATACTAAAAATTTGAGTATGCCACATGCTTCTTAGTTACCTATCTTGAACTACAAAATTCCTGGGCACTGCCCTAGAATATGTGTTTTCTCCCCAGGCCCCCACTAAAAAAAGTTGTGGTTTACATTTTTTGAATGAGGAAATGTTTTCTAATGATAATCAAAAATAACACTTCTGGGGATGTGTTGCAAGGTCTTAGAGTATGTTTTTATGCACCGTGACTTATTGATAAAACTCCAAAGTTTGAATTATAAAGATATAAAAAAGTGTGTTTCCAATTAAATTCAGTTTTCTTACTTTTGCGAAATTCTCCGCAGCGAAGGTTGATAATACGGATGTAAATACAAAAATTTTCCACCTCTTATTTGGTTTATTCATGCAAAAATGACTTAATTCTAAACTTAACTCTTGTTCGTCCCGGTCACAAATGAATGGTCACAGAGCCAAATACTTATCTTTGCTAAGATAGTAGACTTCCAAGCTCATAGGAAATAAAAAAAACTTTTTTTTTAATATTTTTTCAACTTGAACAGCTGCAACTTGTTTTATTTTTGTTGGTTTTTCAAAATGAAATGGTATCAAAGTAAAAACTCTTGTCCTAATCCGGTTTTCTTTATGAATAACAAATATTTAAATTCGCAAGAAGCATGGTTCTAAAAATTAACAAGGCTGCATATTTGAGAAATATACTACTTTTGATAAACTTCAAAAGATTTACGGTATCTTCGGCCCTCTAAAATGAAGGTTATATGGGCCCACCCACTCAAGCCTTTTTTGACGATGTTCTAAATGCACTAAATCATTTAGTTAAACAATTCTCTGGGTTGCTTGAAGAAATAATAAAGGCTATTGATTACTCCTGGCTTAGTACCAGTATTGCAAAATTTACTAAAGAAGGTTTAAAGACATTGAATTGCTAAAACAAGATAGGTATAAATACTTGTTTTATGATGATGGCTAACAGAGACACAAAAAGTAAATTAGGCATTGCCAAAAAATTTTCATACAACAGTAATATCAACTTAGATAACATAAACACAAAAAAAAAAGTATTTACAAGAAAAAAAAACAAAAACAACAAAAAAAAAAAATTAACCGATATTTATTGAAGCTCTGCATTTAAAGACAAGTAAACATCAAAGTCTTTCTTAAAGTTGTAACACACTGAAGATGCTTTTAATTTTTATTTCAACCTAACAGCATGGTATATTGAACATAGATTTACCATTGCCAATAAAGCTAAAGACACTCCTCTGAAATGCTCAACTAAACCAAAACAAACTAAAACCTCTCTCTCGCAAACCTCTCTCTCTGAGATTGCTTTGAGAAATGGATTTGGGTTATTAATTTCTTAAAAATGAATGGTTCTCCATTTTGTGCAACTTTCCAAAATAACGGCATGATTTTTTTAAAATCCTTTAATAGTTTTCTTTCGTTATTTTATTTTATTTGCAAATATTTTTGCGCTGCTCAGTCAAAACTGAGCAGTGAATGCCTCAGGGAAGAAAAAGTATAAGCCCTAAGATTGGGAGTACTAAAAATTCTTTTCTTCGGACAGATGTTCAGAGTAAACTAAAGACTCACGTAGATAAAGAAAGTAAAGACGCACGTAGATGAAATAGCTTTTATGCCTATATGATGCACTAGTACCAGTTCGTTACACAGTCCATCCTCACATAATATTTTCTAATGCTTTAGAGTCATAAATGTTATACATAAAAACCATTATTTTCTTATATCCCATGTTCAACAATTTTATATATATAATATTATGATATTACTAATAATACTAATAACATTATTATATTAAAAAATGACGCTGGATTAAATAGGAGAATTTCTAGCGGAATAATGGTCACTCCAGAGTGGATTAGATACTTCCTCGTTCTAATTCTAGCCTAGCTTTTGAAAAATTGTTTTAGCCCAGTGTCTCTATTCATTTGAAAATTGTCATTTCTAATTGGATCTTGCCATGGCGATACTTATTACAGGCCTTCCCGTCGCGAATCCGTATTTTTAACTGGGGGCGGACAATCTTACGGAAAATATAAAAAATGGCTGAAAAAATATGCGAGCTACATTATTTTCAGTTAATTTATTAAATTTAAAAGGAACTGTTCCAATGCACAAAGTGTCTAATGCAGTTTTATTAAATGTCATAAAATTTTAATAAAACAAGAAGTAATGAAAAACAACATTTTTCAGAATAATGAATGAGTTTTATTTAAAAACGAAATCACAAAAGAAAAATAAACAACCTTTAAAATAATGCAAAAAAAGCTATTAAAATAATCATCAAATATTAGAAATTGTTATGAAAAATGTACATAGCAATACTTTTTAATGTTTTACAGATAATTTTAAAACCTTTAATGCAGGTTCTTTAGAGGATTTAGGTGAAATAAACAAACAATAATTTTTAAGAAATATGTTTGACAATATAACACCATGTTTCTTTAGCATGTTTAAGTTATAAATATCTGATATCATCATAAATATATTGCACAACGACTTTCTGCATGTCATTTTTTTCTCAATTTCAAAAATAATGTAACAAAAAAAAACCCACTGAACACAGCAATCCAGAGGTACCCTCAATCCACCTCTGTCCATAGTTTTTGTGTAGTCTCCATACAACTGAAAATAAAATGCAGTGTCAGTCAACAATTCATTTTCACTGACATCATCTTTTCTTGTAACATAGCCTGCAATATAAAACAGAGCCATTTTTGTACTCAGTGGCAAAGATGCTTCTAGTTCAGGCAATTGATTAATTATATCACAAGATTCTTCACTTCTAAAATAGCCACATTTTTGACATAAATGCTCAATATCAGTAGTGTAATCTGAAACATCAACTTTTAATTCCAATAACAGTTTAGCTTTTTCAATGTTTAATTTTTCAACAACATTTTGAACAGTTATAAAATATGTTCCGCCTGAACCTTGTCTAAACTTACTGAATGCTTTTTCAATATAATCTGTTGAGAACTCTCCTAACATAACATAAATGAAATTGTTTTTTAACAAATATTTACACATCTCTACTAACCCATAACAAGTATGCCAAATTGAAGTACCTGTATCTCTAGTTAAGGATTTTATTCTACACCCTTGTTTACCACTCATTTTAAGAGCCATATCCCCGAAATCAAGTAAATATTGCAAATTCATGTCTAGTTCTTCCGAAATAACTCTTTTACGAGAATCTAAAAATCGAGTGTCGCCATAAATTTCTTTTACACTAACTATTTTCCAGAATTTAGTAACTTTTTCTAAAAAACAAATGGTTTCATTCATATTACAAGGGTGGATAACTTTTGAATAAGTTTTGAGAGCAGCTATAGTTTCATCACAAAACACTTTTAAACAGTGTGAAACATTTTGTCTTTCAATAGGTTTTGGATGTATAGCTACAAAATTTAGTCTAGATAATTTAATTAGCTGATCTTTCTCAAAATCAAATAAACATTTAAGGTCACTCCATTTAGCAGTCATATTTTGATTTTTTTCAAAATGCAATTCCTGTGTTTTTTCTGTTATCCAGTTATTTCTGATACTTTTTAGTAGATGAACATAATCAAAAAGTAGAAAAATCCCACATTTTGTTAACCAAGGTTTTTCTTCAACTCTCTCAAATAAATTAAAAAAAGCTTGATTTGTTCGATTTCCATCACAAATAACTGAAATAACTTTTCCATTGCTAGACTTGATTGAATTAATAACATAGCATACTTGCTCAAACAAAAAAGAAGCATCCAAATGACAGACAGGTATCATTTTGCACAAAAAAGATGGTCCACCTTTTAAACATTTAACCATGATACCCAAAACAGTATTTGCTAACAACTCAGGATTATTTTCAGCTTTTCCAAATAGAGAACCACCATGGTAGAGAAGAAGAGACTTTACATAAACCTCATCTACCAGTATTACACAATTTCTCTGATTCTCCTCTATATTTGAAAATACAGTGCTGATAAAACTAATATCTGAAACATTCTTTGTCCTAGATGTAATTTTTGTCAGTGTTTTTACACTCGGAAGTTTAAAATCTTTTCTTAACTGATTGTATAGACTTCGAGATGTTGAAAAATAAGAATACGATCTGATGATTGTTTCTATACTATAAATTTTTTTACCTACTTCTGATGCATTCATAGATGCAATATGATCTTGTAATATCAATCTTTGATGATCAACTTCAATGTTGTTCAGATAGCGAATTGTTTCTTCCACTCTTGACCAACAATCAAGAGTGGTAATATGGTTTTTAGATAATGAAGAAATAAAGCAACGAACACCAGCATGAAAACTTTCAAATTTAAAATTGCTTGAGATATGAACAGCAAACATAGGTATACAGTTAACATAAAAGGAATTTGATTGGATGTGCAAAACTTCATTTACAACAAAAGTTGTTACATGACAAACAAATTTATGATTTTTAATATCTTCACATAAAGAAATGAATGTAAACAAATCACTTTTTAAATATTGTGACAACTCATCACACTTTTCATTTCTGATAGAAGACAACACTTTAGTAGTGGACCTTGGTTTTAAAGGTTGAGTTGGTATAATACTTGATGGAATATTAGGAAAAATTGAAGGAGGTTCGATTGGTCTATCTTTCCCATTGACACGAGCTTTTAAAAAATTTTCTGGAAAATGTCTTTCACAGACAACAGTATCTGGCTTATTTGGAAAATTACTTCTTGGAATTGAATTTATCCAACGATTTCGTTCTTCTTCATTCGAGGGAAGCCTATAAACTCGTACTTTATTTTTAGTGTCATAGTTTCCTCTACATCCAGGAATACAGCACTTTTTAACCATTTTGTGACTATCAACTGCTCTCAAATCGAAGTTTTAAGACTAAACTTTCCGTAACATTGTCCGCCCCCAGTCAAAAATACGGATTCGCGACGGGAAGGCCTGTAATAAGTATCGCCTTGGATCTTGCTCATTTTATTTCTAGCCTAATTCACTTAGCTCTAGCCTAGTGTCAGTACTCTTTTTTTAAGAATTGACATTTCTAATTGAAATAAGTTTTCGCTCGGTGTGATCTGATTCATTTCTTTAATTTCTAGCCTCGGTGTATTTATAGCTTTATTCCCTTAGTTCAAGCATAGTGTAATTATTCGTTTTAATATTGATATTTTTTGATATGCTGGAAAATCTCCTCAAAAATGACTGTAATCAACATCTACTTTAAACAATTGTGCAAATATGAATCCGTCTGATTGAGTCAACAGTTTGACTCGTAGTGCTTGACTTGAGGCAATGCAAATATTATATATATATATATATATATATATTATTATTATTATTATTATTATTATTATTATTATTATTATTATTATTATTATTATTATTATTATTATTATTATTTATTATTATTATTATTATTATTATTAATATTAATATTATTATTATTATTATGATTATTATTATCATTATTATCATTATTATTATTATTATTTATATTATACAAACTAAATAATTAGTTTGGTTTATATAATATTACTTCAAGTCTCACGCAATAGCGATCATCAGATGTTATAAACCGTAAAAAAACCCGAATTTTTATTAGCCAACAATTATTTTTTAGTTATCAAAAAAGTTCAAATATGTCTACACAAGTTCTTTTCAATGTATTTCATATACTTTGCCCAATTTAAACATTGCACATTACTCACCACAATTACCTTTCTAGATTTCAGCATCACATTAATGATCTTTTTTCATGCCATCATATTTTAAACATCTAAAATGTTTGACGTTATTGAAAAATGCGAAAACTTTTTTCTGTAGATTTTTTTGATTAAGCTTTTGAAAACTGTTGAAAAACAAAAATTTTAATTCTATTTATTTTAAACATTTTTATGCTACTTTACTTTTCTACAACCATGGCCTACTATATTACACGGCCGTATATGTTACATTTTAGAGGCCGATTCTAAGAGGCCTATTTATAAATAAGATGGCTGCGCAATTACAGAGAAAAAACATATCTCATGCGAAATAAATGTAATATTACGAGTACAAATAAAAAGTATTCACAGAAAACTGGCATTTTGTGTTTTCATACCAGCGATTTATGTATATATAAACATATATATCTATGTATATTATATATATTTGTGTCTAATATACATTTTTATATCTGTTAATAATACATTTAAATTGACAACAACATTGGGAATTTATAAAGAAATCACAGGTTAAGGTTTATGTTCTTTTATATATTTTATCCATTTCTATGTTTTATCTATTTATAATATTTGTTTGTTTTTTTAACTTTACTTTTGTCTCTGTCTACTTTTAAAACTTTTAACAGCATCTTTTCTTACAGTGGCATTGATAAGGTTCTGCTTATTGTTAAAAAAGATATTAATTATAATTTTAGAAGCAAAGTTAAAACCCCATTCTTTGTGTAAATCACAAGTAAAAGTAATTGTTGGGAAGTATTTTGATAAAACAAAGGTTGATACTTCTTTGACATTAGCCCCTTGTTTAGTTATTAAATTTGAAAGTTTATCTAAGACTGCAAAACATCCACATGTAAAATCTTTGAGTGAAAGTGAAGGTACAGTAAGACCACCTCTTGAAAGTAATTGTAGATATGGACAAATAACTATATTGTTTGTATCTGTAGCTAGCATAGATTTGCAATAACTGCATTTGCTTCTTTTTATCAATTTCTTAGCTATATAACCAGCAATTGTTGTTGCAACCTCTTCTGTATCAGGTAAGAGAGTTGATTCAGATATCTCATTTGAGTTTAAATCTAATATTTCCAGTAATTCTTTATTATTAGGGTTATTATGGTCTTTCTTTAGATCCTCTTTCCAAAAATTTACATTCTCCTTAATTAAAGACCGACATGCTAAAATAACTTCTGAATGTTGAACTTCTACTAAGCTTATCAGAAATCTCCCCCCACTCATCTGTCTATATTGTGAAAATCTACGCTCTATTGGGTCACTTTGAAGTCGTGAAGTGAGCACATACGAATATCCTTCTTCAATAAGCTCATCTATAAGTAAAGCTTGGGAACGCAGAGTTGTGATAAGAGCAGATGATGTTTGTTTTGATAGTGTAAAATATGGAGATTTCTGCCAAAGTTCAATCCAATTAGCAAGTTGCCTAAAAAAAGTTGTTTTACCATCATCACAAACAATTGCATTACCAAGTTTATTTGGACTAAATTGTTGTTTAGAATTTGAAATAGTCCACCATTTTTGAAAAATAGTAAGAAAACCAGAAATGTCTTTTCGTTCTGGAAAATAACTTTTAAAACTTGCAATTGTTGTTTCATCAAAAATGGACAGTGCAAGAGAAACATTTTGCTTTCTGTTACCAGGGTGAAGACTTTGATATGTGATTTTTGGAGCTTTTCTTAAATTACCCTGAAGTTGCTCATCTTTAGAATGTAGATGATGAAAATCTCCCCAAGTAATATAACCAGCTGGACAACTATAAGAATCATCCTTTATATTGTATGTGAACGATGGAAAGACAAATTTTTTACAGTGTAATAAATTATTTCTGATATTTTTAACTAAGTGAACACTATCATAAAATAAGTATATTTTATTATTCGGACTATCAGGATGATGAATAAACAAACTTGATTGGTTACCAAATTTAGAATGAAGTAAACTAAATGCAGTTACATTTGCTTGATGATTGTCAGTAACAATTCCTCGAATTTTAAAACCAGATAGAGAAAGAGAACTAATAGAATCTGATATTTGATCTGAAAGCCATTTACCACTTATAGTAACTTCAGGTATTGCTTTTATAATAAAAGGAATAGATTTTTTTAAACTAACTATCATAAATGCAACAACTCCTTTGTACAGAGTACCCTCGTCATTTGCACCCACATAAACACCACTACAATATTGTGCTTGTTTCTGAAGATAAAATTCATCTACAATTAGTATTATATCTTCATGTATTGAACCTTTCTCAAGCAGTATTTTAGCACCCTTTATTGCATCAACTCCACCTTGTTTTATTTTATTCAATAAAGAAATTGAAGGTAACGGAAAAAATTCAAGTAACATTTTATATGCTTGTTTAGATGTATATCTTAATAATAAAGCATGTCTAATCATATTGGCAGAATACTGTGGTTGACCCTTGGATTTATAGTATATTCGACTATTTATTTCATCAAGAAGCATATTTCTATTAGAAGAAGCAATGATTTTTATGTATGAAGCAAGATTCTCTAACATACTCAAACAAGTTAATTTGGCATTATGACCTTTAGTTAACCATGGAGGAAGTGGAACATTATTTCCTTTATATTGTAAAGCTACACATAAACAATTGTCAATTTTTATTGATTCAAGAATTAAAGGAAAATGTGTAATTGGATCAAATACTAAACTATAATAAATTATACAATTGAGATGTTTTTTAAATTCAAAGCCTTCTGGTGAATGTTTACTATTTAACATGTTCCAGTCAGTAATTTTATCATTTTTAGAAAAAGAACTAAGTTCATCTTCTTGATAAATCCGAGTTTTAGGTGGTCTTCTCATAGCAATAGGTGATGGTAGTGTGGAAGGACGTTTTAAGCACTCACTTGAAAAAATTTCAGGAATAGGATCCAAATTCCAATTTAACTTGCATTTTACACCACGGATAATGTACTTTTCATTAAAATGCTTTTCACACAAAACAGAGTTAGGTGAAGGCATCCAATCACTACGGTTTACAAAATGAACCCAATAATTTAGTAACTCTTCATTTTTGAAAGGAAAATGAAAAGAAGCAACTTTTTTATCTTCCAAAGAACTGATGTATCCAGTTTTACAACCATATGCAACACACTTGTTAACCATGATATGATTTAACTTTTTAAACTTTTATTAACTTTCTAAAATAGCTATATATATATATATATATATATATATATATATATATATATATATATATATATATATATATATATATATATATCCTTTTTAAACCAATAATCTTATGCAAGTTTAATATTTTACACTTGCAATTTTACACTTTATCACTTGTAGTTGTGTCATTTACTTTTTTTGCGCAAATAGGCCTCTTAGAATCGGCCTCTAAAATGTAACATATACGGCCGTGTAATATAGTAGGCCATGCTACTACTCCATATTATCTTTAACTTTACTGACTTTTTAAGGTGATTAAAAGAAAGACCGTAATAAAGATGTTGTAACCGAATTTTTGTAAAATACACCGAAAAAAGTTTACAAATCGATTTCTTATCAATCCTCCCTAGAAGCAAATGGTCTGTTTCTTTCAGATTAGCTCAATCTACACATTTTACGCTTTTATCATTAAGTTTGATCCTATTATTTGATTAAGTCCTCATATTTGACGAAGACTTGAACTGATTGACGGCCATTGTTCAATAACATAAAAAAATTTAATACCAATTAAAAATCAAATAACAGCAGAGTTAATCTTAATGCAAGAGAGTTTATATACTTTAAACCTTTGAAAGTGAAAGTTCAACAACTAAAACACGGTCACACCGATGGCAGATCTCAGATTGGTTCGTCGCAGATATCGTTTGGTAACTTTTCATTGAACAAAACCAATTCAAATTTTTTACTGATTTGATACTGGTTTTTGTTTTATTTTTCTTGATTTTTATGGTTTGCTGTTGCACGATTCAGTCTTTTTAATTAAGCGTTGAAGTTAAAGCTTCAATTCTAAAATCATTAACGTGCTGGATTAAACAACTTCAAGAAAAACTTTGGAAACAAAAACTGCTTTTCTCCATCAACCAGCTGTTCTAATAAAGATCGCAGAAAAGAATATTTTCAGTAAGGAAAATGGAAAAAATAGAGCACGAAATGAATCGGTACGTCGTCAATTTTTGGTTTACTTCTGTCACTTGTTCTATAACAGTTTAAGTTTCTTAGTTTTAAAAACTGATAAAATAAAGCAGAATGAAGCCAGAGTTCTTAAACAACAACAAGTTTTCTAACTGAATATCAGAACATAAACATGATAAATTTTATACCAGAAACTTGCTATCAGAAAACTGTTTCAGAGAAAGCGTCATTAAATTTATTTAGGCTTCATTAAATTTATTAAAGATTATGAAATGTTACTCAACTCATCTGATTGGGTAATAGCATTCCCAAAAATGCTGTCAGCAAAGGATTTAATACCAGAATAAATTATCATAAGTTGCATATTCAAAATGTTTAGTGTAAACGTTTCAGTAAACAATTGATGAACCATTAAGTTTCATCAACAAACATAAAAAAGGAAGTTTTAAAAATTTTCGTCTCCGCTAAATTATTTTCGCAATAGCAAAATATTGAACGATGTTATTTAGCGTATTGCTATAGCTGAAAGGAGGAAACATTTAAGTCTGGCAATAAAGTTTTTTACTAAAAGCAAATAGAGTTCAAATAAATTTAAAACCGATAAAATCATTGCACATTGATTAATCAAGGTCGTTCCTTCTTTGCCTTGCGACAAGGATTTTGCTATTTTAAAAAGAAAACTTAAAAAAAGAAACAGATCCAATATACATCAACGAATTGCTTAACAAATAAATTATTCTTCAAAAGGTCAAAGGTTTGAAGTATTTACGATTGAAACTAATGACGTTCAAGACAGCAAGAACTGCTTGTATAACAAAGACCTAAAAACTGTTTTAAACGTTTCTCAGTTTTATTAAACAACCCATAGAAGAATGAGCCCAGTATTGCTGAATGTAAATCACTTTGTGTAGGCTCTTTTAACAAGTGCATTTCTACTTAAAAACAATTCAATGAAATCAATTGAATAACAGGTTAATCAAATGGGGCGTAAGTCCATTTTTTTGCCGAAATTCAGTTTTTGTTACTTTTGAATTTCATAGTGCAAATGGCAAAAGTATAACTTTGTTAACATGTAAACCCCTGGACGAAGGTCGGAAAAGATTGAAAATTAGCAAAACAGAAGAGATATAGCCACAGAGATATTCATCACTGAAAAAAAAATCTATTATAGCTTGCAGGCAGAACAACAAAATGTGTTAAGCAAGGCAAGCTTTGCATCCCGGGAACTGTAGGTGAGCTCAGTTGGCATTAAACTAGCCCTTTTTTTATAGATCAGGATCATAACTATTGTTTGCAATGAGTTTCAACCAATCATCAATTTTAACTTGGACTGTTAAGCATGGAACAATATTTCTTTAAAAATGGATGTTTGAAAACTGAAACATGTGGAGACTTTAGACAAATTTTAAGCAATAAAGAAATAATTCAATCGTAAACTTAACTAGTTAACATGATCTTCACACAGTGGGAGAGGAAAAAGTGCTAAATAATGTAAAATTGCGAAGAAACTTGAAAACTTTATAGAAATCAAGACAATATAAATATTTTCTTAATAATTAAAAAATTTAAACAATGTTCAATGTTGAATTTGGAAACATGATAACAGAGAGCACAAAAAAAGTTGATTAGAAATATGTTTGGTATGAAACTAAATGTAAAAGTTTATGCTGAATATTGTCTGTACAAAATAAAAGCAAAATAGTTTTACTCTCTTACACAAAATGAAAATGTCATTTAAGTGTGCTATCACATGCAACAAACCCAACCAATTCCTAAATTAAACGTTGGTGAAGTGTTAAATGCTTGACGAATTCAGCACTACAACTTAACATTTGTTTGAAATGATCAAACATTTTTTGATGCTTGTTCATCAAAAAACAGAAACTTTATTGTTTTGTGTTTTTTGAAAAATCTAATGGAAATCAGTGTTAAGCTCAAAGCTGTCAAACATTTTTTCCAATCATGTATCACTGTTTATAACCTACCGATCAAGAATTTAGACTTATAACCATTCCTTCTCCTCTGGATTATTGCATACTATTTTGCAGTGCTTTAAGCAGTACAAAAAGTAGGAGAAGCTTGGTTTCTTAATGACAACCAAAAAAATGGCTGAACAGGTTCCAAAATAAAAAAACCCCTTTCTAATGACAGTTTAGAATATTACAAATGACTCTCAAGGAAAGATTGAAGTACAAAATGCACGTTCTGCAGAGCATGACTTTATGGAAAAAATAGCTGGTATGCAAAAAGAATGGCTTTCTTTGAGGTAGCAGTTGATGCGAAAGACTTCTATGCCAGTGCCCTTGACAGTGTTTAGAGAATAATGCAGAATGACGTTGATGAGTTTAAAGAAAAGGAACCGTTTGTTTAAATTTAACAAAAATATTCTACTCGGCTTTTTTTTTTTATTTTCGCTATCAAAGAATGTTCTACATTCATTTCTTTAAATGATGTTTTTACATTTATGTACTAAAAAAAACATTAACATCAAAAGCATTCAAATGAACTTTCGTCCCAAACGGCTCATACATTTACAGCGTCTCTGCCGAACTGGAGGTAGGGCGGTATCGGTAAGTGAGTTCCGATGTTAAGTAGAGTCGTTTGATTCAACTACTTTGTTTATATCATAGACTTCTTTAATTGCATAAAAACTCATTAACCAAATCTAATTAATGTAATTAAGCATTTTAGAATAGAAAGAGCTAAAAGAATCTGCAGCTTGGTTTGAATCGATGACACTTAAAACCACGATTGAAACTTCTCTTAACATTTTGTAACATTTTTGCGTCACCCAGTATGCATTAAACACATTTTGACATCAGACAACATGGATGGTAGTTTTTACTTTTTTAAAAGCGCACGTTTGAATGGATGACATATTAGTTTTTAAAATGTTACAAATAAATCCGATCCCGGGGAGAGTCGACGCTTATCATTTAACGAAGACGAAGTTGTGAAAATATTAGGAGTGTTCTAGAAATTTAAGTTATCATTTTTATAAGTCTATCCAAATCCACTTAATTCGCATCCATTAAATTATCGAAATCAAAATTTTGTCACAAATAAGTTTTTCTGCAAAAATGTGTCGTTTTTGAAAAACCTCTCACATTTTAAACTGTTATAAATATAGTTTAAAAAATAAAAGAAAATATTTGTAATGCGACAGTCTTTGTCCCATTTTCAAAATACGCCTTTAAATTATGCTTCAAAGTGCGTGTTGGACTTCAAAACTGTCTTTTAAGTTATTGCTTTGTTAATCATTCTTCAAAATAATTCCACAAGTCCTAATTTAAGCAGATCTAAATCATGCAGGCACTGCTGCATTATTCAGAATTGCTTAAGTTTCTTTTAAAAGTGTGGCTTTTGGATAGATTTTTAGCATTTTTTTTTTTGTTCTTAAAGTTCAGAGTCCCCGTAAGTCAAACCACTTTAAGTCAAATTAAAAAACTTATTGTCGGATATGGAAAAATGCATTCTATAAAAAGGAAACTTACTGGGATGGCAGTTTTTTTTCAGCGACTAAGGAGGTGTCGGAAATATCTGATATCAAACGACTTATTTCTCTTCTATAAATCCTCTTATTAGCCGTTCTATAACTGGTTTATTAGCCGTGAAAATAGTTTGCTGACAAATTTAAGGACGTTTTACTGAAAATTATCATAACCAATGACGGACTTCTATTTCGTAGAACGGCTTTGAAAGAAGAAGTTGTCATGGAGAACGAGTTCGACGATATAATGGGTAATAAAATATTTCTTATATTTACCATTTAAGAAAGATTTTCGATTTTCTAAATAAACCTTCTCTCTTAGTTGAAAAATTTCCACGAGATATATTTACAACACTTGCTGATTTGCTGACATATGATTGGAAAAACTTTGCTCGATGTCTTTCGGTTGATGACTCAGCTATAGAAAATGTAAAAAAAAAGTTTAAAACTACGAGAGAACAAACTTTGCAAATACTAAATCAATGGCGTAAGAATAATTCATCAAAAAAATGGCAAGATGTGAAAAGAGGATTACTTTTGTGCGAGCGTAAAGATTTGATTAGTGAATGCGAACGAAGTAGGTATTTTGAGCTTCATAGTTTTACTGCCGTCTTCTCATGCCGAAGTTGTCCGGCTGCCCCTGAATATTTATTAGAGATAAGAAAAACAAAACACAAAATATAAAAAAAATGTTAAAACTCTGCAGACCGTTAAAATATTTTTTACCTAAAACGAACATTTTTAAAAAGGACAAACTTTTCTTTATTTATTTAGTTTATTTATGTCACAAATCTTTCAGGCCTTTTATCAGCAAAAAAATTTAGCAATTTTGCGGATTAAATTCACACTTGAATTAAGTTCAAAAAAAGGTTCATTTATAGCATTATTATATTTAATTATTTAGTTTACAATATTAATAATTTAAAAATATGAAATAAAAACTAAATGCGACAGGACTCCAAAAGTTCGCTGTCTCAAATTTTTTGCAGCCAACCTACATTGCCCGTTTTTAGCCTACCACCCTCCCCCTAAGGGTTTTACTACATAAACTTCTAATGTAAAAAATTTTTTTTCAACGTTAGGAGTTTATGCAGTAACACCCTTTGAATGTTTTCAAATACTTTTTTTGAATACTGATTTCGTTTTCGAAAGAATTGTAGTTTTTTGCGATATTCTCAAATCAAATTTCAAAATATTCCTCTGGGAGTACTTTACATGTAAAATGCTTTTTCTAGAAAAAACTGTAATAGTTTTAAATAGCGTTAACAACTGGAATTGCTTGAAAATTAAACCTATAGACAAATTGCTTCATCATAGTAATAGCAAGCGTAGTAAAAGTTATATTAAGCAGTTTGTGCTAATTTTTTAAAATAGAAATCGCATGTTTAATTGTCTTTAAAGTCTTGGATAAATTTTATTATGTTTTAACAATCAAAAACAAGTCAATAGCGAAATGCCGTTCAAAATTAACTTTCTAAACATTCCTCAAAAAAGTCACCATGCTATTAAAAATGAAAAGTTTTTGTATTTTAGAGTTAATATCCCGACATTCCGTTTTCGGTATCCTACCGCCGACAAAGGCCTTCTTTTCACGTGACGATGAACTTAATCAAATTCATGAATGCGTGTGCCAAACAAACAATACAGGTAAATCAATCACGGTTTTAACTGGAATGTCTGGAATAGGAAAAACTCAGCTCGCTAGAAAATATGCAGAAATTCACCACGACTATTTTGAAAGAGCTGTGTGGATCGATGCAGCATTTGACAAAATACAAGTTTCAATGACTAATCTCTGTCACCAACTAGGATTAAGCGTAAAAGTTTCTCAAGGCGATCCGTTCGATATTGAAATAATTTGTAGAAAAATACATCAGTATTTTGAAAGAGAAAAAACGCTTTACATCTTCGACAACGTCGACAATGAGAGTGTGAAGAATTTTGAAAGATACGTATCAAATAAAAAAAATTCATTTACTTTGGTAACATCGCAATGGAAATCATGGTCTACCGATGTTAATCAAGTGCAAATTCATTCTTTCTCGCCTCAAGATGCGTTACTTTTCGCAAAAAGAAACATTAAACAAGTATTAGCAAACAACGACGAAAAACTAAAACAAATAATAAATGTGCTTCGATATCATCCATTCGCCATTAATCAAGCCATTCGCTATATAAACAACAATAGCGTTTCATTGCAGGAATATTTATATCTTTTTCAATCATATCCTTTCGAATTGCTCGAGGAAGGTATTCCCACTGAAGTGGAAACAAAGTCTACAATAAAATCAATTAACATAGTATTAAAAAAATTAGAAACGTTGAATGATAAGTCACTAGAACTGTTAAACCATTTATCGTATTGCGACGGTAAACACATGAAAAAAAAGTTTATTCACGATATTTCAAAACACCTGAAAATAAACGAAGAACTTTTTATAAATCGAGCAATAAGATTATTAGTTAGTTTCTCGTTGCTTGATCATTTCGACAATGACAATGACAAATACACGATGCACGAAATGACACAGTTAGCGTGTAAATGTTATCAAAAACACAACGAAATAACAGAAATATGCAACGCAAACATCGTCGATTTTCTAAACTTACAGTTCAAAGAGGTAAAGGTACACGTTGAATATGGGAAGCACTTCTATAACCATTTCATCAACATGTTTCGAATTAGCAAACTAAAAATGTGTGAAGTATTCCATAAAAAGAGTTGGAGCATCCAAAGATTCTTATCAAACAAAGGTTTTTTTCAAGAAGCTATAAACATCCTCAATGCCATTCAAAATTATAACACAACATCTTACGGAGATAAAAATAAAATAACTTTAGATACAAAAAGTAATATAGCAAACTGTTTGAGTCGAATGGGAAAATATAATGAAGCTTTAGAAATTTATTGTCAAGTTTATAAAATACGAAAGGATAATTTCAGGATCAATCATCCATCAACATTGGATACAAAAAGTAATATAGCAAACTGTTTGAGTCAAATGGGAAAGAATAAAGAAGCTTTAGAAATTTATTGTCAAGTTTATAAAATACAAAAGGTTATTTTAAGGATCAACCATCCATCAATATTGAATACAAAAAATAATATAGCAAACTGTTTGTGTCGAATGGGAAGATATAATGAAGCTTTAGAAACTTATTATCAAGTTGATAAAATACAAACGGATACTTTAGGTATCAATCATCCATCAACATTGCGTGCAATAAATAATATAGGAAAGTGTTTGAGTGATATGGGAAAATATAATGAAGCTTTAGAAACTTATTATCAAGTTGATAAAATACAAACGGATATTTTAGGTATCACTCATCCATCAACATTGGCTACAAAAAATAATATAGCAAACTGTTTGATTCGAATGGGAAAATACAATGAAGCTTTAGAAATTTGTTATCAAGTTGATAAAATACGAACGGATGTTTTAGGTATCAATCATCCATCAACATTGGATACAAAAAATAATATAGCAAACTGTTTGAGTGATATGGGAAAATATAATGAAGCTTTAGAAATTTATTATCAAGTTGATAAAATACAAACCGATATTTTAGGTATCAATCATCCATCATCATTGGATACAAAAAATAATATAGGAACTTCTTTCATTCGAATGGGAAAATACAAAGAAGCTTTAGAAATTTGTTATCAAGTTGATAAAATACGAACGGATGTTTTAGGTATCAATCATCCATCAACATTAAATACAAAAAGTAATATAGCAACCTGTTCAAGTCGAATGGGAAAATATAATGAAGCTTTAGAAATTTGTTATCAAGTTGATAAAATACGAACGGATGTTTTAGGTATCAATCATCCATCAACATTGGATACAAAAAATAATATAGCAAACTGTTTGAGTGATATGGGAAAATATAATGAAGCTTTAGAAATTTATTATCAAGTTGATAAAATACAAACCGATATTTTAGGTATCAATCATCCATCATCATTGGATACAAAGAATAATATAGGAACTTCTTTCATTCGAATGGGAAAATACAATGAAGCTTTAGAAATTTGTTATCAAGTTGATAAAATACGAACGGATGTTTTAGGTATCAATCATCCATCAACATTAAATACAAAAAGTAATATAGCAACCTGTTCAAGTCGAATGGGAAGATATAATGAAGCTTTAGAAATTTATTATCAAGTTGATAAAATACGAACGGATGTTTTAGGTATCAATCATCCATCAACATTGGATACAAAAAATAATATAGCAAACTGTTTGAGTGATATGGGAAAATATAATGAAGCTTTAGAAATTTATTATCAAGTTGATAAAATACAAACCGATATTTTAGGTATCAACCATCCATCATCATTGGATACAAAAAATAATATAGGAACTTCTTTCATTCGAATGGGAAAATACAAAGAAGCTTTAGAAATTTGTTATCAAGTTGATAAAATACGAACGGATGTTTTAGGTATCAATCATCCATCAACATTAAATACAAAAAGTAATATAGCAACCTGTTCAAGTCGAATGGGAAAATATAATGAAGCTTTAGAAATTTGTTATCAAGTTGATAAAATACGAACGGATGTTTTAGGTATCAATCATCCATCAACATTGGATACAAAAAATAATATAGCAAACTGTTTGAGTGATATGGGAAAATATAATGAAGCTTTAGAAATTTATTATCAAGTTGATAAAATACAAACCGATATTTTAGGTATCAATCATCCATCATCATTGGATACAAAGAATAATATAGGAACTTCTTTCATTCGAATGGGAAAATACAATGAAGCTTTAGAAATTTGTTATCAAGTTGATAAAATACGAACGGATGTTTTAGGTATCAATCATCCATCAACATTAAATACAAAAAGTAATATAGCAACCTGTTCAAGTCGAATGGGAAGATATAATGAAGCTTTAGAAATTTATTATCAAGTTGATAAAATACGAACGGATGTTTTAGGTATCAATCATCCATCAACATTGGATACAAAAAATAATATAGCAAACTGTTTGAGTGATATGGGAAAATATAATGAAGCTTTAGAAATTTATTATCAAGTTGATAAAATACAAACCGATATTTTAGGTATCAATCATCCATCATCATTGGATACAAAAAATAATATAGGAACTTCTTTCATTCGAATGGGAAAATACAAAGAAGCTTTAGAAATTTGTTATCAAGTTGATAAAATACGAACGGATGTTTTAGGTATCAATCATCCATCAACATTAAATACAAAAAGTAATATAGCAACCTGTTCAAGTCGAATGGGAAGATATAATGAAGCTTTAGAAATTTATTATCAAGTTGATAAGATACAAACGGATATTTTAGGTATCAATCATCCATCAACATTGGATACAAAAAATAATATAGCAAACTGTTTATATGGAATAGGAAAAAATAATGAAGCTTTAGAAATTTATTATCAAGTTGATAAAATACGAGAGGAGATTTTAGGTATCAATCATCCATCATTATTATATACAAAAAACAACATAGCAACCTGTTTGGGTCGAATGGGAAAATATAATGAAGCTTTAGAAATTTGTTATCAAGTTGATAATATTCAAACGGATATTTTAGGTATCAATCATCCATCAACATTGGATACAAAAAATAATATAGCAACCTCTTTGAGTGATATGGGAAAATATAATGAAGCTTTAGAAATTTATTTTGAAGTTGATAAAATACGAAAGGATATTTTAGGTACCAATCATCCATCAACATTTGATACAACAAATAATATAGCAACCTGTTTGAGTCGAATGGGAAAATATAATGAAGCTTTAGAAACTTATTATCAAGTTGATAAAATAAAAACGAATATTTTATGTATCAATCATCCATCAACATTAAATACGAAAAATAATATAGCAAACTGTTTGAGTGATATGGGAAAATATAATGAAGCTTTAGAAATTTATTATCAAGTTGATAAAATACAAACCGATATTTTAGGTATCAATCATCCATCATCATTGGATACAAAAAATAATATAGGAACTTCTTTCATTCGAATGGGAAAATACAAAGAAGCTTTAGAAATTTGTTATCAAGTTGATAAAATACGAACGGATGTTTTAGGTATCAATCATCCATCAACATTAAATACAAAAAGTAATATAGCAACCTGTTCAAGTCGAATGGGAAGATATAATGAAGCTTTAGAAATATATTATCAAGTTGATAAGATACAAACGGATATTTTAGGTATCAATCATCAATCAACATTGGATACAAAAAATAATATAGCAAACTGTTTGAGTGATATGGGAAAATATAATGAAGCTTTAGAAATATATTATCAAGTTGATAAAATAGGAGAGGAGATTATAGGTATCAATCATCCATCATCATTGGATACAAAGAATAATATAGGAACTTGTTTCATTCGAATGGGAAAATACAAAGAAGCTTTAGAAATTTGTTATCAAGTTGATAAAATACGAACGGATGTTTTAGGTATCAATCATCCATCAACATTAAATACAAAAAGTAATATAGCAACCTGTTCAAGTCGAATGGGAAGATATAATGAAGCTTTAGAAATTTATTATCAAGTTGATAAGATACAAACGGATATTTTAGGTATCAATCATCCATCAACATTGGATACAAAAAATAATATAGCAAACTGTTTATATGGAATAGGAAAAAATAATGAAGCTTTAGAAATTTATTATCAAGTTGATAAAATACGAGAGGAGATTTTAGGTATCAATCATCCATCATTATTATATACAAAAAACAACATAGCAACCTGTTTGGGTCGAATGGGAAAATATAATGAAGCTTTAGAAATTTGTTATCAAGTTGATAATATTCAAACGGATATTTTAGGTATCAATCATCCATCAACATTGGATACAAAAAATAATATAGCAACCTCTTTGAGTGATATGGGAAAATATAATGAAGCTTTAGAAATTTATTTTGAAGTTGATAAAATACGAAAGGATATTTTAGGTACCAATCATCCATCAACATTTGATACAACAAATAATATAGCAACCTGTTTGAGTCGAATGGGAAAATATAATGAAGCTTTAGAAACTTATTATCAAGTTGATAAAATAAAAACGAATATTTTATGTATCAATCATCCATCAACATTAAATACGAAAAATAATATAGCAACCTGTTTGAGTCGAATGGGAAAATATAATGAAGCTTTAGTAGTTTTTTATCAAGTTGATAAAATACGAACGGATATTTTAGGTATCAACCATCCATCAACATTAAATACAAAAAATAATATAGCAACCTGTTTGAATCGAATGGGAAAATATAATGAAGCTTTAGAAATTTTTTATCAAGTTGATAAAATACGAACGGATGTTTTAGGTATCAATCATCCATCAACATTAAAAACAAAAAATAATATAGCAACCTGTTTGAGTCGAATGGGAAAATATAATGAAGCCTTAGAAATTTATTATCAATTTGATAAAATACAAACGGATACTTTAGGTATCACTCATCCATCAACATTGGATACAAAAAATAATTTAGCAACCTGTTTGAGTCGAATGGGAAAATATAAAGAAGCTTTAGAAATTTTTTATCAAGTTGATAAAATACGAACGGATATTTTTAGTATCAATCATCCATCAACATTAAATACAAAAAATAATATAGCAACCTGTTTGAGTCGAATGGGAAAATATAAAGAAGCTTTAGAAATTTTTTATCAAGTTGATAAAATACGAACGGATATTTTTAGTATCAATCATCCATCAACATTAAATACAAAAAATAATATAGCAACCTGTTTGAGTCGAATGGGAAAATATAAAGAAGCTTTAGAATTTTTTTATCAAGTTGATAAAAAACGAATAAAAATTTTAGGTATCAATCATCCATTAACATTGGATACAAAATTTAATATTTCAACCTGTTTGAGTCGAATGGGAAAATATAGTGAAGCCTTAGAAATTTATTTTCAAGTTGATAAATTAGAAACGGATAATTTAGGTATCAATCATCCATCAACATTGGATCCCAAAAAGTAATATAGAAATTTGTTTGAAACGGAGAGAAGAGATGGGAAACTGGCGTTTTTAGATAATCATTCTCCTATATGCCGATCAATATTACTTTATTATATATTTGTATGTAAATAGATTTATATGATTTTTATTTTTTTTTTTATCGGAAGTTTTTTATCCAATATACGATAAAAAAGTTTGAAGATGATGGAAGTTGTTAATAAAAAAAATATGAATTGGTATTTAGTTTATGAATGAAGTTTGTAATTCAATGAAAAGTTTTTCAAATGGGTTTTAAGAATAAGTTAATAATAATAAATTTTTTACAGCTTGAATAATAGAAAATTAAAATAGAAACGTGAAGTTTCAGATGAATAACCTTGGGACAGGTTTTACAAAAATTTCAGATGAAGTTTGATATAAGAGTGAAATAAAAAACCAAAAGTTCTTTAGTTTTTTATGACATTGTTTAAACATTAAATTTTTTATTTAGTTAGTAATTAAAATGTCATAATAATTATTATTTTCCTCATGATTAAGCTTGACGTTAAATAAGAATGTGGCTAGCAAAATAATTGCTTATTTTTTGCAGAGAAAAATGCGTGCAAAAAATGTACACGCCACGTTAAAATCAAATCAGATTATTATCATTTTACAAAAGATTCAAACATATCCACATCCGTACACACAAAATCATTCTAAACCCAATACCCTTTGCGAAAGCCTTTTAACTAGAAAATGAGAAAAAAATATATATTCCAAAAAAAAAAGATAATCACACTATTTGGGTCACTCACACCATTTGGGTCGCAAGTTTCGCTTTAATAAAGAAAATTTCATATGAATCAAAGAGGTTATACATTACATATTATATAAAGACTTCCTCAAAAAGTATTCCACAAAAACACAAGCGCTTACCCGAGCAGCCTGTATCGTTAGGCCAACGTTGTTTTGCGGTAGTTGACGCCACCCTGTGTGATTTGCTGTTGAGCCGACCGCGTTTCGCTTTAATTGGCACAACTGCATTCGATTTGCTGTTGGGCCAACCATATTTTGCATTAGTTAGGGCAACTACGTTAAATATGCTGTTGGGCCAATCATATTTTGCGTTAGTTGGCGCAGCTGTGTTAGATTTGCAGTTGGGACAACTGGATCTTACGATAGTTAGTGCAGCTGCATTACTTATGTTGACATATGTAATTGCATTTGTTAATCCAAATAGTTATTTTGGCCAACAAATCCAAACATTCTTCCTTAAAAAATTTTGAAAAAAATTGTGGGTAACGGTGGTAGTAATAATTATAACTACCATTGTTACCGTCATTTTTTCAATTAGAAATAAAAACTAATTAAGCTTTTAAAATTTATTCTCACATTTGTAAAATCTTTGATAATTCTCACATTTATAAACTCTTTAAACATTTTTATTCTTATTTTATGTGCTCTGTTAAAAAGAGGATCAATCATCAAAACCTATGAGCAAAAGGAATGCAAGCCAAGTGGCCTTCTTTATACCACAATCCAACACACTTTTTAGCAATTTGGGTGTAATGAGTGCATTTTAAATTTGGATCTGGTCTGGATAAAGAATATATACCCAAATCGCTAGATGTGAAGGGTGGCAGTTCGTACAATGAAGTTTTTGTTAAAAACTGTTGATAAACATTAGTAATATTATTGTCAATCTTCAAAATGTTTTTTATTAAAATAATACTACCATTTTTGAGCAAAAATAATGAATCATTTTTAGATACACGAATAAAAATGTTGTCAAACTGCAATTTTTTATATTGAACACAATCACCATTGATAAATTCAAAAGGAATGAGCCCCTCTTCATGGACATATTTTAGCTCTATTTTACTTTTATTAGCCATAGTCGGTAATAAATGCTCATGTTCAGACAACCGACATATGATTTGCTGTTAGGGTAAATTTGAATGATGGATTAATTTTTTTAACTTTCCGAGGTAGTTTTCAAAAGGAAATGTGCTCACTGAATTTAATGCTCCAAATAATAAAACATCATCAACAATGTGGATTAAATTATGAACATTATAAACTAAAATGCTTTGTCTATACAATAAAGGAGCAAGTTCCACAAACTGAGTAAGAAGTTTACGAGAATACTCGGCATAGTGATAACAATAATTTGTTTTTAAGCAACTGGTCCAGTATACAATAAAAACTGACGAAATTCAGTGGCCTTTCAACGATCCAACTCCTGTAGAGATCGCGGCTTGCGACTAAATTCTTTTGGTATCATAAATTGAAAATTGCATAAACGCTCAGAGTTGAGTGATCAGCTTTGCAGAAAATCTTCTTTTTAAAGGGCCTTTTTTCCACAAAGCTAAAAGACGGCGCATCACTCCAAGACACACAAGATGCATGTAGTCAAGATTAAATCTGCCAACCAATCCAAAATTAAGCTTTTTTAGTGGACTAGCAGCATGATGATGTGAAGAACCAAACATTTTGTCAAAAGATATTAATAATAATGGTGCATTAATTTCTGGTAATATGACTTTTCCATCAACCCATTCACCTTTCTGGATGCAGCGCTCACATGAGTTATAACCTGAGTGCATTTTTATGCATTTTAAAAAAGCTCGAGCTGGCGCGTCACAAACAAAATTCGAAATTGTAACCTGAAACAAATGATTGTCAATTAAATTCCTTCTCTTTCAAGAACTTTTGTTTCAGAAATGAAATTATTTAAAAATTCTTTGACACTTGCAGGCTTTTTATTACCACCATAGATACCAATAGTAAAAGGATTCTCATTAGGAGAGCCTTTCACGATTCCAAGTAAAGGCCACAATTGATAAGTAGAACTTTTGTAAATAGGCAAACCATCAGTGTTAATCAAAAGAGGTATAGAGTTATTTAACAAACAATTCAATTCTTTTGCATGGAACATTTTAACTAAGTTATATTTGACCCCAACATGGCAATCATATACAAAAAATACCATCTTCTAAATGATTTATATTTATTTGTCGTGGAGTTTTCAATATAGTGCGAGCATCAAGAGGCAAGAATTTGTGGAATGGATGAAGAAGTTTTAACAATTGTGAAAAAAGGGTCACTGGTATGTTAAAACTTATTGCCCATTCTCTCAAAAGTGGAATTAACTGTTCATCAGATACATCATCATTGAAAGATTTGGATTCTGAAGAAATAATATCATCTTCTGAACTGTATATACTTGTTACGTCAATAACCAAGCTGTCCGATTTTACCAACTCTTCTGTATAAACTGGATCAAAATGTAAATCAGCCCTACCTATACTATCTACAATAACATTTTGACTATTATCAAAGTCTTCTTCGAGATTCATTTCAACAATTTTCTTAACATCATGACGCTTTTTCCAATATGATTTTTCTTTGTTGAAATTAATAAAGGACTTTTGGTTCCTGAACATAGAGAAATTTAATATTAACAAAATGATAAACAATGTTTTTATTATATGAAAACTAAATTTCAAATAACAAATAGCTTATATTTCTAAAAGCTAGGCTATACATATACTGTTGAATATATGTATGTATATATATATATATATATATATATATATATATATATATATATATATATATATATATATATATATAATGTTTTAATATGTTTTAAACAATATGTTTTTGTTATATGAATATTCAAAATAATATGTTTTTATTATATAAAAAGTTAATATCAAATAATATATAGCTTATATACATACACTGTTGTGTGTGTGTGTGTATATATATATATATATATATATATATATATATATATATATATATATATATATATATATATATATATATATATATATATTCACATGTACACACAAAAAAAATTAATTTTAAAAAGTTAATCATTTTGATTTCCCGTATAGTTCGGGTTAGCAACAAACAAAAAAACGGCTTTTTTTGTTGTTTTTTTCATGATGGTAACCTTCTTCTTGTATATTGTGCCATCCATATTTTAAAGTTCGTTTTAGCGTTTTTTTATTACGCTGCACAGTGAATCGTCTCATACAAGCTAGGTGGACAAAAATATTTTGCTTTGTAATTTCATTCCTGAGAATGTAGTTAACAATATTTTGGTGTTTTATTGAATAGTTATGCAGTTGGGTGGCCTGGGGGAGGCAGAGGCCAAATTACCCCGTTTAAGCTTAAAGGGGCGCCAAAAAGTCAATTTTACTATAAAAAGTTTTTTTTTTTTTTTTTTTAATTTTATTGTAAAAAAGGCGATATTTTATTACTTTTAAGTTTTTAAAAGTTTTTGTCTTGAAAAAGATAATTAAGTATTAAAATAAAAACTTAATTTCAACACAAATAATGTAATAAAATTTTGCCTAAAATAAAAATACACTCACTACAAATATACAAAATATAAAAATATACTCACTACATTACGTAAAATAAAAAAATATTTTATTAATAATTAATTATTATCGGATGAATCATTGTTACTTTCGGTACCCGATGAATCGGACTCTAAATAATCTTCATCGTCACACATAATTCTATTTTCATCAAGCTGTGGTGGTATTATAGGTGGGATAATTAAATTCAAAACTTCCAACGGTAGTTTACCAGTTTTTTTACTTAACAATTCTCTGTGTCAGTTAATGACAGGATCTATCAAAAGCATATTGAGCAAATCTATATTTGTGCAAATACGTGAATTTTTTCTTGTATGGTGTTCGCGGAATCGATGAAAATCTTTATTGCGGGCTTCTTGAGACTCTTCCGACAGCTGTCCTATTGGAAGAAGGCATGTTTTTATAACTTCCGTGCTATGTACAAGTATTTTGTGCACAGTAACAGGCATATAGTACCACGGATACAGATTAATATAAAGAGTTCTGGTTTCAGAACAAAGCTTTTTAAATTCATAATAGTTAATATCATAGCCAGAGGAAAGTGTTCTTAATAAAATACTGAAATTTTTAATGAGATTGATGTCTAAACCCGTAATCTCGCCACTCAACTCTGGCTTCATAAAAAACCTGCGAGCTGTGTTCCCATCATTTGTATTCCCAAAGCCATGTTTTGGTTTATCTACAATAAGACCCATTTGCTTTTTAAATTTTTGTTTGATATCTTCTGAACGTTTTTGGACACTAAATTTATCTTCATCGCTTCTAACTTGCCACTTTTTTATATCTAAACGATAGCTAATGTGTAGCATGCACTCAAAAAAACGAATCCACGCATGCAAAGTAGACAGACCAAAACCATAATGTTCTTTTTTAACAACTAAGTCTTTTAGTTCACCGTTCATCATTTTAAGAGTCGCACCACATATGTAACATTTTTGTTGGGAACTTTTGTCAGTCAAGGCATTGCAAACTCTTCCATCTATCATTGATAGTATTAGGTCGTGTTTAACAGAAATTTGAGATTCCTTGAGTCTTATAGATGTTGGAACAAGTTGAGAAATTTCTGTTAAAACTTGGTTAGTTTCTGTTGTAGTTAAAAGATTTGTTTCTTTTGAAAAAATAAATTTAATTGGTCGGCAATAAAGCGTGGATGAAGGTCGTGGATTTTGTCAAATAATATTTTGACCGTCACTCAGTCTCAACGGAACAAATGAAAATACAAACAGAAATTCATCAGTAGCGTCAGAGTTTTTAAATCTCTGTTTGTATGTGCTGTGACCGGAGCTCCCATCACATCACCATTTGCTAATTAGTGTGAATGGCGTAGTAAAAGCAATACTTTTAAGAACTTCGCATTGAGCTTCAATTAGGCGTTCAGTAGTTTTATCAAGTATAGCTTGTAGGCTAATTTCGGCACGTGTTTCTGTAACAGAAATATGTTCATCTAATGGATAACATAACTTTTTCGACTTGCATAGACTATAATAAGATGGAAATAATATATGCCCTGCCTTTAAAGACCACTTTCTCGTCTGTTTATAAGAATGACTTGTACATTTAGAGTCAATGTAATAAGCTAATGCCTCGTCACGATTTAACTGCCTGCCCCCACAAATAAAGTCTTTTGATTTAATTTTTTCTGATGATTCCAGACTTTTTCTGATTAAAGTAGCTTGGTTTCTGTGCCCCAACGCACGGCATGCTACTTCAGCAGCTGTGGTCAACTCAGTTGCACTTTGCGATTTTACTAAGTTTTCAACCCTTCGCTTTTTGGTTTTAAAAGACGAGTCTTCAAAGTTCTTTTTTGGCCGTCCTTGTATTTCTCCAGATGATGAAAAAGTGCATTTCTGGTATATACTTACTTTAAATTCTACATATGCCCCCTCTAACCAAATTTTATTTTTGTTTAAAAAACGCTCCATCATCATATGTGCTGCAGACCATTTTTTTGCGAATTTTGAAGCCATACATGAAATTTTTAACTGCCAAGACCTCTCAGAATCTCTAGCCACATCAGTTACATCAGTAACACAAAATCTTTGCAAAATAAAATCCATTAAACGAGAGTTTCTTTCTTCTTGATTATGTCTATGCCATTCTTCAAATAACTCCATTTTTAAAAAAAAGAGCGCACATGATCTAAATGAAATTTAATTACAAAAAATTGTGGATTTATGTGGTGAAAATTTTTTCTTTGTTGTACACCTTTGGACTTTAGCTATACACTGTTAATAAATTAGCTTGGATACATGTGGATACAAAAAGTTGTATAAATTTAAAAACTAAAAACCAAAAAATATTTTACAATTTTAACCCAGTTTTTTAAACCATATTTTAACACATATTGCTTAAAATTTTTTGAAATAAAATATTTAATGTAATTAAATAGCACTTACTCTCAAAAGTAAAATCCATCGCTGCATTAAAATGATTGCTTCCTTTAATTCTTTTTAAATGTTAATGCAACCATTGTAAACTTTTAATTATTTTTTTTCAAAAATTAAATTACATTTTAATGCCTCTTTAATTGCTTATAACTCATTGCTCTGTAATGTTTTTCATAATTAACACCGCAAGTTATTACTAATGTAGGACTGTTATTGTGAAAATATTATCAATTAGTCGATTTCTTGATATGACTTTTGTCCACCTAGCTTGTATGAAGCGATACACTGTGCGCTGCTGAGTTGAAAATTTTAAAGTTATCTATTATATTCTTTGTTTAAAATAAGTTTGGAAGTTATCTGTTATAATTCTGTTTTTTCGGTTTATTCTGTTATTATGTTATCGATTCGAACTGATGCAAATGTCATAATAATGATTACATTGTTTTTAGTTGATAATTGTTTGGGTAAAAATGTTTGCAGTTGTTACATTTTATGAAACCAATGAATTATCTGTTGTTCCTATTAACTGGCTGCAATATAATGACAAAAAATGCATTTGTTTTTGGCCATTGTATACTACTGACCTTAAAACAAATAAAGCTGTACAATCTGCAGAACCTCCTAAACGTAGTTGGAAACGGTTTTTTGTTAGAGTGCTGCAATCTTACAGTAAGCTTATTTTACATGCATTTAATGGTTCTGAATGTCCTAATTAATTCGAAAAAAACTTCATTTTAGTTATTATTATCTTAAAGGCATATATGTTGCTAGTTTGAAGTTGGACATTGCAGAGAACTGCTCAGAACTTACAACAGAATCAGAGTTTGACACAAAAAAAAGAAAAGTCAAAAGGTAATTTTTTTATTCTTACTTCAAATTGTTTTATTATGTCAGTTAATTGTTAAAGTGATGTTTAAAAGCATGCTATGTAACAATATGCAGCATATTGTTACATAGCATATCACATAACATACATAGCATATTATATGCTATGTGATGGTGTTCATTCCATCTATTGTTGATATAAAATAAAGTTTTATTTTATCAATAGATGGAAGGAACCCCATAACTTTAGGTATGCTGCATGAGATTTTTAGATTATTATATATAAATTATAGATTATTAGAAAGAGCTGCAATTCCTTTTTTTTTAATTAAAAAATTTGGTAAGATTAAAAAGATTAAAAATCAATTTAGGTCATTACCAATTTCATGGAATGAAGCATATGATTCAGATTCAGATAGTGCAAAATCAGAAAGTGGAAAAAATTTGTCTGTTTCGATTTCAACTTCAAACCTGCAGTGTCCTACTCCTCCTCATCCTCAGTTGCAATCCGGTTTAATTTTTGCATATTTAAAAATAAATTTATGGATCATTTATGATCCATCAAAGTTAAATGACATTAATATTTTTCAAAAAGAAATGTTATGTTATACCATATTTTATTTTTAAAAATAATTGATATTACTATGTTTACAATGAATTGTTTGTGCATAGTAATTCAAAATGGGCTTCGACTAAATATTTCATCTACTAAATCCACTATCTGCTCTCCCTCGTCATCATTTGTAAAAGATTCATCTTTTAGTAAAGAAGGTTAACTTGTATTTTTTTTTAAATATATACAGTGTCTCAAAAAATTATCCGACCAAACATTTTTTAAAATATTTTTCTTAAAAAAAGTGCTGTATTTTCATAAATTTAGACTTTTTTGGTAAACTCAAGATTAATGAAAATAAAAGAACATGTTTTTAAATAGATTTTATTCATTTTAATGTAAAATATGAATCACAAGGTTTTCAGTCTTAAAATAAAGGAACTTAGGTCGTTTTTTTATTGTCAAAAAAAATTCCACCAAACACATTGTTTGTTTCATAACAAGTTATTATATCACAAAACAATTATTTTAATACTTTGTTGGGCCTCCCTTTGCTTGGATTACAGCTTCTAGACGTCTAGGCATTGATTCAACTAAAGATTTTGTTTCTTCTGGTTGAATCTTTTCCCAGGCTTCTTCAATTGCCACTTTGAGGGTATCTTTTTTGGAAAATGACCGATCTCCAATTTTTCGGTCTAAAATTTCCCACAAATGTTCAATGGGATTAAGGTCCGGTGATTGTGCGGGCCATTCCAAGACCTTAACATTATTTTCAGCAAACCACTCCTTGGTTTTAGTGGCACTATGCTTGGGATCGTTATCTTGCTGAAATGTATAATCAGATCCTAGCCGAAGTTTTCGAGCAGATGACTTCAAATTTTGCCTTAATATGTTTCTGTATTGCACCTGATCCATTAAAGTATCAATAAATTGGAGTTTTCCGACACCCTTCCAAGTCATTGAACCCCATACCATCACGTTACCGCCGCCATACTTGACAGTTCCTCTTACCCAGCTTAATTTGTAGGCTTCTCCGGCTTTTCTCCTAATTTTTTGGGCTCCATCAGATGACTTTAAGTTGAATTTCGATTCGTCGCTCCACAGGATCTTTTTCCAGAAACTTAACGGCATGTTTTTGAACTTCTTAGCAAACTCCAATCTTTTTTTCATGTGTTTCTTACTCAAATATGGTTTATTACGCACAAGTCGTCCTTGAAATCCCTGGTCTCGGACACGATTTCTGATTGTCTGATGGGATAATTTGATTCCATAATTCTCTTCAGCTTGCTCAGCCAGTTTTCGAGCAGAAATGAAGTGATTTTTCTTGACTTGTATAATTAAGTTTCTATCAAAACTCTTAGAAGTCTTTTTTTTGCGACCCTGCCCTTCTTTTGTGGCTGTTGTTCCGATCAAATTATACTTCTTCATTATGTCGGATACTGTATTATGAGGAATTCCAGTCTCTTGCTGCACCTGACAATAGGTTTTACCCTGATTGACTAGATCAACAGCTAAATTTCTCTGAGAAACAGTCCAGTGATGTTTACCTCCCACCATTGTACTTAAAAAAACATGAAATCATTTTTTTATACATAATTTTTTTTTTTACTACAAAAAACAGTTTTTTGTTATGCAATTTCATTAATTGTATAAAAATTTGCTAAAATATTTCAACAAATTTCACATAAAATTAATTAAACTTACCTAAATATCGCTTGGTCGGATAATTTTTTTACAAGCCTATTCAATACTAAGTTCCTCTTAGGACAAATAATAAACCAACTGAAGCATGAATCAAAAAATATGAACGCTAAATAACATACTATTCCCAATAGAATTGAAATGACAGACAAAGTAAGTATCGCTATTCATTGTTTTTAGTATAATTTAGAGCGTAAACATTTTTTTTTGGGAAAAACTTGTTTGGTCGGATAATTTTTTGAGACACTGTAAACACGACTAAATTATTAAAACGTATATATAAGTAAATATATACAAGCTTAAATAGTTTTTGTAAATAGACAACCAAACTACACTACCATCATCGATACCAACGCCAATGCTTACTAGGGCACTGCAAGAGGAAAAATGACCTGATTTGGTTAATCGCCATACTGGAGGTGTGTTTCATTTTTTTTTTTTTTTTTCATTAACAAATGGTGACTTTGTTTGTTTTTTCATATGCAACTAAAGGTATAAAGAAAATCTTTTGTTCCTATATACTTCTATTTCTATTAAAGTATTATTTTATTCATATTTAAAAAATCTTTGTTTCATTTTTCTTCACATTTAGTAAATGATGGTAGGCAACTTATATTATTAGAAGAGATCAAACAAAATAACAAAACTATAATTTTGCTTCCACAACAATTATTGGCTCAACAGCAACGTGGCAATATAGAAACAAGTTTTGATGAGTTTGGGCTTCCTGTTTCATCAACGGAACAGTTACTAAAACTAGAAACAGATTGCGTTTACAATGATCTTCAGGGAAAGCTTGTAAGATATTTGTTATGATCGTTTAGTTACTCTATTTAAATTACTTTAAAGACATAGTAAATAATGTCTTTTAAAATTGTTTTTTTTTCCCTAAGACACGATTTTTGGGTCAGTGTGGTGGAACAATTATCAGTGAATCAACTAGAAATGTTATGAAGCGGTTGATGTCAAATAACATAGCAGTGATTTGTAATTGGAAAGGAAAAGGGAGAAAGTATGCTTTTGGCAGTAGCAGGCTTTGTCAAATTATAAATAGTGCGTTTTTTTTGCATTTACGGTCATTATTTAATCTTACTATTTGATTTTTTAATTTAAGATTTGGTGTTTCTTATAAAATGAAAGTAAATCAGTTTATAGTTAACAATTATGCGTGTGTATGCTTAATACATATTTTATTTCATTTAGATGCTGTTCGACGTAATCCTCCAACATGCCGCAGTACGGATGCCGAGGTTGCTTGTGCCATTAAAGCATGGCTTCGATTTGCAAAAGATCGTGATGGAGGAAGGAGGAGAATAAATGTATCATTAGAATGATTCTATCTCATAAAGAAATCATATATAGTTTATGATTGAAGATTTTATATTTATGTTCATTGTTTTCTTATTTATGTATAATTGTTTAAATAGATTTTTAACTAATAAACATTTTACTAGAAACCCGCAAATTTATTAACTTTAAATACTTATACGTTTTCAACTTTCATTGTAACGTTAGTATCAAAGCGTCTAAGGTCAAGGTTGTTCTGACGTTGGCTCAACTTAGTGTTCTCACAAGGATTTATCAACGCTACATTCATGCATTAGAAAAATAACAGCGCGCCTACGCAATCCCAACAACATTGAGTATAATCGATACCAACATAGGCTTGATGGGCCAATGTTGGCTCTTCAAGGTCTAATCAACAGTGCGCCAATATAAAATCAACATTATTTGGTTCGGCCAACGTTGCGCCAAAAATTTAAAACCATGATTGGGCCAACGTTGCGCCAACAATATTGAGCATAAACAACACCAACGTAGGCACGATGGGCAGCCGATCATATGCCAGCACGACGCCTACTTACGGCCTACCAAAAATCTTCGTTGGCCCAACAATCAAGAATACGTTGGCCCGACAAACGTCAGGCCAACGTTTTTGTGATTGTTGGGCCAACTCAAACTCAAATGAAAAAGTTTAAGTTATAAATTAAATGAAAATAAAAGCTCAAATTTGTGATTGTTGGGCCAATTCAAACTCAAACGAAAATAAAAACTCAAACTTGTGATTGTTGGGCCAAATTAAAACTCAAACGAAAAAATTTAAATTATAAATTAAATGAAAATAAAAACCAGAGCATAAAATGTGTGTGGCTAAAGTAAATACAAAATTGTTATGAAGAAATTTGGAAAAGATATTTAAAGACGAAATATAAAAAATATATAAAGAGAAGAAACTTTATAAAGTTTTTTGTAAAATAATTTATAGAAAACGTTTAAAGAACATATAAAATGAATTTTTTAGAAGAAACGTTTGTACGAAATATTGATCAGAAAATAAAACTAGAATAAGTTTACGAGAAATTTAAATTAGTAATATAGCTTAGAATTTAAAATTAAAAGTAGAAACTATCAGATTAAATTCGAGTTTATTAAACAATAATTTAGATCAAAACCTTCACTAAGAAAATAAATTTAAAAAACTAAATTAGTCACTTAAATTTGAAATTTAAAATAGAAACTTAAATTTGAAATTTAAAATAGAAGTTTAAATTTGAAATTTAAAATAGAAGTTTAAATTTGAAATTTAAAATAGAAGTTTAAATTTGAAATTTAAAATAGAAGTTTAAATTTGAAATTTAAAATAGAAATTTAAATTAGAAATTTAAAATAGAAATTTAAATTAGAAATTTAAATTAGAAATTTAAAATAGAAATTTAAATTAGAAATTTAAAATAGAAATTTAAAATAGAAATTTAAAATAGAAATTTAAAATAGAAATTTAAATTAGAAATTTAAATAAAATAATTTAGAAATTTAAATAAAATAAATTAGAAATTTAAATAAAATAATTTAGAAATTTAAATAAAATAAATTAGAAATTTAAATAAAATAATTTAGAAATTTAAATAAAATAATTTAGAAATTTAAATAAAATAAATTAGAAATTTAAATAAAATAAATTAGAAATTTAAATAAAATAAATTAGAAAATTAAACAAAATAAATTAGAAATTTAAATAAAATAAATTAGAAATTTAAATAAAATAAATTAGAAATTTAAATAAAATAAATTAGAAATTTAAATATAATAAACTAGAAATTTAAATAAAATAAATTAGAAATTTAAATAAAATAAATTAGAAATTTAAATAAAATAAATTAGAAATTTAAATAAAATAAATTAGAAATTTAAATAAAATAAATTAAAAATTTAAATCAGAATTTTAAATTAGAAACTTAAACTAGAAATTAAAATTAAAAATTTAAATTAGCTTTTTAAATTAGAACTTTGAATTAGAAATTTAAATTAGAAATTTAATTTTAAAACTAAATTTTAGAAATACAAATTAAAAAATCAAATTTTAGAAATTTAAATTAAAAAACTAAATTAAAAAAACTAAATAAAAAGGTTATTTTATAAGTTTAAATTAGAAATTTAAACTAGAAATTTAAATTAGAAATTTAAATTAGAAATTTAAATTAGAAATTTAAATTAGAAATTTAAATTCGAAATTTAAATTCGAAATTTAAATTCGAAATTTAAATTCGAAATTTAAATTCGAAATTTAAATTCGAAATTTAAATTCGAAATTTAAATTCGAAATTTAAATTCGAAATTTAAATTCGAAAATTAAATTCGAAATTTAAATTCGAAATTTAAATTCGAAATTTAAATTCGAAATTTAAATTCGAAATTTAAATTCGAAATTTAAATTCGAAATTTAAATTCGAAATTTAAATTCGAAATTTAAATTCGAAAATTAAATTCGAAATTTAAATTCGAAATTTAAATTCGAAATTTAAATTCGAAATTTAAATTCGAAATTTAAATTCGAAATTTAAATTCGAAATTTAAATTCGAAATTTAAATTCGAAATTTAAATTCGAAATTTAAATTCGAAATTTAAATTCGAAATTTAAATTCGAAATTTAAATTAGAAATTTAAATTCGAAATTTAAATTAGAAATTTAAATTCGAAATTTAAATTCGAAATTTAAATTCGAAATTTAAATTAGAAATTTAAATTAGAAATTTAAATTAGAAATTTAAATTAGAAATTTAAATTAGAAATTTAAATTAGAAATTTAAATTAGAAATTTAAATTAGAAATTTAAATTAGAAATTTAAATTAGAAATTTAAATTAGAAATTTAAATTAGAAATTTAAATTAGAAATTTAAATTAGAAATTTAAATTAGAAATTTAAATTAGAAATATAAATTAGAAATTTAAATTAGAAATTTAAATTAGAAATTTTATTTGAAAATTAAATTTTAGAAATTTAAATCAAAAAATTAAATTTTAGAAATTTAAATCAAAAAATTAAATTTTAGAAATTTAAATTAAAAAAGTAAATTTTAGAAATTTAAATTAAAAAATTACATTTTAGAAATTTAAATTAAAAAATTAACTTTTAGAAATTTAAATTAAAAAATTAAATTTTAGAAATTTAAATTAAAAAATTAAATTTTAGAAATTTAAATTAAAAAATTAAATTTTAGAAATTTAAATTAAAAAATTAAATTTTAGAAATTTAAATTAAAAAATTAAATTTTAGAAATTTAAATTAAAAAATTAAATTTTAGAAATTTAAATTAAAAAATTAAATTTTAGAAATTTAAATTAAAAAATTAAATTTTAGAAATTTAAATTAAAAAATTAAATTTTAGAAATTTAAATTAAAAAATTAAATTTTAGAAATTTAAATTAAAAAATTAAAATAAAAAAATTAATTTATAAAATTATATTAGAAATTTATTTTTTAAATTCAAATTAGAAATTTATATTACAGATTTAAATTAGAAACTTAAAGTAGAAATTTAAACTAAAAATTAGGGATGCGCCGAACTCAATTTTTCGCCGAACACCTAATCCGAACGTTCGGCCATGAAATTTTACCGAACACCGAACGTTTCGGCAACCGAACTCTTGCTATTTTTGAATCAAAACATTAGTTTTGAAAAGTTGTGTTATTAAACATTTAACGTGTTTGTTAAAACATTAGTAAGGGTTTATAATTTATGTTTAAATTTTGAAATATTATAAAGTAACTTTGAAAAGTTAATTTATTATTGGATGATTGTTTATGGTGTAAAGAAAAGAAATGTTAACATTTCTATTTGTAGTGTAAACAAAAATGTTAACGATTTTTTTTGAAAAAAATAATTAATACAATTATTAAAGTTAGGTAGTATAAATAAATGTATAACATAAAACGTAAAGGATAAAATAATATAATATGTAACATGTTGGTTATATTTTAAGATATTTTTACAGTTTAAATTTAAAATGCTTTATTTTTGGTTAAATCTCTTTTTTATAATTTAGTAATAACATTTTAATCTTGTAAAAGTATAAAACAATGTCTTCTGAAAAAATGTCTTTTAAAAGTACTGTGTGGAAATATTTTGAAGTTTCTAAGAAAGACATTCGTTTTTGTATCTGCCTACTATGCAAAGCAATAATCTCGAGAGGTGGGAATTGTCCAAAAACATTTACCACTAGTGAAATTAGGCGCCATTTAAAAAAAAAACACCTTGTAGAGTATTTATTGGCTGAAAAAGAGTCTGATAAAAAAAAATTTATTGAAACATCTACCGTTTCTACATCAAGTGATCCAGAAATAAAAAAACAATTAACATTAGTAGAGAGTATTAATAAAAAAAGGTTGTGGGATATTAATGACCATAGAGCAATCAAGATTCACAATCGCATTGGAGAAATGATGGTGTTGGATATTCAACCATACACAATTGTAGAAGGTCTTGGTTTTAGAAAACTAATTGAAGAGATATGCCCTAATTACCAAATACCCAGTAGGAGTTACTTTAGTGAAAATATTGTTCCACAAATATATGGTAATCTGTTTAATTCAATCAAGAGTAATATATCTGCTGCCAGTTATATCTCCCTTACAACTGATATTTGGACAGCAAATAGTTCAAATGTTGCTTTCATAAGCATGACAGCACACTGGCTCAATAATGAATTTCCCAACAGAGAGCAGTAGTCAGAGTTATGCATTTTCCAGAAAGTCACACTGGAAAAAATATAAGTGAGCATTTACATAAAGGTTTGCTAAGTTTTGAAATTCCACACAAAAAAATTCACATTGTTTTACGAGATAATGCTGCCAATTTGGTAGCTGGTGTTAGAGACTTGGTTTTAAGTCAATGTCATGTTTTATACATACAATACAGTTATGTATACATGACTCAATTTTGTCGCAACAATCTGTGAAAGAAATTTTAGTTTGTTGCAGACGTCTGGCAACACATTTTCACCATTCACCAACAGCAGCAGCAAAATTAGAAGCAATTCAGGAACAACTTGGTACAAATAAGCATATGTTAATACAAGATGTTGCTACAAGATGGAATAGTTTCTACAATATGATTGAAAGGATGCTTGATCAAAGAGTTCCTTTGGCAACTTATACAGCTGATCATGCTACCCAATCAACATTAAGTTCATACCAATGGAGTTTATTAGATAAAGTTTTTCATATTTTAGAACCATTTAAAACTTTAACCGTTAATCTCAGCAAAGTGAAGCATTTTTATCAGATGTTGTTCCTTCGATAATGGCTCTTTAAGTATTTTTTAATCAAGCATTAGTTTGTGAGGCTTTTTTAAGTATAAATACTTTAGTTGAACAATTGAAAGAGTCAGTAGACACAAGACTGAGTACATTTTTACATGATAAGTAGTTATGTCTTTCCACCTTTTGTGATCCTAGATATAAATTTATGTATTAAAAGGAAGATGAGAATGTAATAAAAAATTGGCTAAATGAGCAGATGCAAGAAATACAGCAACATAATTTAGAACTTGAATCCTCTGATTCGGATTGTGAAGGACCCGCAGTAGGTGACAAAAATGAAGTGTTTGTGAAACCAGTGTATCCAAAATTTATTGAATGTTTTCGGCTAGTTTCTAAACTGACAACTATAAATGAATGTGATTCCAATTTTTCAATTACTAAAGATAGCAAAAGGTTTAAAAGATCACACTCTAATGTGCAAATGATCAACATGGAGATTGAAGAGTATTTAAAACTCCCTCTTGTTATGGAAAAAGAATGTCCTCTTTTATGGTGGAAAAATTGTGGAAACTCTTTAAAAAATTTAATGAAAATAGCCCAAAGGTTTCTTTCAGCACCAACTTCTTCTGTTGAAAGTGAAAGACTTTTTAGTACAGGTGGCAACATTTATGAACTAAGTAGAAACAGACTATCACCAGAAAATGGTGAAAAGTTAATGTTTATACATTATAACTTGAGAGCAAAAAGTGATAATTGATTTTCATGTTTTTGACATTTTATTTTTCTAAAGTTATTGATTCGTGATTTTTATTACTATTACATAATAAAATTATACATTAATAACAAAATACTTAATTGGAGCGTTATTATGGAACTCCAAAATAATGTGTTTCCCTAAGTTTGTTTCATTCAAATATTTTTTATCAGTTAAACCAGTTGAGTAGCAAGCTTGTAAGAATTTCTCTGTAGAGAAATTAATTTATTTTACCCAGCAACAATAGACATCATGTTTAACAAACTTAAGTTCAATAAAATATCTTTTTCGTTTAAATTCCTATTTCTTATTTTAAGATTAACAAATGGTGATTTTATAATATTAGACTTTTGTGATTAAATAAAACAATACCTAATTGATGTAGGGGTATTTGTTTTACAATTATTTTAGTCAAGTAATAGTTTTGGTAAATCTGTTATTCCATTTGGTCCGATTAAATTTATTCTTTATTGAAAATACATAGTAAAATTTAAACTAAAACTGTATTGAAATACATTTATAAAATCTTATGTCCTTCTATGTTCAATTGGTACGCATTTTTTAATAAAAACTCTATTCATTTAAACTGTAGCTATGGTACGAATGAGTTAAGTTTTATTTATATTTAGGTAAATGTATAATGATTTCCAAATTTTCATTATTGGGCGAACCTTAGCTAAGGTTCGGCCGAACCAAACGTTCGGCAAAATAGCCGAACGTTCGGTTTTGCCGAATGTTCGGCGCATCTCTACTAAAAATGTAAGTAAGCAACTTAAAGTAGAAATTTAAGTTTGAAATTTAAACTAGAAATTTAAAATAGAAATTTAAACTAGAAATTTAAAATAGAAATTTAAACTAGAAATTTAAAATAGAAATTTAAATGACAAATTTAAAATAGAAATTTAAATGACAAATTTAAATTACAAGTTAAAATTAGGAATTTAAATTAGAAATTTTATTTTAAAATTAAATTTTAGAAATTTAAATTAGAAGTTTATGTAAAAAAAATTAGAAATTTTAATTAGAAATTTAAATATCATATTTAAATTAGAATTTTAAGTAAAAGAAATTAGAAACTTGAATTAGAAATTTAAATTAGAAATTTAAAATAGTAATTTAAATTAGAAATTTAAAATAGTAATTTAAATCAGAAATTTAAAATAGTAATTTAAATTAGAAATTTAAAATAGTAATTTAAATTAGAAATTTAAAATAGTAATTTAAATTTGAAATTTAAAATAGTAATTTAAATTAGAAATTTAAAATAATAATTTAAATTAGAAATTTAAAATAGTAATTTAAATTAGAAATTTAAAATAGTAATTTAAATTAGAAATTCAAATAATAATGAATTTTATACTTAAAAGTAACAGGATGTTTGAATTTGAAACTTAAATTTTTTCATTATAATGAGAAATTTCTATCCGAAACCAGAGGGTTAAAGTTTAAATTTAAACCGTCAATTTAATTTAAATATGAAGATTTAAAAAACTGAAAGAAAAAGCTTAAATTTGAAAATTGTATTAGAATTACATATTTAAATCAGAAACTTACTATAGATATTGAATAAGAAAATCAAACTTGAAACAGCAATTAAAACTTTGAATTAGAAATTTTCATAAGAAGGTTAAGGTAAAGCTTTGAATTATATGATTTTTTATATAAATAAGTTACACTAGAAATATTAATTAGAAAGCTATAATAGAAAACTAAATTAGAAATAATGTGAGATTTGAGAATCAGAAAGTTAAATTTGAATCTTAAGTTCAAAATTTAAATTAGTAAGTTTAATTTCAAAATAAATTAGAAATTCAAACTACAAATTTAAACTAGAAATGTCAATTAGGTATATTTATTAGTAACTTAAATACAAATATTGAACTAGAAGTTTACATCAAAAAGTTGAATTATGAGTTTAAATTACAAGTTTAAATTAGAACATCAAATTTAACATTTAATTAATGAATTTAGAATGAAAATGCTATTATTAGTTAAATAATTGAATTGGCTCATGCTGTAAGGGAATGAGTCAACGCTTAGTTTTGAGAAAACTAAACAAAACTTTGCATTCTCTTCATTTTTCACCAAAAAGATGGAATTTTTTGTATATGAATTCTTTACTTCCCCAGTTACTATAAAACATACTTGATTAATGACATTTACAATGCTTTCATATAAAAAAAATCATTAAAGTTGATTGACTTTTCCCCTTTTAGCATAATTTGAATAAATAGACAGATAAATGTGTTTTAAAACAATTTTATTTACTAAAAACACTAAGAAATCAATATTTACATATACTCTTATTTATAAATAACTAATTTCATAAATATATACTATCTTTAAATAAATCTCTTTAGTCTGAGATAAGCAATACGAGCAAATATAACTTAGTCATAGTTTTCTAATTCAACTACTTCGGTTGTTGGCCACATATAAATTTTAGCATAAAAGTCTTCAAATTCCACTGGAATATTGGGTATTAGTTTTTTTATGTCTGCCATTTTTTTAATCTTTATTGATACTTTTCCTGCAGGGTAAGCTTCTTTACTTGGAAGACATAAGTTTGGGAAACCCGTTGCTCTAAAAGAAAAGCTGTGATTCATTATAGAATCAATGAAAGGTTGCCCAATAACCTTAGATGGAAATTTTATATCATATGTGCAGTGCATAAACTTGCTTATTGAAAAGTACTGCTTTTTGTCCTTTTTGACTAGCTTACCTTTGGTTTCATCGGAAATACAACTTTTTTTATAAAACTGCGGCCACCACGTTTTGAAGTCTAAAATTTCTGGAAAGGATGTTTGCATCAGTGCATGTATTCCAATTGTGACAGCTGTCCTGAAGTCATTTGAAGTTCCCTCTGATGAAGAAGAAGTAATGGGCATGAAAAAAAGAAAGCAATGGAGGCACGATTTTTTGACTTGGAAATCATTGATCTTTTTGCAATAGTAACACTTCTTGATCCCAGATTCAAGCACTACTTCTTTAGATCCCAAGAAGCCTTTCAAGCTGGTAAAAAAAAGTTTTTTTGAAATTTGACTGTTCCATTTTGAACCAAAATGAAATTACTCCTGTGATGAAAACTAAGTCTATTGAGAACACTGGGTTTTCTTCAATGTTGCAAAATATCATTGCAGAGTCACAAAATACAAGGTCCAAAAATCTAACTTCCAAATTGGCAAAGGAAGTTTTAAACGAGTACTTAGAAAGCCCAACATCTTCATGCTGTTTAGAGTTTTGGAAAGAGTATGTAGAGAAAACAACATTAAAAGCAAAGTTTGGTTTGGCAAAAGTGGCAAAGAAACTGATATTTCGGCTGAAATTTCAGTTTCGGCTTCGGCTACGGCTTAACTGAACCGAAATTTCGGTACTTTCGGTTTCGGCTCAAATTTCGGTTTCGGTCGATCACTAGTTATTGTTTCAATGCCACGGTTTCAAACCGTTCCTTAACGTGACCCATATAAACACATACTTGCCAGAAAACGATACACACAAATAACTCTCGAGAAGAAAACGAAGTTTCCTCAAAATACAACATACTTACCGATCCACTATGATTTTAAAAGGAGCAAATTTTCTGAGTGGTGTTTTCTTTTGTATGATGATTGAACTTGATGATCGATTTTTGTGTGATGATCGAACAGCAAGAGTATTGATGACATCAACAAGTTTGATCAACTTCAAGCTTGCATTCACTATTTATACAATCTTACTTGCAAGTGACGACAGATTTGTTTACTAACAAAAAGTTAATATGAAAGTCTGTAACAAAAAAACACACAAAACGACTTTACGATAATCTACCCCATGGATAGATAGTAATAAAATGATGTAATGAAACTTTGACAAAATGATTTTAACATCTCAATAAAAAACTAACATTAAATATATGAAAATAAGTAAAAAGAGAAATATATACAAGCTTTAGAGAATGAAACTAATCGTTTAAATTATATTTTATCTATGGCTAAATATACCACTTAAGTTTATAATAGAGTGCAGATCTTCAAAAAAGAGCTGCAACGATTTTAATTAAGTATATTCAAAAGAACATGAAATAGTACCGTAGGCATAAAACTTTATCACCATTTACTATATCACCATTAAATATGGAAACTGAAAGAATGATCTTTAGCTCAAAAAAAAGTATTCACAAAGGAATAGACTAAAAGAGATCAGTAGCCTTGAAAGAATTCTTGAAGAGTCACATAATTTAAAGTAACATGATTTAGATAATGTTATAACTTTACCATACAGACTTAACTTCATAACGTTATGCTACTAGTTCATACACATTTTATTACTTCTGACAATATGCAAACAACAAATCGCAGTGATCAGGTATCGCAGTGTTTAAAGAACTAAAAGTAAAAAACTGCTGATCTCTTCAAACAAAAGAGTTCATTTTTCTCAAAAGCAGAAGAAGTAGACACTGTGGGTCTTCCTGTAAAGTATTCAATTATGGCTTAAGAAGTGTCATGCTTATGACCTTCAAACATAATTGTCCAAGCATCTAATAAAGTAATTTCACCATACAGAAATGTTTAAGAAGTGTAATGCTAATGACCTAGTAGCATATTGTCATTAAATTTAGTGCTTCCTTTTGTAGAGTTAACTAAATATAAAAGTAAAAGTATATAAACTGATGCTAAACCATTGTAAAAGGTTAGCAAAATGAGTTTGATAAAAATTCAAACCTTCTCATGAGTACAGCCATTCCAAACTAATGTGAAATTTGTTTTAACAACAAACCAATGTTTGAGACCTTAAAAATGCAATAACGCTTTTAAAAAAAATTTGTGCAAAAAATGTTGTGGGGAAAACTAATTTATTATTAGAAAACTAAAAAACTACAAGTCTTATATAAAAGATTATAAATTTATTATGAATTTTACAAAAAAGTATAAAGTTTCAAAACTTGTTGTTATATATCAGTGCAACTTAATATGACTCTAAGTCATTATGCCTATAACCAGTGCAACTTAATATGACACTAATGACTTAGAGTCATATTAAGTTGCACTGGTTATAGACATAACAGCTATTTTTAAAAAAACTTTTTATTGCTGTTATAAGACACAATTGAGTCAATAATGATCAGTTTCAACTGGGTTTAGAAAGAATCATTCAAAAAAATAGCAAATGGTGACACAATTATCTTGAGCATAAGGTAAATAAATCTAAGCTTCCTGTTTTTGAGTCACCATTAATATTACTACTTAACTTTTATACACAGTTCACAGTTTTTTCAAAGTTATTGCAAAATCAAGCAGCTAAATATTTTAAAAAAAACTACAACTACTACACACAAAACCAGCACTACTGAACCTGTTGCCTGCAGGCCACATGTGGCCTGCCAAACCTTTTTGTATGGACCAGGAGACTTTTATCAACAGGAAAGTAAATCAGGCCATTGTTGGTAAAATGTAATGTTTTATTTTGCAAAAAAGTTCCCATTTTACAGGTCTGCAGTTCTCAGTTTGCATTTTACTAATAACCAACAAATATTTGATACTACTTATCTAATACTTGTTGGTTGTTGGTAAAACTTAGAATGTAGTAATTACAATAATGATAGAATATAAGAAAGAGAAAAATGGCAGGAGTTTCTTCCAAATGTAAACGTAAAATTTCTGATGTAAAAAAACTGCTTCAAGGCATTTGGCTTGAAGAACATTTTGTTGCTGCAAACAAACATTGTTTGGTAATGTGTGATTTGTCATGAAAGTGTTATAATAAAAAAGTACTAGAAGATTTGCCATTATATGACCAAACACAAATCATTTAATAACATTTTTCCTAAAAGCTCTTTAATAAGATGTTAAAAGCTAAACTTCTTTAAAGATAAAAAACATCCGGCTCTGTTTCTGCCTGTGTTAGATTTATTGAAGATATTGCAAAGCATACAGCTGATCACATCATAGAAGACATGAAAAAATCTGAATATTTTAGTTTGCCTTTTGAATCTAGCACTGACATTTCATCAACATCTCAATGTTTCGTTTTTGTTAGATGCTGAATTGACAAGAATTCTATTTAAGAAGATTGTTAAAACTTTTGTCTATAGCACTATATATTTCTGGAAGTAAATGACATTGACATTAATTAATTGGTTTGTGTGTGCATAAATGGGTGTCGTTCAATGATTGGATCCAAAAATGGATTTGTTTTTCTATTAAGTAAGAAAAACAATTTAAAAAACCTCTCATCTTTTCACTGCATCATTCATCAAAAAAAACTTAGCAGAACATACATCTTTTGCTGAAAAAGCCAATTTAATGAAAACTGCTGTCAGTATAGTTAATTATAACTGAGCATGAGAACTAAATCACAGAAAATTAAAAAACCTTTGGAAGACATCAACAGTAACTATTGTGAAGTTCTTTTAGAATGTCTAACCAGAGGTAAAGTGCTTAAATGATTTTCTTTTTTTTTTTTTTTGAGGCAGAAAATAGTTTGTTTTTTTTTACAAAAGAAAAAAAATTATAATGAATCTGAAAATAATGGATGGTGAGGTCTTTTAGCTTTTCTGTGGGACATCTACAGAAGTCATAATGAGCTCAATATTTGCCTTTAAAGAAAAATTTTATGAAGGCTTTTATGAATATTTAATAGATTGTTGTCAGGAACTGTTTTATGAATCAACTAAACGTTGTGTAAATCAGTTGTAAGTTGTTTAGTTTTAAACAACAAATAGGTTTGGTAAACCTTTTTTAATTCAAAACAAAATGTTCTAAGTTTAAAAAGGTTTAAATGTGGAATTATTAATATTCAATAAATATTACAAAAAAAAAATTGAATCTAAAAACAACTTTATCAAGTTAATTTTTATTGAGTTCCAATCATTTTTTACATTATTTATTGAAATTAAGGTTCAAATGGATGCATGAAAATTAAGCATTCTGATAATGATTATCAAATGAGCTATGCACTTTCTTTAAGACTTCATACTTGCTTTAAATGCTAAAAAAGTCCATTTAATCAACCATTTCATTAATTTATATAATTTTCCTGCTTCTCGGAAAAAAAAAGGCAAAATATTTTAAACAATGTGTTTACGTGAATCATTTTCTGTCGATTATTGCAATTATGTAATTTGCTATTGCTGCAAAATGTGTCATTAACAGGTACTAATATGAGGAATAAAAAAAACAGGGCTTCGCTTTGATTGCATTTTAACTTTTCATAAACAAGATTTGAACTTTATTTATTTGATTTAATTGATATAAATTCAGTGAGCATTTATCCTCACACTCAGTGAGCATCTTGATTTAAACATTGGAGATTAAAAGAATCAGCATGTTCACTGCTCTGCAAAGAATAGTATAAGACAAGGTTGTTTTTCATAGATGTTTTTTTTTGTCTTCTTTTTTAGTTTTTATTGATTTTAAATTTTCATCTTGCAGTAGAATTATTGTTGAATTCATCTTTTTGCATACTGTAAAACTCATCTTGCAGCAGAATTATTGTTGAATTCATCTATTTGCAGATTGTAAAACTCATCTTATATCAGAATTATTGGAATTTTCTGACTACCTCAGTTTCAATTTAAACTGAGTGATAGAGAATGCTTAATACAGAATAATCTTTTTATTTTTGCAATTGAAAAATTTTACTTACATAGATTAGTGTAAAATACCAACTCTTCACTTAAGAAAAAAAAAGTATAAACTTTGGACAAACCATAAAGTAAATAAAAATTAAATTTAAAGTAAATAATATTGCATTAAAATTAATTTAACATGTATTTGCATACATTGGTCAAGACCGAGCAGTGAATGCCTCAGGGAAGAAATAGCAAAAGCCTTATTAGGAAAGTAAAAATAATTCCGTTAGGGTTAGGGTTAAGACATTAAAAGATGCTGTAATCTGCAAAGCATTATTTTGATTTTAGTTTGCATTTATATAAATCACTTCATAAAATAATATATATATTACTGCATGGACTTTTAGACTTAAGGATAAAAGTATGACTCATAATAACAGTTTCAACTAAATGTGGAAAAGAGTCACGCATGTTCAATCAAATTATTTTATATTTGTAACTACATTGATAGCAATTACAGAACAATTTAAGTTCTTCTATGTTGTCCAGTTGTTTTAAAACATATCTAAATATGCAAGAAGTAAATGATAACTTAATAATTTTATTTTTGATACAAGTTCATTTTTTTTTTTTTTTTAGCTATTCATTATAAACATAAACATGTTAATGATAAGTTTACTAGAGTAATTTTTTTTAAGTTTCTTTTCTGTTCTTGTTTGGCTGCTGTTAAAAAAACATTTTTATTTTAATGCAGAAAAGAACAATGAAATTGTGAATTAATTTTATTCGAACTTTACTTCCTGATATTTAGCTGATTCAAATTAAATTTCAACAGTTAAGTTTAATTTTAGAAAGAAGTTTTTTTTTTATTTTATCAATGGAAAGTGAAATTCACCAGAGGTCAGTTTACTATATCATTATTGATTATTGCTTTGTGAAAGTAAGAAAACTACAACAAAAAACCTTTTTAACATTTTTCAAATAATAAACCTTTTAAAAGAAAATCAAAGAGAATTTTTTAAAAGAAAATCAAAGAGAATCTTTTAAAAGAAAATCAAAGAGAATCTTTGAAAAGAAAATCAAAGAGAATCTTTTAAAAGAAAATCAAAGAGAATCTTTTAAAAGAAAATCAAAGAGAATCTTTTAAAAGAAAATCAAAGAGAATCTTTTAAAAGAAAATCAAAGAGAATCTTTTAAAAGAAAATCAAAGAGAATCTTTTAAAAGAAAATCAAAGAGAATCTTTTAAAAGAAAAAAAAATAACAAAAGAGGTTAGGAATTATGCAGCAGTTGAAAATAAAGCATTTAAAAAGATACCATTTTACAAGAACAGGTTCTTTTTTCATTTCTTCATTTTTCCATGTCAAACCTTTTCTTCAAATGCTGATAAAACACTAAGTCTTTTCATAGTAATTAAAGTACTTTTTATCAACTTCTTAACTGCTATGGATTAGTACCATAAAGCTTTTCAAGTGATGGCGTCATTTTATTTTGACTTCTCTATAATACAGTTAAAAAAACTATAAAACTCAAAATTCAAGTTTCTCATATGTAAAATATTTTTTGCCATTAGATAAAAATATCAACCTAAAACATGAAATGAATTTAAAATTAGTAACAATTATTTAGTTGGGAAAATGTTGTTCGGGAAAACTTTACCTATTGCCAATCATAAATGTGTTGAAGATACATTACTTGTTTTTCTTATGACATTTGTAACTTTTGTGAAAACCATCTCATTGGCTGCTGACAACTTATTCATCTACAAAAACCTTAAAAAAAAAGCATTTTGCTGAAATTTTACATTTATGAAATAATAATTACTGAAAAATAACTTAAGTAACAGATTCTTACCAACCAAAGCTAATCTGAACAAAACATCTGCTTGCAACATTGAAACAATTAACAATCAACTTTAATGTAAAGGATTAAGTCAATAGAGCTTGTCTACAAATGTAGCTGTTTTTGATTGATTATTGCTGTAACTACAGTCAATCTGTTCTACAACACTGTTAATTTCATACAAACAAGTGTAACAAGCCAACCCCTTTCAAAAGGCAGATGCACTCACGACTAAGATAAACTCAACTGTTTCATCATTTTCTGAAAAAAGAATCGTACCTTAAATTAAATGGTTCATAAAATAATGAAACTGAATCTAAAATCATTTTAAAAAGAGCCCAGACTTTGTGAGTTGAAGTGAAGGGAACTCCTTCTATTGATTTGCAGTGTATTGCAACATAATATAGAAGCCTATTTCATCTGCTGATTTATTTTAAAGGCACATGAAAAATACCCTATGGTATGATCCTAAGTAATACCCTATGTTATGACCCTATGTAATGACAGCTAACTTAATGACAGCTAACTTAATGACAGCTAACTTAATGACAGCTGTTACAAGGTGATTAGAACCAATCAAAAATCCTCCATGATCAGGACATCTTTTTATAAATAATTTTATCAATTAAAACAACACAGTCAACATTAACACTATCACTTCCTAATGGGGGCTATAATTCTGATATTGGATCAATATCACCTTTTTAAGTGATTCTAAATAAGGCAATGAAGGAGGTGGAAACTCTTGGAACAGAGAAGCATATGCCTGTTTTGATGTGCGTCTGAGCAAACTACATGTCTGTTGTGTTGTTTATCAGAAAAAATTTAAATATAGCATTTGAATAGCCTGGACATCGCTGTTGTTTATAAAGAGAAAATTTGTATAATTTTGATAATCTACTTTTTGGAACCTTCTTTGCAACTTCATGCATATAAGAGACAAAAATAACACGCTTACTGGCACTTGTCAACTTACAAACACTAAAACCATTCAGATAATGCAACTGGATTTCCTTTCGTATTTAGCTTTGTAAGTCTTCATCAATTGTAAAAGTCTCAATATTAGAAGTAATGCCCCCTTCATCAAAAAATGTTTGAAGATGTAACAAATGGTTATCAATTCTTTTAAATGAAAACCCTGCTGGACAAAAACTATCATTAAGATCTACATACTTTTTATTGCATAATGTCAAAAAACAGAAAACAAACTCAATTTCTAACATTTCTCATTGACCAAATTAGAATAATTAGTTCCACATTTCATTTTTCACTGTCCACTTCGACAACAGTTAATCAACAGAGGGTAAGAAATTTAAAATATGAAATTGGGCACGAATAAATTTCTTACTTTTTTCAGACCAAACTCTATTTTCATATGAATTTCTCCACAAATATCAAACACCAAGGTTATCATTAAATATTATTTGCAAAAAAAGAGACTATTAAGGTTAGTGTCACTAATAATGAAAGAAACTGCTTTGCCAATTACAAATACTTTTATTTAAATTACTTTATACTGCAGTAGAACACACTGAATTTGAATTTAAAAACTCAGAATTTAATTCTAGAATAGTTGTACTGTATTCTATAGAACTGTTTAAGTCTAATGTCAAAAACAATTTCATCCAGTGGTATTAGCTTTTGACTACCCATAGTCAAAAGCTAATACCACTGGATGAAATTGTTTTCAAAGTAGTCATTTGTTTGATGTTGTCACAGAAGTCCTACATAGTTAAATGATACATTTTAAGTTTGTAAAATTTTACAACAGTGATTACTAGGGTATATCATACTTTTGCATGTTTTAATTTTCATTTAGTATGTCACTTTTCCTATGTATTCATAAACCCTGAGTTGAATGGTATAATTTATTTTGGTGAAAAAACAAGTCTAGCTACCGGGAAAACGTTTTTAACTTTCAAAAATATTGTGTTTTTTTACTAAATGATGACTGTTTATGTTATAAATGTACATAATAATTATTTAAAATATTGTTTAACCTTATGCTTAATTTTTATAATATGCTTTGAGTTTTTAACAATATTATTTTGTGTATAAGTATCAGTTAATATTCAAATATACTTTGAAAATATTATAACTACCATTTTAGATTTTATTTCAAATTAATTGCTATACTTGCTGTATTTATATCTTCCAGATTCATAATATATTAAAAAAAGAAAAATGGCATTATCAGTTAGCAAGAAAACCAGAAAATCGATTAACACCAAACTAAGTGAGTATCTTGGAGGTCCTAAAAAGTTTCTCCAAACTGAATTTCCAACATTACGTGATTGTTTGCAGCGATGTCTAGATCTGCAGCGAAACAGAATACTAGTCTGTGAAAAAAATCCGCGTAACATATCAATGCAAGAAATTTTTTCTGTTGCTAATGAAGTTGCAGAACGGTGGCTTATTTCCAACACAGAATTTAAAGAACCCATAGTTTGTGGAACTAAAGCAATAGCACTAAGAATTAATAGAAGTTGGTCTGCATTCTCTAAGATAGCTCAACACAAATCTCAAAAGGCAAACAAAAAATACTGGGAACCTAAACTTGATAAACTTTTAGATATTGCTTTTTGCAAATGCAGAATCGTTTACTGCAGTGATAATGATGCCCCTTGCAACGAATCTTGTGATGACGGTGCTCATTGCTTTTGCAAATGTGACTTAAATTTAAGAATTCCTAAAAAAGAACTTATTTGGATAAAAACCCAGCGAGAAAAACAAGGCAGTGTTTCATGTATGCAAGAATTTGGTCTTGATCTTAAAGAGACTGCCAAACTTAGGCTAAAATGCTTACGCAAGTCAACTGAACAAGCAAGACTCATGCGACAACGTGAAGAAGCTTCAAAGTATAAGTTAGAATTATCAGTCTCTATTTATCCAACCGATGTTAGATTTGATGATGAAAGTACGGGTGTTACAATAGAAATTAATAATAATTCCAATGATGTGATAGTCAGTGATAGCGATAAAGTCAGTGATAGCGAAGAGGACTCGACAATTGAAAATCAAGATAGTTATGTTAAACCAAACTACCTTGATATTAGTAATGCTGCCGTTGCCTCTATCAGATTTGGTTTATCATCGACTGCTACTGCTGCTATCATTAATGGTCTACTGAAAGATATTAAAAAGGCAGGAAAACTTGTTGAAGATAAAAAAAATCTCATATGTGATAGTATGAAAGTTTTTCGTGCCAAAGAGTGTGCTATGAAGTATTCCAGAGTAGAAGAAAATTTCGATTGTGAAAGAAATATAATTACTGGAATTTTTGTTGATGGTAGAAAAGATAAAACTTTAGTTCTTATCCGTGATAAAACCACAGGCACCTTCAGAAAACAAATTATCAAAGAAAATCATATAACTGTGACAGAAGTGCCTAGAGGTCGCTACCTTACTCATTATACACCAAAACCTAAGTCAGAAATATCTAAACCAGCTAAGCAATGTGCTATTGGATTATTCGACTGGTTAATGGAAAGAGGTAAAGATCTTAATCTCCAACTAATTGGCAGTGATACTACAAATGAAATGCCTGGATGGAAAGGTGGAATGCTTCATTTTGTGGAAGAACTTCTCAATCGAAAACGTTTTAGATCTTTTTGCTGGCTTCACATTAATGAGCTTCCATTCCGTCATATAATAGAAAAACTTGATGGACCAACTTCTTCAGATAAAGGTTGGAGTGGAGCAGTAGGTAAACTGCTTTCCAAAGTAGAAAATCTTGAAAGAATTACTAAATTTATGCCAATTCCGCTTCTGGAGCCTCTTGTTACTATAAGTGAAGATTTCTTATAGCAAATGAGCACTGACAGTTTAGTCGCATGGAAGTATTTAAATGCAATATTGAAAGGAAAGCTCGATCCTGAAGTAGCAGCTCTTAAATGTGGTATATTGTCTCACAGTCGATGGCTTACTTGTGGCATGAGATGCCTGCTTCTCTATATGAGTAAACATGATCTTGAACCTGATAATGCAGAGATCTTAAGACTGCTTGCAACTTGGGTGACTCAGGTTTATTTTCCAATGTTCTTTGAGATTAAAGTTAAGCATGTCATTAAATATGGTTCTTGTCATCTTTTAAAACTGTTTCAACTTTGGCAGAAGCAAGATGATAGGATTAAAGAAGCATGTAAACTTTATTTCAAAAGTGAATCATGGTGGGCTCATCCTGAGATACTTGTCTCACTTCTCTGTTCTGATAACTAGATACTTGTCTCACTTCTCTGTTCTGATAACTCAGAACAAAGGTTATTTGCCGTCGACATAATATTGGCAGTTAGGGCCGGAAGTGAACTTGGCTCAACAGATGTTAGACCATTTAAAGTTCCGCAAACAATAAACCTTGATGCTTGTGACATCAAAGAACTTATCGACTGGGAAAAAAAGGTCATCACTGAACCAAGTTTCACTGCAAATATGTCGTTAGTCCAACTCAATGCATTGATAGATTCTCCCCTGCAGCTACCTCTATACTCAATACATACCCAAAGTTGCGAGAGAGCAGTCAAATTAGTCACAGAAGCAGCTCAGTCAGTCTGTGGTTGGGATAAAAGAGATGATTTTATAAGAACTCAATTGCGAAATCGTGAACTAATGCCTTTGTTTAAATCAAGAAAAGACTTGATTTAAACAATATATATATACTAATTATAATATATCTTGATCTTATAATCATAATAAAACTATCTAATATTGATAGAAGGGAGGGGGGGGCGGAAGCCCTAGCCGTGCATTCTGGCTCAAGAATCCTGGAAGCTAAATGATAATTTTGTGTTTTATAACAAATGGTTTATTTTTTACCTAATATTATTTTAATTTTTATTATTAATTGACTAAAAACATTTAAAAATTAAGCTTTAGTTGTAAAAGACTATTTTTTTTTAAAAAAAGCTAATTTTAAAACCAGTTTCCCGATAGCTAGACATCAATATTTTGCAAAAATATTATTATATTTGAATTCCCCGTACCCAAATACATAGGAATCCAAGCGTGCTAGTCAAAATTCTGAAAAATTAATTTTTGGCTCAAGTATGATATACCCTATTGATTACATCCTATACTATGATATTGCATTATTGCAGTATCTTGCACCGTTAGAAACCATTTACACCTAGGGCAATAGGTCACTTTTACTATATTAAAGTATTGTCAGGTAACTAAAACAGATGCCTGGCAACTTTTATTTTAGTAAAAATGACACAAATTTTCTAACTTACAAAATGTGTAAATGGCATCTAAGGGTCAACATAGACAGGTGATGCTAAAGCAATACTTTTTATAAAGTAAAATTATCAAGGATGTGATAACCACTGACTTTCACTAAATAATTAAAAAGAGAATTAAACTTTTCAGGAGACAACAAGTAAAGTTTTCCATTGGTCAGAGCAAGCTTGATTATTACTTTAATATCTCCTAAAAAAAATTTTAAATAAATGGAATTGAATTGTTCAATTTTAGTTTGCTAGAACAACTTTCAGGATACTTTTTTAGATGCTTTTTAAAGGTATTTATTGTTATTTATAGTGCAGTAGAAGTGGCGAAGGCTTCCTTTTAAGGGCTTATAATAAGTTGCATTTAGGACCAATACATTTTGTCTGGTCAAAATGGATCCTGCTTCTAACAACTAAACTAACATCTAATGCGAATAAAACTTGGTAATCTAAATTTAAACTAGGTTTAGAATGCTTTTGGAAATCTAAGAAATTATTACCTGTCTTAGGTAGTAGATGTTTGGAATGGAAAGTCCATTTGCAGCTGCTAAAGAATAGATAGCCTCAGATGCCCAAGCTTTTTTCAAGATTGGTAACCTTTGGTGTTTTTGAGCCATCTGTGACTTTTCATCAAATCTTCTCATTAAAACATCTTTGAATTGTTTAATCCAGTCTGCCAAATTTTTGTGACAAACTCAATGACACTCGAGCAATGTAGGCGTCTTTTTTCTGTCCCCTTGGATAAAAAACATTAAAGCACATTGAATATAATGAACTAAGTATGAGAATAGTATTATGTATAGGGTCAACACAAACAGGTAACAATAACAATAAAGAATAACTTTGATGTAATGTGATGAAAATTATTTAACATGACATAATAGTTTCACTACTTTAAAATTTCTATTCAATTGTGGCTGTAAGCCTGTCTTTGTTATGCCTTGGAAAAACTTTTTTTTAATAAGAAGTTCTATGACAAATAATTATTACCCTTGTGGTATGTCTATAACATAGGAAAATTACAGTGAAAAAATTACTTATAACTATTTAATGGTTTTAATCTTTTAATAAAGCATTGATTAGCTGGCCTTGTAAATTGAAAAGAACGTCTTAAAACTCCTAAAACATATGAACGTAGGACTGTGGTAATTTCACAGAAAGATTCGTAATTGGAAATAAGTATAATGTATATTTAAGATAAGGATATTGGGTATACTTACATTTCTTTTTTGAAATTTTTTTTTCTTGTGGCATTTGAAAGTTTTCACAACTGTCCATAATATAAACAAAACAAAATGTATAAAAACAATGGATTAACTAGATAATATGTTTTCGTTTTTTATGAATTCGCTAATATTTTCGTCGGAAAGTTTTAACGACACGAAAAAAAATGTTAATAGTGGAGGAAATTTGAGATTATTGGGTTTACGCCAATTTTGTCGAATCCGAAAAAACTTATCGAGTTAATGATTTTTTTAATTCCGATCGGAATTAGTTTTATAGTAGTGACCCCTGGTTTCTTTACCTGGTTTCTACTGATGTAAGTGACGCATTTCCTCTATTACACAAAAAAAATGCTTAAAATGTGCAAAAAAAAAAAAAAAAAGGTTTGACAATCTATAATCATGAGCCATTCCATAAAAAAAAAAAAAATTTCAGGTGTATCCAGGTGAATACCTAAACAAAAAGTGCATTGTTTAAAAAAATTGCATAAAAATGAAATATTTAAAACAATATTTTTGTAAAGGCATAATAATATATAGTGCAAGCACTTAAATAATATTTTATTATTACCAAAAGATAGCTACAAGCCATGGCTATCTAGAAATACAGGCTTTGACAACGCGCCGAAACTTTTTTTGACTGGAGGCCGATTGAATATGGCTGGATTTCCACGATATTTAATTATTTTTGTTTTACGGTAGTAATACTCTACAGCGATTGGCGTAAACACAAATTTTTAGCGACTTTGTACCGTTTTCTAATCTAACTTACGTTTTTTAATTGAAAACTTCGCACTTTTAGATAAATGTTAATGAGAAGTGCAATATATTTCAATATATTTATCAATAAAGAATTATCAAATATGCCTCGAAAATGTTGTGCACCACTTTGTATTAGTGGTTATGCGTCATCAACTACAAAGGTGTCCACTTTTGTAGTTTCGATTTCCTAGCGATGAATACGAAAAAGACAAATGGATAAAAGCTATTCCTAGGAAAAATCTGGTTGTTAACAAGTACACTGTTGTGTGTCGTTTTCACTGGCCTGTAGATTGCAAATCATTTACATCATATCGTGCAAAAGAGCGTCCTACAGAACCACCGACTGTCTTTCCTAACATACCATCAAGCTGTCTTAGTTTACCTCCTTCTAAACCCAGACCAACAAAACTTTCATCATTCACTATAAGAAATACAACATCAGATGAACTAGATAGTTTTAGAGAATATGATCTTTTTCGATTTGATAACATCAAGGAGAGACTTTTGCAGAATAATGATCTTATTGTATACAACATTAATGATAATAATGATGATGTTTACGTTCAGTCAAAAGAATTTATATGTGGTATTGCAAAGTTTTTGGTTATTATTAATAGGGATTTAACATTGACTTCGTTTCACCTTGGATCATCTTGCAGTATTCCTATTCTTCTATCAAGTAAGTCATCATCTTATTGTAAGTATTGGTCTGTCTTCGATGAGATTATTTGATACTTAAAAAACGAAGATATTTGCCACAAAAAAAAAATATTACTCGAACATATGGAGTGTATGTCTCAAAAGAAAATTGGTGAATTTACTTACTCTGCTGATATAATTACTAGAGCATTTGAATATTTTGCAACATCCAGGTCACTGTACAGTCGTATTTCCAATGACTATAAATTACCAAGTATTAGAACTTTGACAAGAATCACTTCAAAAGTTGGATCACAAGATAGTATGGAATTTTTAAAAAATGTTTTGATGAGTATTGAAGATACACAGCGTAAATGTGTATTGTTGGTTGATGAAGTTTATATCAAATCTATATTAACTTATCATGGAGGTACAATGTTTGGGTATTCTGCTGATCAACCCGGTGTCCTTGCCAAAACTGTGTTGGCTATAATGGTAAAATATTTATTTGGTGGACCAAAGTTTCTTATAAAAATGATTCCAATCAGTTGCTTAGATTCTGATTTTCTTTTAAATCAATGCAAACCAATTATTGAAATGATTAACAATCAACCCAATGCAAAATTGTTATCGGTTATTGCTGATGGAAATAGAGTAAATCAAAGATTTTTCAAAATGATGAATAAGATTGAAGGAAAAACTTGGTGCAGAGATGACGAGCACACATTTTTGTTATTTGATTTTGTTCATGTTATGAAGTGTGTTCGTAATAATTGGTTAACTGAAGAAAACGGAGGATTAGTTTTTGAGTTTGATGGTAATAAACATATAGCAAAATGGGCTGATTTAAAGAATCTTTATGAGTTAGAGTCTGGCAATCTTTTCAAGCTTAGCAAATTGAATGATATTTCCATCTCACCAAAACCAATTGAGAGGCAGAAAGTTAGTACTTGTTTGCGAGTTTTCTGTAATGAAACAATTGCAGCATTAAAAAATCATCCATCCATTAAAAAGAATGATGTTATTGACACCATCAAGTTTATTTCTATATTTGTGAAGTTTTGGAAATTTTGTAATGTGAAAGGTGTTGGAGCAGATATTCGTTATAAAGATGAGGACCGTGCAGTTATAAGATTACACACAGATAAAAGTCTGTTATTCTTATTGGATGTAGCAGATATGATTGAAAGAATGAAAAAGTCATGCCCTAAACGTGTTAAGCAGCTTTCAAAAGATACTTCTAAATCTATTTCTCATGTATGTAGGGGCTTAGTTAACATGGCAAGGTATCTTTTGGATTGTGGAAATGACTATGTTATCCTGGGGTGGTTCACAACCGATCCATTGGAGAAAGCTTTCAGCAAGCTTAGGCAGGGTTCTGGAGGAACCTATTTTATTACTGCTCAGTCTGTCATAGAAAAAGTTAGAATCCAACATGCAAAACTTTCTCTCCAATTCGAAATGCAGTGTTTTGATGATTGTTTTAATGGTCATTCCTGTAATAATTGTTTTCGACGTTTCAATGAGCAGGAATGTGAGGTTTTTTATAACTTACCAGAATTAGAAGATAAAGTTCAAGCAGAATCATTGCTTTCAATTGTATATATCGCTGGTAACGTTCATAGAAAAAATGGCTATGATTATACTGATACAAAATTTTATTATATAAAATGTGGTGCCTATATTGATGACCTGAATAGAGGTGGTCTTGTAATTCCCTTTGATAACATTGTTCAGTGGTGCATTTTTTGTTTTATTTTGTTTGAGCAGTTATCAGAAGAATTTTGTATAACTATATAAACAAAGTGGTACTTTTAACTCGCACTAGCGAGTCATTTTTCAGACAAGAATATGGCTAAAATATGGGTTCCACAGGGTTTACCCTTAAAGGACGGCGGGGTATTTTACTACCCCAGAGGAGTTTATTTTTAACTACCACATCAACAAATTTTGTCTATTTAAACTGCCACTTCAGAACATCTTTTATTATCATTTAAGGAAGTTGTTGGAGTAAAATATTTTTTGTTTTACTAATCAATTTAAAATAATATTGTTTGTTGAAAATTTAGTTACGTTAAAGACGGTTGGGGTATTTTTATACCCATGCACGTTTTCTCATTTTTTAGTTAGTGAATCATTAAATAGTTATATAAATTAAATAGGTATATAAACTATGTTTAGTTTAACACTTGCTTGTGTTTTAGTTATTTTTTAATAGATATAGGGTATTACTTATCTTTTTTATGAGTAAATTATACCATATATTCATTACATATATACAATCACTGTAAAAACAATGGTGTGCTCATGTTGCATATATTTTGTTTTTATGTCAAAAATATTTATATTATTGATACAAAATAATATTGCCTAAAATGTTTGTTATATATTTTTCAGATATTTGGTTTGATAAACACTTAAACTATTTTTTTAGAACAAACATTACTAATTTAATGAGTCGCTCAAGAAGAAATGCTGCAGTCGAGGCTATTAATATTATTTTTGGTTTAAATGAGTTATCTTCAAGTGATGACTCAGCTGATGAAACTCTTACAGATGATGAAGAAGATAATATTACAGCTAACGATGAATCAGATGCTATCATATCTGATGAAAGTGATGAAGAAATTGTTAAGGAAAATCACATTTTACATCAAAGCATGATCTCAAAGTATGGTGAGGAAATTTGGAGTAAACTTCCACGTGTAGATGCTGCTCAGCCACGTGTACACAATATTATTCGACAACCAACTGGCGCAGCAAGGTTTGCAGCTCAGGTTTGCGGTTAAAGTGTGGATACTGCCTTTAAACTCTTTATAACCCCAGAAATGATTAGAATTTATTGGAGTTCTCCTCCTAGCTGGAGTGTTCCATTCTAAAAATGGAGTACGTGATGTTGTAAATGGAGTACGTGATGTTGGACAAGGTACACGAGTAGTTCTTGAACAAACAGATCACTTAAAAGGAAGTAGTAGACACATAACAGCTGATAATTTTTTTACAAACATTCATCTTGCACGGGCATTGCTAGGACGTAAAATGATATATACTGGCACCATTCAAAAAAATGAAGGAGAAATACCAAAAAAGTTCTTGCCAGCCTTACATCGACCTGTTTACTCAAGCATTTTTAGTTTTCAAAATGACTCTACTATTGTTTCATATGTACCTAAGAAAAACAAAGCAGTATTATTATTATCAACCTTCCATCACAGTAATGACATTGTTATGGACAATAATGAAAAGCCACGTATTATTCTAGATTACAACAAATATAAAGGTGGAGTTAATACGTTAGACCAGGTTGTCAGGTGCTACTCGAGTCGCCGAAAGAGTAACCGATGACCATTTACAATGTTTTGTAATATTTTATATATTGCAGCATTCAATGCTTTGATTTTATTCTTGTCAATTCACCCAAATTATAAAAATGGGGCTTCTTATAGAAGAAGAGAATTTTTAAAAAAATTTTAAAAAAGTCTTATTAAAAAATTTGATGCAAATGATCTTCCACCAATGGTTGCAAATATGATAATCTTCGCCAAGTAATTGCACAAAGTAACCTATTAAATCAAGGTCAACCAATTCAAGAGCAGCACATAAAAAGATGCTATATGTGTCCTCGTGTTCATGACAGAAAAACCCGTCTGCAATGTGCATCATGTAGTCATTTTGTTTGCAAGGCTAATAGCAAAATTGTTTGCAATAGTTGCCTTATTTTGAAGATATATTTTGTTTTTATTTAAGTAAATTGTATCAAGTATCAATTTTATTTTAAAAAAATTGAGAAAATTTGATACTTCTGTTAAAAGTACGTATTTTAAGTTAAAAAGTTCAACATAATTTGTATAAAAACCTATATTTTCAGTTGGGGTGGTTTAATACCCCAGCCGTCCTTAAGGTAACTTTTTTTTCCCGTTCTTTTAGGGTTAAAGGTCAGTCCAAGCCTAAAAAAAAAACCTGGATAAGATGGACCAGAGACTCTTTTACGCATTACTACTAAAAAAAATCTCATAACGCCTTATTTTATTTTCGTCTGTTGTCCAATTTTGAAGCAATTCTGCCCCACTGTGCGATGGAGAGAATATAACTTCAGATTCACATTTACCATCCTCAAATCAGTTTAAAACTGTTCTTAAATTCCATGCCAAAGAAAAAGAATTTTTTTTTCGTATACCTGTGTAACCAGTCAACTTTTTAAATATGGATTTCGAAAAAGTGAAGTAAGTTAATTCAATTCCAAAAAAAATGTTCCGAACCAAGTAAACTGAAATTTCTGAAGCGCTTTTTATCAACAGTACAAAAAGCAAAATCAAAATGCGTTGCTTTAAACAAACTTTAGTGCAATTTTTTAGTTTATTTAATTTTACTGAAGTTTTTTCATTAATTTGACCGCACTGTTGACACAATTATTAGTGTATATGATATCTATAATTAATTTGTTTAATGTGCATTGAAAAATCACTTCATGGCTCCAAAATTACTTAACTCACGTACCGCATCGAAAAAACTGGTGAAATTCCTCTGTTAACATTTGGTCTGAGAACCAGAATTCAACATGGTAGTCACAGTGCCGCTCTTCATTACAGAATGAGAAAGTAAGAAAAAAAATCATATGCAACCTGTGAATTCCGTCTGGCATTGTGGATAGATAGTAACTTAAGTCATTTAATAATTAGTCATTTAATAGAATTCTCAACACAATTCAAAAAGGTGTTTTTCGATCATCAATTTATAAAATTTACTATTAATTTTAACTTCTGAACTTCAGAAATTCGCGCATCACAAACGAAAAGGTTTGAGCCCTTAAAATTCTGCGCAAATTAGTTTATTGAAATCATAATTAACATTTACTGAACAACATATTTTGGGTTGTTACTAAAATAGCATTAAAACAGGTTTTGTCAAATTTCTCTTTGAGAGGTAGTTGTTTTAATTTTTTTTCCGGAAGCATTTATTACTTCGCACAGTGGGGAATTTTCGACAAACCTGACCAAAAGTCAAAAAATGAAAATCAGTTTTTTGAATTTTATATTTTGTAATATACACTATGGCCAAATGCATTTTATTTCTTGACAGAATGTTTTACAAACTCTCGAAGTCGCTATATCCTCGCAGTCAAAGTTTTTCGGTTTAATAAACAACGAAAATTTTGTTTACAAAAAAATTAATATTAAGAAAAGGAAAGTTATTGACGATGCTGTTTAAAATATTTACATAATTTGAAAACTTTTCGTTTAAATTTGATGAGAAAGGAGATGTCATAAATGCTTTTTTGAAATGTTTCGTGAATTTGCTTTTTTCCTTAAACGTAATTTTTAGGCAACAAAAAAGTTGTGCTCCCTGCGAGATCCCAAAGATTTTGAATATTGCTCATTAAAGTCTTTTCCATAAATTCGTTAAAAAAAAAAAAAAAGAAGCATAGGACCTTTCTTTTTACCAACTTCTTCATAAAGTCATTTTTCTTATTTTTTTTCTTTTAACAGAATTTTGTTCGACGTTCCACAATAATTACTGATATACTGTTTAGTAAAAATAGCATACCACCTTGTAATTACAATGCTAAAAAGGTTTACCACTTGTTGAAGGTTGCTCAATGGTGAGCGCTAAAAAATTCACTCACAGTGGAAAAGTTTGATAACTCTGTTATAATTATAAAAAATGGCTAAATTGTATTATAGTTGTTCATATGGTTAAAATATAAAGATTTGATAACTCTGTTGCAATCACAAAAATGGTTAAACTGTATCCATGTGTTTATGGTTGATTATTTAGCCATTTTTCTATTGCTTGAGTGTAAAACTTCGTTTGTCTAATTTCGAACTTCTCAAAAAAATAATTCTGGAGATGGGTTATTTTATGGTTGGTGCGAGGTCGAAAATAGGATGAGCCAGCTCCCGCCTTTTTCTACTACTACAGATTTCAAAGTTTTTAAAATTTTTTTTTCTTTTAAAAATTTTGGCCATTTCCCCCAATACCCCATTTACCCATCAGCGGGTAAATGGGGATAGAGGGAAATTTAAACTTTGCATAATCAAATTTGAAATCTGTCGATGAACTTTGACGAAGTTTATAAATAATAATAATAAAAAAAATCCGATTTTAAGAAACCAACTCAAACGAGGGGGGGGGGGGGATTCTTGAACGGGGGAACACAGTAGCCATAATGCACAAAAAGTTTTCCAAAACTCCAAGAAACTGAGATTTTTTAATAGTAAACTAATATAAATTTGTTCGTTATGATTTGAAAACCATTAAAAACTATTTTTTAAGAAAAAATGACCAAAAAGCTTTACCAAACAATGGCGAGAAAAAAAAAGCCTTTAGCACTTTCAAAATGACAAAAGCTCGCAAAATATAATCAATCAAGTAATTCAAAAAGCTAAAATATTGACAATAAAAAATGACTTCCCATGTAAACCTAAAGGATATGTTACTATTAAAGTTCCGATGGGCACCACAGGATTTAAAAATATTCAATTTCCAATGCTGCCAAACACATGCTTATCAAAGCATCGTCTTCCCAAAAACTAGTATATTTCAAAATGCCAAGATTTCGTCAGGTTAGAATTATTTTGTTCTATCTCCCATTTTAAACGTTGAAAGAAAGTTTTAGATTTTTTTCTATAAGTAAAGATTACTTAAAATTTTACAATTACTTTTTTAAAAGGTAACTTATTTTTAAAATAATTTATGTTTAAAGAAACTATTTAGTAAAAAAAAATTTAAAAATTAAATGTATTTTAAAAGTGATCATTACTTAGTAAAATTAAAAATTCATTTTCTCCCAACGTTTAAAATGGGAGATAGAACAGAATAATTCTAACCTGACGATTTGTCGTCATAACTTAATATTGGCTCTGATTAAAATGCATGTGATTAGTTAATTTTAAAATGTTCATTAACGGCAAAAAACAGCTGCATTTATTTTCACAAACTTATCTCAAGTTACTATATATAATATTTCCAGATTTTTAGAAGTTTTTTAAAAATAGCATTATATATCATATTCTGTTTAAAAAGATGTTTTGGTCATTTTTTTTTTAAAAAAAATTATAACGAACAAATTTATATCAATTTACTAGTAAAAAATTGAGACTTCAGCTATGTACTTTTATTACTATAACAATATTTAGTATTTGTTTCCATGAACATCTCCTTTTAATTTTTAAGGTTCAAATCTTTTTCATAGTATTACTTCTCACACGGTTTCTTCACTAAATAAATAAAAACATCAACACAAGACAACGTTTGACCAAGTGCTGGCTTGTTCTGACAATATATAGAAATTTTGCTTGTAATTCACGTCAGAGATATTTACTTGAAAAAAGTTAATATGAAAGTTTATAGCAAAAAACCCACTCACTTAAAACAACTTTACGATTTTCTACCGAGTGAATACATAGAAATAAAATAATATAATAAAACTTTAACAAGATATAATTTAAACATCTCAATAACAAAACTACAAGGATTTGCCGATTCTGGCTCATTGCACGTTCTGACTTTTTTTTGACCATAAGTTAACCATTTGTTATTTCTGGCTCATTGAGCGTGCTAACTCCGTGCTAACTATTTTTAACCATAAGTGAACCATAATTTTTTCCTTGCTTATTTCTTACTCATTACCCATATAATTTATTTTTTTCTTCATATCATTCGTGACGTAATAGAAAAAGTAAAATTTTATATTTTTTTAATTTTTCATATCTTGACGTCATTGTTTCGTAACGTAAAAATGTTTTTTTTTTTTCCCGTGAATTTACTTAAGTCATTTCAATTTTTTTAAATGCGCATAATTTACAACGCGTTTGATTTACGCGTTCGCTATTTTTGCCTTGTATTTCTTCACCATTATTGTCTGTTATTTTATATGTGGGTGGGTCTGTGTAATGAATCTTTGACACTGTAAAAACCTCCTCAGTCCGTCTTGGTGTGTAACATTTTTCAAAATTTGATTTCTTTTTAGTTATCCAACTTTGTCACCAATATAAATTTTTGGCTTGACTGTTTCTGTACGTACATTTCCATTCAGATTAAACCAGACAATATTCTTATTCTTTTTATTGCTAGCTTCAATTAGAGTCATTTTTATTGAAGAGTGTTTTGTGTTGTTGTAGCTTTTTACCATTTCATCTAAAATGTCAATATATTCTTTAGTATTATTAGCTGAAAAGTACTTAAACATTTTTTCTTTCATCGTTCTATTCCATCGTTCAACTAGGGGAAAGGTGCCTATTATGGCATAGCGCCTGTGATGGCATACTAGTCATATTTCCAAAAATATTAGTTTTGTTGCATAAGTGATTAGACCAACATGTGTATATTAGTAATTAATTACGTCTGATACAAATTCATCGCTCTGTCATAATTAATGCTTTTTAGTTTTAATGCCCTCATATATTTAGGATTACGATTTTATTATACATCATACAAAAGTGAAATTTTCATGCATTTCATCTGCAGGCTTTGTACATTTATTAGAATACTTATTTTAATGCTATGTGTAGAATAAGGTTGACACAGCTTGTTTTAATAAATATAGTGACTCTTTCCTATGATGGCATACCGAGGAGTTGCCATCATAGGAAAGTCTGAAAAATGAATTGAAAAAAATGCTTGAAATAAATTTTTTATGCTCATAAAAAGGTGATCAGGCTAAGAACAAAGATGAAATACAAGAGTTTGAGAAACCAACACACTTTGGAAATAAAATCTCCCCCATCAGAAGATTCCATATGCATTGGATCTTCTATTTCAACGAAAGAATAAGATCTATTATACAAAAGTTGTGTCCGGTGTCTTTTGCAACCCCTAAAATTGAATTGAAAAGGGCACGAAAACGTGGAACAACTGGACCTCTGGATACCACACTGGATATCCAAGAATTAAAAGATAAGACAAAAGAAAAGTATAACAAAGAAAAGGAAAAATTTATTAGAAAAACAAAAAGAAAGACGACTGTTGAAGAAAAATACTGCAGTGAGGAGATTAAAGGAAGCAATAATAAAATGAATTTCCAATCTGATACAGCATTTTTGTATTGTTATGAACTTTGTAAGCTGTCTTGCTCTAAAGAACCATGGATTTGTTGTCAAAAATGCAGATATTGGTGTCATTTTTTATGTGCAGGTATAATTAGAAGTAGAAAAAAATTTAAATCTGAACTATGCTTATAGACCAAATATTTATTTTTAATTTTTTTTTTTTTTGATAAGTTGTGTTTCCATTAATAAAAAACAAAAAAAATTATTGTTTGTCTACTTTCTTTAAAGTGTGTCATCTTAGGAGCAGTTGGTTTAATGGCATAAACTTATAAAAAAGAAAAATAGTAAAAATTCTGAGGTTCATTATTATTCTGCATGCTAAAGGGAATACACCCATGTCAAAAATTATTTTTTAAGTTTTCAGGTAATGACTCAGAGAAACGGTAAAGCTAAGTATGCCATCATAGGCACCTTTCCACTATACAACTTTTTCTTCGATTTCAGTTGAATATAACTGCACGCCTAGCGCTTTTATGTGCTTATTTTAAAATTCTTTTCCTTTATCCACCCACATTTTAGTGCACTTTCTTTCTTTAAAGATTTTATTTAAAGTGTCAGCCACATCAATTCCAGTTTTACTTTTTAATGGAACAATCCTTCCGTACTTTGAAAATACGTCTATAACCATGAGTAAGTATTTTATACCGTTATCGAATTTTGAAAAAGGTTGCATGTCGACTAAATCAGCACCCCATAATTCATCTATATCATTTGCAATCACTTTTCTTCTTCTGAAATGATTAATAACTGGTGTATGAAGTTCGTTTGCAAGTTTGTCTGTCCATTTCAGGTTCTAGTCATTTTTTTCTTGGAGGAGTTTTTTTTTGCACTTACTTCATATGGGTTCAAAGAACCTAATTCACGTGGGTTCAAAGAACCGAAGCTAAACTTTGCTTTGGTGGATTTAATGGGTTTGATGATAACTCGTTCTATTTTTTCGCGCTGTGTTGGATTTTTTATAGAATCCATTTCTTCATATTGTTGGCTTCGTTTCCCATTTTTCTATCTGTAAAGTATTTGTAGGCGAGATCATGATAATAGGCTGCATTATCCACTTTGTCATCAGGCTTACCCCATTCTTTATATGCATCAGTAGAAGTTAATCTTTCATCCAAGTTGGTACCTGGACCTGAAAAGTTCATACCAGGATGGTGCATTTCTCCAGGGAACTTTGACCCTGTACATGTTGCTTTTTTATGTTGTATATAAAAAATGGACATAATAGATTTGTCATGGAATGTAAATAAAAGTAAATGAAATAATAGCAGACTTTTTCCAAAGAGAATTCGAGGTATAATTGTTGGAAAGTCTCGTTGTGGAAAAACTACTTTGCTATTGAATCTGCTATTAAGACCTGGATGGTAGGATTATAATAATTTACCAGTTTTTGGAAAATTTCTTTTGAGCCAGAGTATAAAATTCTGAAAAATTCTTTTGAGAAAAAATTGCCAAAAGAGATTATTGTTAAACTGTTCAATGTTCAAAGTGAAATAGAGAAATTAAATGCAAGCCCTGAATTAATCATTGAAGACATTTCAAAAAATCGGAGTGACAAAACAGATGTTGAGTGCAAGTTTTTTGAAAAAGCTGATGACGTTCCAGATCCTGAAGATCTGGATGCTAATAAAAATAATTTGATTGAAGATCTCGATGCTAATAAAAAAATTTGATGGTTTACAATTAACAAAGCAAAATAAGTGTGAAAATTATTACATAAGAGGAAGAAATTCTTATGTAGATTGCTTCTATTTAGCGCAAAACTATTTTTAGCTTCCTAGACAGACGATAAGAGAAAATACTAACTTTATTTGTTTGTTTCCTAAGGATGAGAAAAATGTAGATCATATTTATAGAGATCATGTTTCTTGTGATATGAAAAAAGAAGAGTTTAAAAAGTTTTGTAAGCGTTGTTGGTCTGATCCTCACGGATTTGCAGTGATTGATTTATCCTCTAAACAGGATTATGGCAAATATAGAAGTGGGTTTGATGATTTTACGTACCAAACTCGTGAGAAAAAAAATCTTCATATTTATATATAAAATATCAGGATTTTATTTAAGAGTAAAGTCAACAAATAATAGAATTAAAACCTACTTTAATAAACAAATCGAACTTGGTTTGCAAAAAAAAAATATGAAATAGCGTAAGTGGGGTAAGAGACTTATCACAGCTTTCCAAACATCAACCCTGCAAATAATGTTTTTCGTTACAGCCCAAACAATGGTACAACATCATACACCATATACATCCCAGAAGAAAGTTATGAAGTAAATGAGATTAACGATTACCTTCAAAGTGAAATGAAAAAGCAAGTAGGAAATTTGTACATTACACACGGAGTGATGATTGGAACAAACATGAGTACGTTGAGAACTACTTTGAATTTTGAGCTAAGCGAAATGAGGTAAAAGGAACACAGTAATGGGTAGAATTTAATGTAAATAATAGCGTAGGATCGGTTCTTGGATTTGCTGAAAAAGAAAATACTTACGTAGAGTAAAAAGAAGTCCCAACAAATCCTGATAAAGTAACAAGTTATATAGACTACTACGAGTCTGAGAGTATTGTGAGGATTAATGAAGTGTCTGAAACAAGAGTTACAAACGATATTATAGGATTGTCTTATTTAGACAGAGAAACAACAAACGATATTTACTCTTTTTATCCAGAAGCTGGTCCAGGATACAAAATTGTTGAAAAACCTTTTCACTTGATATACTTACCGATAGTTGTAAACAAAATTTCCAGCATGGAAACACGAACTGTCGGTCAAAGTGGTAATTTGATGAAATTTAGAGAAGATATCATCATACGATTTCACATTAGAGAAAGAATACCTGAAATTTTATACGATATTATTTCAGACAATGCTTTTTCTCGCTAATTTTGCATTAACAAAAAAATGAGTAGATAAAAACGGAAAGCTGCTTGGTTTGCGAGGGGAGATTATTTAAAAATTCATTTCATTTTATTTTTTCTTCCCTATAAAAGCAAAATGAGCAGATACCAAAAGATAAAAGTCAATATTTTATAGGGTCAATCTGATAAAATCAAGAAAGCGATTCAAAACGGAAGCGCGGTTAATATAAAACTGGCTCATCAAGATCTCAACGGGGAGCACGTGCTAGCATCGACAAAGACTCAATTTAATCAAATTATAAATGCATACATTATTGGATCAGGGGTTGAACTTAACTTGAGCTAAGCACAGCTAGAGCACAACTCAAAAGTAGAAAGTGGATTTAAAGGAGCTCTTTTTCCACTATTGGGTATGTTGGGTAGCACACTTGCAACAAGAGTAGTTCCAGCTTTAGCAACTGGATTGTTGGCACGAGTAGGATCTTCTGCCGGCTCTGCCATGGTTGATAAAGTTGCTGATAGAGGGGTAGTGTATGTGAAAAAGAGGAATGAAAATGACAGCAGCAGGATCAGGTTTGTTTTTGAGACCTTGGATAAAGAGCGACTCTGTAGGTGGAAATGGAGTATTTATTAGAAGCGGAAGAGGTTATGAATCAGTCGGATACGGTTTATTGCTAGGACGGAATTCACCGTTTTCTAGCATTCGTTTTTTGAATTTAATTCTTTAAGTTATATATTTTTTTCTTTACATTATAAAATGTCATTTCATAAATTCTCAAGGGAAAAGAGAATGGATGTGAATCAACGAAAGATGTTTAGAAAGAACTGTCATGCTTTTCTTTAAAATAATAGGAACTTTTTAGAGATTTCAAAAAATATTTCTTTAAAGTGTGATAATTTAGAGTTCCCTTCTGTTTTTTAAAACGGAGGAGTACACAATATTTTCTCTCAAAAAGATATTACTTAAAAAAACTCGAGCACAAAAAGATTTCTCTTACGGTAGGGATAAATATTAGTAGTGGAGCAGAACTAGTTGCATTAAGGGAGGGAATAAAAGAAAAGCTAGATTAATTTAAGCATGATATCATCATTGCAGAGTCTACGAACAATATTGTCATGGAAATTATCAACAACAGCAAAAATTAAGTTATTGTAAAAAAAGGGGAGAGTTTATGCTTTATCGAATTTCTAAAACAGTTTTTTTCTTTACTTTATAAAATGGAATATAATTCGTGCGATATTATTAAAAAAATATATACCCAGTTCTGGCGAACGCTACTGTGGAGGACAGTCATAGTTATGGGCTTCAAAAAATAAGCGAAATATAGAAAGAGATTGAATCTGAGAAGGAGAAGAGGATGATGCTGAGCAAAAAGTATCACGGAGCTGTTAGACTCATCTCATCCGTTGACAGTGCAATGAAAGCAGGTGGAATTGCACTTGGAAATATTGTATTAGGGTTTTCGACAACTATGATTGTTTTTATCAGGGTTTTTGACAACTGCTATTGCATGCGAGAGTGTTGCTCTTGGAGCAGGGTTTTTGTCGATTGCTGGAGGGCAAATCAACAAAAAACTGAGCTTAAAAGCAGGAAAGCATAAAAAGATCAAAGTTCTAGCCGATTAAAAGCTAAACACAATAAGCGTTTATATTTCAAAGTCGTTAAAAGATGGAAGCATAAGCAACAGTGAGTACAAGCTGATACTGAGTGAACTTCAAAAGTTTAACTCCACCAGATCGATGAAGTCACTAAGGAGTCTCTGATCAGCCAATGGGGAGAAGAGGCTATTAAAACGTTTTAAAAAATGTTTAGTAAAAAACAATGAATTTCAATGAATTTCGCAAGTGATGAATAGCAAGAAAAACAGAACGTGAACTTAAAACACCAGTGTCTTACGGTTTGTTTTTTTTTTTCGCGGTTTATTATGAAAATGTCGTTTTTATAAATAAATGATCCTGAATAAAGGGACGAGCTTGTAAGAGAGCTGATAGAAGCCAAAAAAAAAATACAGCAGAATAGCATAAATGATAATATGATTGACTCTAGCTTTCAAACAGATCTGACGAAGATAATTAAGCCGCTGATTGACAGTCATGATATGATAAAAGAAAACTTGAGAAAACTGACTAACAAATTCATTGAACGTCAATCAACTAACTACATGGCTCTTCCTAGTTACACTCCAGAAATGTGAACTTATGATGAAAAGTTAATAAATGCAGGTAAAATTGCAACGCATTACCTAAAAATGTATGCTTCTAACAAAAATCATACAAAAAAACATTTAGAACTCATTCAAAAAACGGAAAACTATTTATAGGAAAAGATCAGATATCGATTCACGATGATGACATCATTATTGGTGATGATACGTATAACGGTACAACAGGTCTATGGGAGCTGATAACAAAGTTTACACCGGATGAGAGTCTGTATGACGAAGAAGATCTTAAAAATTACAAGAGTATACTTTTAGAGACGGATGCCATTGTATCTTAAGCAAATCCAAACAAGCCGAAAGCGTCTAGAAACGAAAAGTATAGAAAAACAATAGCTCCCATGTGGAGGGACATTAAGTTTACAAATAAGGGTAAAAAAGGGTCGGGTACGATTATTCTTCCACGAAATTTAAACGCACTTGCAGATAAGTTGATGATGAGCGTTGATTAATGGAGAGCTGGAAATACAGGATCTAGAAATGAGGCTGTAGCCATATGCGATGAGCTTTTAAGACAAGGATTGATAAATAGAGAGGAATGTAAAAAAATACAATATATTTTGAGCTGATTTTGTGGGTGTTGATAAAAATTATATTCTTTATAAAAAATGATCATTTATAACAACAAGAAGTATGTAAAAAAACAGGTCATTGGTGGAAGTGGTATAATCGATACGATTAAAATTTTCTTAAGAAAAGCAGCAGCAACAAGGGTGTCTAAATCATCATTAGCTTTACTCAATAAAGTAGCTGCTACTGAGATGGGTAGAGAAGCTATAACTGCTGAAAATTCAGCACGAAAAGAGCTGGCTTCTTCTGCTATATCCACTGCTAAAGACGTCGCTATCGATAAAGGGAAGAGAGCAATTGAGAAAGTGTATTCGATGACTGGAACAGCGAAGCCGATTGAACCAAATAAACCGGAAAGCATAAATTTAACTAAAAAAAGCCAAGACATACTTTTAGGAATGGTTAACAGTGGAGCATCCAGAGTCTATAGCAATACAGCAGATGAAGTATACAATTCAATGTTTGGAGGATCGTTGATAAAGAAGTCGAAAAAGTTCTCAAATGAAATTTCTATTAGAATACAAGACCTTGTAAAAATGGGAAATGCCATTAGAATACAAGACCTTGTAAAAATGGGAAATTCCATTAGAATACAAGACCTTGTAAAAATGGGAAAGGGGATGATGATAATTCTCAAAAACCCTGTTAAGTTTCAACTGTCTAAAGGCATGAATCAATTGTGGCAAAGAGACACAACCGCTGAAGCAGATATTGCTTATAACACTGGATATCAAACAAGACATAAATACATCATTAAGCAGCCTGATACAAAAGGGACATTTTCATTCTGCATTCCGTTAAAACACATTTTTGGATTCTGCGATGATTAAGATAAAGCGGTTTACGGATTTAAACCCAGACTAACTCTTGTTAGAAAGAGCGACGATGATGCGATTTTTAGAGCAACTGGAGTAGCCGCAGGAAAAATAGAAATAAGTAAATTGTCCTGGTTTATGTCGCATGGCAAACCATCTGATTGTATTATATAGACAATCTGATTATATAGACTTTTTGATTCGTGCGAATATTTTTTGTAATGCGCTTTATTTTTTGGAATTCGCTACTTTTAATTTTTTTCAAGTTCGAGCGATAAATTAGCATATTTAAATAAATTATGACATGTAGAAAGTATAAAATAGTATATTGTTCATAGTAAGTTGCTTTTTACCTCAGTTTAAGGCAACACACTCTGCTATATTTATTTCTCAAAATATCTTTTTTCGAGAGTGGTTAATAAGCTAAATAGATATTAATAGCCTGTCAATGCTTTGTCATTTTTTATCTTAATTAGTGATAAAGAATTACGGTTGTTGACTGACTCGGAAATACTGCTGAATAATCCATTTTTGTAGTTTATAGTATGGTTATAGTTTGATGTAAAGTTGATTACCTTACGGAAAAACGTTTATTGCTTAAAACAGCGACAATCTTTTTATGGAAACAAAGAAGTTTTTAAATTTGAATTTGTAATTGAAAAGGTTTTTTAAAATGGGATGAGAAACGACGGATGAATACATCCGTACAAATATATATATATATATATATTTATATTGATTGGTTATGTATTATATCAAAATAATACAAAGCTCTTGTGCGTAAAAGAGTGCTCAATATTATAATAATAGAGCAATATATATATATATCTGTTATTTAAATGGAGAAAAACAACATTTTAATAGTACTTAAAGATTCGTGCCTTACGGCAATCGTCAGCTATTAATTACAAATTAAAAACGTAAAAAACCGTTTAAAAACGAATCAAATATACGGTAGAACGAATTCTGGCGTAATAAGTGAAAAGACGCAATCATTTAGTCTTCAGTATCAAAAGAGGATAGAAGGAACCTGTTAGCATGTCGACATTTGGATAATATTTCGCTTCTTTTGTTGAGAAGGTTGTTTTCTTTATACGATAAAATTTCAAACTTCTCGTGAAGGCAAAGGTTACAGGTCTTGGTTTCAGGGTTGGAAGGTTTGCATCGCTTTACAATTCTCCACTTTATTATAGGTGTGATAGCTTTTTCTTTGAATTTCCAAATTTCCTTTGAAAGTTCGGTATCATTCTCATACCTGACCGTATTAAAAGATTTTACATGGTTAGCATATCTTAGCTTAAACGGTGTCTCGCTAATGCCAAAATAAACTTTTTCTTTGAGTTCAAGATTTTCGGAACTCACGATAGCTTTATAAACGATATTGCTTAATAAACATTGATTGTTTAAAGGACACGCAGTTTTGTTGGTACAGTTGCAGGTGTTTTTTGGTATGCTTCTTTGGTCTTGTAAAATTTTGTGATTATGCGAATTAATGATGGATTTTACGTTTCGCATACAGCTATAACTTACCTTGATCGAATTTCTATTGAAAATTTTGTGCAATCTATGCTTTACCGGGAAGTGAAGGTCAAGCAATGCAAGTAAACGGTTTCCTATTTTTGTTTCCACGTTTTGACTGAATGGAGGGTTAAACCATATAATGTTTCGCTTGCGTTTTGTATTTTTAAATAACAGATATATATACATATATATATATATATATATATATATATATATATATATATATATATATATATATATATATATATATATATTAGGGCGGGCCAATTTGTATGGAGCCGAAAAAATCGACTAGAGCCGCCTCTTAGGATGATTCTATGGACAATTCTAAGCAACTTTGGTTAAGGAACCATAGGTGTATCTCAATTTTCGAGTCTCCCACTTTTCAAAAAATGATTTTTCCAATCATTTTGATTCAAAATTCGATTTTTTATTCATTGTTATATTATCTTTTTTATGTGTATATGGGGGGTTTTTGGGGTCGGAAATTCATTTCTGATCTTGATTTTTACCTATGACCACCGCCAGAGGGCGTTTCATGCATATTTCAACTATTTTTTGCTTATTTTCCGAAAAAAATTATTAGTGTTTCGGTAAAATTGATCTCTATTTTATTTTTTTCAACAGAGATTCAACCTAAAAAATAAGAACATGTGTAAAAAATAAAAAAAAAAAAAGAATTTAGTGGAGGAAAAGCGAAATAAGTTATTTTTGAATGTCTTTCTTGCTTTCAAGTCTGGGGTATTTTGCACGGCTTTCCGATGTAACTGTCGTAACACTGTGTCGAATTTTTTCTAACACACGTTTAGAAACACTAGCCAGCAATTGGACATGTCTTTCCGTTGCCTCTATGTGTACCGGAATTTTTGGATCAGGCAATGGCAGATGATCGTATTCTAAATATTGTTCCAAATGATCATACGTCATGCTATGCGTAAACGATGGTTCGAATAAGACATCATCTTTATTTAAATCAATCATATTCGTATAATCTATACAATCGAAATTTATCGAAGGTTTTTGATAAACTCTAAGATGTGCCGGGTCGTACAGATTTCTTCGGTATTTTAAAATTTTCTTGATTTTTATCATTAAATAACATCGCTAACAAAATATTTTTGGAATGTGCGTAATATGAATTGTCTTTAATAATTTTATTCACAACTCCGCGTAGATTTGTATCCAAATATTGTGTCCAACGAATGAATTTGTAAAATAATAGACTACAGAAGACCACCGAATTATAGTACTTGTTGTTGAAGTGTATCGGCACATACACTTTCTATATGTATGTTTCCAGAATTTTCAAATTCCTTGATGGATTTTCAGTTGACACATACAACCGCAAGAATCTACTCGCCTTGGTGAGCCAACGTGAATGTGCTATTGGTCCTGGTTTAATGTGAGACGAATCCGTAGGAACAACACCATTTGAAATTACATTGGTCATTTTGTATAAGTACTTTGAATCGGTGGATAGTTCAAATGGATCTAAATCAGGTGGCATGTTCTCTTGCACGATTATCTCGAATTTATGTAGAAACTGAAATAAAAGAAATTAGATGAATTAAATGTAATTTTACCATTTAATAATGGAAAAAATCGATGAGAAAAATGACAAATGATACATACAGGAAGATTTTTACGCGTTTCAATTTGCTTGCCCAACGTTCTGGTTGTTGTTCGTGGTCCAGTGGTCGATGATCTTTCCAAAGTGTCAAATAAATGACGAAATGGCAGCTCGTTGAAGTGCAGAAGACACACAAACCAATGCAGCGGTCTATTCAAATGCAATTCAAATCGACGCAAAATCCCATTTTTTACGCCAGTATTTTTTGGCTCACCATCACAGCATACCTCGATTAATACATCGAGAGCAATTTCTTTTTCGACGAAGAATGCATTCAATGTCATCAATTTGTGTTCAGCATCTTCATTTTCGACTTTGGTGTTGCCTATCAATTGAGAATTTCGTTCTTTCAAAACAACTAGATGTAGTTCTTTCACGATCCTAGCATGGAACTTCTCATCGATTTTTTCCATTGAAAAAGCATCATTTTTTCGGCCGTCGATTGAAAATGCTATAAAATTGGATGCATCATACTGCTTAAGAAGCAATTCTTTTTTGCATTTGGCTTTTTCTCGACGCACTTTATTTTTATCCATGATGATAGGATTGCCATGTTCATCTTTTACGTAAATGTTTTGCATAAGAGATGTTGTGAGTGCTGCTGCTATTCTATCAGACACACCAAATCGATCACACATCGCAGCGAAGTTCAAAGCATCGCATCTGGGAGTATACGGTCCTCGTATTACTGGCGAAACATCTTGTGGATTTGAACTTGGCTCATCTGTATCAGTACTTGGTTCATATGCTAAATGGCTCTCTTCAACACTTGTTGATATTATTGTTGACGTTGGTGCTGGCTCTTCGAATTCCGGTATCGTCAATTTCTGACATCTGACTGATCTCGCATGAAATCTTTCAAATGATTTGGAATCAATCTACATGAGCATAATGCTGCCTTCAAGTCACATTGATATTTACCGATGTAAAATAATTCTTTTGTAGATTGCACGAACATTCTAAATGTGGCGATTTTTGGATGTTTAGTTTCGATTTGATACTTCTCAATCAATGTACCCAATTTTCTAACAACACCTTTTTTTTTGTTAGAATTTCAACATTAAGTTGACTCCAAATTTTAATCCATTTGTCTGCTACGTGCGGTACGAATGTTTTATACGAAAACATTTTGTTTTGCGGTTTAGCACATTCGGTCAAGAAAAAAAACATCTTAAAATATCCTAATTCGTTGGCAGATTTAGTCGACTCAAATCACAAGATGCACCAAAAACAGCAACATCGTGCGAAGGCAAATGCTTCAAATGACTTTCGGTCCTCGTTGATGTTGGTGCGGTTTGCGATGTAGACAGCAATTCATTTGGATCCATTGTATACTTTTACTAAAAGAATTCAAAAGTAACTGAAATTAGTATATTTTAAAACATTTGGTTCGAACATATTTTTTCCACCTACAAATTGGTAAACACACAGTGGTAAAAATGCTGACAGTTTTATTTATATTTAAATATCATATTTTGATTTGAAACGAAAAACGAAGGCTAAATAAATGACTCGAAGACGCTTTGTTTACAAAACATAAACAATAAAATACTCTCATATAAAATGTAATAGTAAATACGCATAATGATTATTATTTTTTAAGATTAATTTTATTCTCTTTTCCAAAACTGAAAATTTATGTGTTAACATTCGCAGATTTTTTTAGAATGAATGAGCAACGAAAACAGTATGTAGTTGATGGCGAAATGTCAAACGACATTTCGCCCCTAAGGACTAGTTTGGTTTTTGGCCAAATATGTCGGTAATGATGTTTTACCAATGTTTTTTTTAAAATAAATACGTAACTGACTTGAAAGCAACAACACTTTGTCGCTTTTTTTTTCTCACAAAATTCTTTTTTTTTTAATTTTTTACACATGTTCTTATTTTTTAGGTTGAATCTCCGTTGAAAAAAATAAAAAAAGATCAATTTTACCAAAAAACTTGTAATTTTTCTCGGAAAATAGACAAAAAAAAGTTAAAATATGCATGAAACGCCCTCTGGCGGTGGTCATAGGTAAAAATCAAGATCAGAAATGAATTTCTCGACCCTGAAAACCCCCATATACGCATAAAAAAGATAATATAAAGATAAATAAATAATCGAATTTTGAATCAAAGTGATGTTATGGGAAAAAATCATTTTTTGAAAAATGGGAGACTCGAAAATCGAAATAGACCTATGGTTCCTTCACCAAAGTTGCTTAAAATTGTCCATAGAATCATCCTAGGGGGCGGCTTAAATCGAATTTTTCGGCTCCATACAAATTGGACCGCCCTAACATATATATATATATATATATATATATATATATATATACTTCTAAGAGCGCTATTAGGTCTACATGGTAAAAAAACCGCGTTAAGGGCGACACTGTGTTTTAGCTAAAATATTCATTAAATTTTAATTTTGGCCTATTTACGTCTTTGATTATAGCTTTTATGTAAACTTGATATAAAAAAAAAGTTTTAATAATATTTTCTAAAAACTTCGTGTAGCCCTTAATTTTTCTGATTTTTTTATGTAGACCTTAATAAAAAATATCTTTAAAAGCTATACTAGGACTACACGTATATAAAAGTTCATTTTAATGCGTCCCATGTTTCCGACTGCAAAACAACTTCCTTTATAAAATTAATTAATAAGAATTAATGAAACCGCATTTTTTTGATTTTGTTTGTTTGTTTGTTTGGTTATCAAAAGAATTACTAAATAAAAAAAAAATAGATAAATAAATACACGGAATTGTCTGATTATGTTCATGTTGTCTCTTGGTCGATATTTTTTGCAAAAAAAAAAAAAGTAAAAAAATGTTATACGACTCATTATTTATAAACCTTTATAACTTTTATACACTTTGTTTATACTGTTTGGAATAAATTAATTTTTTTTTTAAAGTTTGAAAACAGTTCTGCAAACAGTAAATGGACGTCAATAAACACGAAGCCGTAAGTAGCTTATTTTTTTCTTAAATTGCTTGAATGTTCATCATACGAGAAAAAAATTGTCTCGAAAGTATTTCTGAAAGTTATATCTTTACTCGATTAAAATTGAATATCTTTATAATATCTTAATCAGCTTTATTTATTTATTTATTTATTTAGGCAACATGTAAAAAGTAAAAAGTAAAAAAAAAATTTTTGATGTTAGGAAAGGATAGCATTTAAGATGATCATTGAAATAAATGATGATGAAAAGAAGAAGAGAAAGAAAAAAATTAAAACAATAAATAGTTAATAGCTTTCAAAATTTGAATACGTGCTCACTTTACCCTAGTTGTGGAATTAAACGGTGGTGTAGATTATGGCTGTTAGTGCTGTAGTCTCTTCGAAACCCCACTGTGACACAATTATGGGCCTGAGGACATATATTTATTACAAAGCACAGATGTTTTTCTTTTTCCCCATCTCATCCCCTACAATTTATTATTAGCATAAAATTTAGTGTAAAAAAAAATTTTTGTGTATATTATTTCGTAAGTGTTGTCTAGTCTTCTTTGTTAGCAGTAATACAGTGAAGGAAGTTTTTGTTTGGAAAATGCGTATATATTTAAAATAACAACAACTTATCCTGAAGTTCGCGTGGCATAGTGGATGGTTCTAATACTGATCAAACCGCGTTTAAGGTTCGAATTAAATCTTAAACGCGGTTTGATCAGTATTAGAACCATAGAAGCCATTTTGTAAACCTGCGTTATACAAAAATGTTTCTTTAGGGTTATTTAAATTTTAAATTCTTTTAACCGCGCTCATCAAACTTTAGTACGTGTTAACATTGTAAAAAGACAAGCATATATAAAACAATCCGGTGTTTTGTTGTGTATGTTTGTCAACTATGCATAGCAATTAAACTTATTTATCTCCGTGAGTCTAGACATCTCCCCAAAAACATTTTTACTATTTCTAATCTTAAAACTTATTTTATTTCTTCCGAGAGGCAGCTACTCCTCAGTCTCAACTAGTATATGCAAATACAAAGGAAATAGAATTTCTGATATTATGAAATGATGTTTAAGAAAATCATAGGATAATGACGATAAGAGGTAAAAGAGAAAGAAAACAGTTTACTGCAATAATTAAAAAATGTTTAAACACAATTTGGGATGTTTTTAAAAATGAGCAAATAGCTTATGTTGCAGTCAGTTTTAGTTTTCTTTTAAATGTTGTTTAAATTCTGGCATGTTTGAAAAAATGTAAAAATTATCACCAACATGCAAAATTTTACTTTTAAATAGATAAAGTTCGCTTCTAATCTTAAATTTAAATTTAATAAAGAAATATTTTCACTCAAAGCACGATTTCCTAATTAGAAAATTATTTTACGGATAGATGTGTAAAGTTAAAAAAGTTGCACTAAGTTTTATAACTTAGGTCAATTAATGAATTATTATGATATTACATTTGAATTTTACTTTGTGTCACAAGTCATGAAAGATTACCAAGTAATGAAAAAAGGAGCCACTATCAAAAGATTAATAGAAAAAGTTTAAAGCGACCATGTAAAAAAACAATAGCATGTCAGCTTTCTTTTTTGAATCTTGATCAAAAATTTTTATTTTGTCATTTTGAAAAAAATTTAAGCCAATTTGCAAAACACTTTGTTTGTATAAGCCTACATAAATTTGAAATCGTTTGACTTAGAAATTAAAAATTAGAAGAACAAGTTTTTATTTGAGGAAAAAGGTACGTGGCACGAAAAAAAAAACTTGAATATGAAAATTAAGTTTTTTATGAGCCCGACTTTTAATATCTAACGAATTTTAAAATCCGCCACCAGATTTGTAGGCTTTTTGTAACAACTTTTATGCTTCAAAAACATCTTTCCCTATTACAAGAAAACGACCTCTCCGTTCAAATATTTAAAAAATTTCGGTTGCCGTGAAATAAAAAACAAAGTACTTTGAGAACTTTTATAATAAATTCAACAGCATTACAAGGAAAGAAATTAGCACGATGCGATAATCTTTGACGCGCTTTTGTTTGTTAGCAGTTCAAGTTAATACACATATTTTCCAATTCTGATTATTTGCTGCTGTAGCATTAATTAAAGCATCTGTTAGACAAAGGCAAAGTGTTAAAGCAAATCTAGGTGACTAAACTCAAATACAAGCAAGTAATTCATTTTTAGGATCCCTAATAGAATCAAAAATCGCAAGAAAGAAAAAATAACTATGATTATAAAATGTTAATATCTTTTAAACGTTCTTTCTTTTTATTTAAACTTTTCATTCGTTCATTTGTAAGTTTGGTTCGAGCTGTTTTATATGGAATTTCCTTCAAAAACTCTTCCAAAAACTCAAGCAACTCTTGTTTACCTAAAAAAAAAAAATAAGTTAGAGATCTTCTTTGCTAGCACATCCAAATGAAAAAACAGTTAGTGTTCTAAATCTTTTTTTTTTCATGATGTAGTTTGAAATATTGCCTTTTTATATCTCTTATTTGTTTGTTTTATATTTTTTATTAGTTAAGCAGAAATTAAGATTATCAATAATTATTTATAAATGTATATCTATAATTTATATAGAACTATGGTTTTAAAATATTTATTTGTTATTTTTTATGCTCATGATTATGTTTCAGATTGTAAAACATAATCAAAAGCATAGTTCTTAGCGTAAAAGATTTCATATTTTTTAAAAATGGAGATTACTTGGCATTTTGTTGTCATCAATGCAACTTTGAAATTTGTCCAGCAGTATTTTTTCATCTCTTTGCACCCAAACATGAACTCTCTTTCTAAAAAATAAAATGAAAAAAATGATAATAATAATTAGAGCATATTTGTGCAAAATAAAAAAGAAATATTTTTCAAAAAAAAGATACACACACATATATATATGTATTTATACTCTACACCACTATCATGTTTACATAATACTTGTGTAGAGTATATATATAACTATTAGGAGAAGTTTAGTCATGTTAAATCTGGTTTATTTGTTATGACTTTTTTAAAATGTTTAATATATTTTAATTTTTTCATTTATTCTGTATGTTTTAATTTTGTTTTTTTTATTTTAGCAAATAAAAATGTGATGAATAACACTGGAGCGCCATGTGTCTTGAGGTATTTCTCTTTTATTTCAGTCATTTGTTTTTTTGTTTTGTTTTGTTTGTTTAATCTTTAAAAAGCTTTAAAATATTTGTTTTTTTTCTAAGCCAATAATTGTTGGCTGCCAAATTTTATGGAAACATTATTTATTATAAATATGATTCTCTAGTTTACAGATAATTTTATTTATATCTCAGAAACATTGAAACAGTTAACCATTTCAAAAAAACTAATTAAAAATTATATTTGTTACTAAATAATTAGATACCTGCCAAATCTTTTTGTGGTTCTTCCACTTTTTGTCTCTTTTTGTTTCTTTTCACAATTTCTAAGAGAACAAATGATACAAGTTACAAAAAACCATACTTTTCAACAATACTAAAATCTGACAGTCAAATTAAGAACAGTGTTTAAAATTTTGAATGTAGATCATTCAGTTACACTGAAGTTATTTTTGACCTTTTACATGATTTCAAAAGGTAGCTAAAATTTAAATAAGAATGCGAAACTTTTGAAACAAAGTACTTTTATTTATTAAATGCTGAATTAAATGAAAAAGTTTTAGCCAAAATATAAGATAAAATTTATGGGATATTATGGAAACTAAAGTAAAAACAGTAAATTTAGAAACATTAGAACAGCTCTTAAATGTTTAAATTTCTGCATAAGTTTGGACTTTTTGTGCAAATTTATGCAAAAAGACTTTTTCTTATATTATTAGGAAAACATAAAATACTTTACCACAAATTTAACAAAAACTGTAACTTCCTTTTTGACTTTCAGCTGATGAATCTGCATAAGCTTTATCTATGTCATTTTTAGGTTCAACATCAGTTTTGTTAGATACAAGATTAATAGTTTGAGGGAAACTTGAGCTCTCATTAAGTGTCTTGGAACAACTTCCATCTTTTTAAGAAAATAAAATCAAAAAGATATAAGTTAAAAATTTTTTTTTTTTCTAGTTTTTTCTAAGAGCTGAGCTTAAGTGCTCTTTTTCCTACATGAAACATCTGATAAATTCTCAAATTATAATAAAAAGTTAAACCTACTTGAGTCAAAATTAAGAAGATGTCTTCCAACTTTAGTTATCTCCATCAAGGCAAGTGGTACTTGGTAGGTGTTTTCATTTATTTCTTTTGAATGGCCCATATGCTTAAAAAATACTGCTCTATCCTTTTCAGGTAAATCAAGGGCAGAAAATAATGTACTCACTCTATGTCGATTTGTAGTGGCTTTCAAGTTTTCTGGTTTTTTTAGATTTAATTTTTGAATGACACTATGAACAGCATTCCAACCAGATGTATGTCCTTCAGAATTTCTTGTACATGCAAATAAAAACTTATTTCCTTCTGGTATATTTACCTCTCTTCTTATATCGCTATTAGCTATAATTTTTAATGCTGGAAGGGTATCTGGAGGAATAAGAACAGGAACTAGATGATTGTTTCCTTTTCCAGACATAAAAGTTATTTTTAAAGTTTCAACTAGCTTTTGATCAATCTCATCTAGATCAAGCAAGCGTTGTTTGTCTATCCATGTGTTTTCAATAGCTTGTTGGTATTCATCAAGATGAAGCCTGGCTGGTTCACCACCTTATATGTAAAATGCAAATATAAAATTTAAAGTTTGTTTTATATAACTACTTTTATAAAAAAAAAAAAAAAAAAAAAATTTTAATTTTTTCTACTTGGATTATCCTTTTATTTGTTTTTCTAATATATATCACATTTTGTATATATAAACACTAAATATAATATTAAGACATTTGAATAAGGACAATAATGATAATAATAGAAGTAATAATGATGATAATAATAATAGTAATGATAATAATAATAATAATAATAATAAAAATAATAGTAGTAATAATAATAATAATAATGATAATAATAATAATAATAATAATAACAAAAATAATAATAATAGTAATACTAATAATAATAATAATAATAATAATAATAATAATAATAATAATAATAATAATAATAATAATAATAATAATAATAATAATAATAATAATAATAATAATAATAATAATAATGATAATGATAATAATAATAATAATAGTAATAATAGTAATAATAAAGATAATAATAATAGTAGTAATAATAAATAGTAATATTAAAAATAATATTATTAAATAAAATATATAAAGTTATAATGATATTATTGAATAAAATAAATTAAAAGATAAATAATAATAATAATTATTATTATTACTATTACTGTTATTATTATTATAAAAGAAAAAAAAAAAAGAAGATATTTATTGACACTTAGCCTTTATATTTTTACCATATATTTATAATAATGATCTACCATTTCATATGTTTATTCTACTAGGTTTGTTTAGTTTACCAATATAATTAATTATTTGTATTATTTAAATCTGTTAATATTCTATACGAAGAACAATTTTACTTTAATCAAAGAAAAATCTCAAATACTGTTTTATGAGGATTCTTGTTTTATTTTTTTTTTATTTTTTATTTTTTTAGCAGAAACTATTGATTTATTAATCATGTGTTATAATTCTTGACCTTGTTATATCACTTAAAAAGTAGGCATAGATTTTAAAAAAAGATCTTGTATACAATTAACATAAAAAATGAAGTAAACAGACTTTAAAGCCACAAAGTTTGTGAGAACAACAAGCTTTTATGTCAATCTCATAAATATTAGTTGAAAACCTTTATGTTTTACAAAATATCTTTTATAGTAATAAACCACAAGGTTATCTTGCTAAATTAACACTATTTAAAATTACATTAACATCAGTTACAAGCTCTAATTTTTTTTTTCTTAAGCTTAGATAAAATTGTATTTGTAATTATAAAAAACTAAGATTATGCAAGTTATATGGAAGTAGTTCATCCTGAAATGATATGATGTTAATAGCTGATATTATTTTAGAATTTGTTAAATAGTATAAAAAACAATAGTTGTAATTCCATACCTCTTCTAGCATTTAGCAATGTAAGTCTTGCACATGCGCAATCCCGAAGCTCAACAAAACATTCAGAGTCAAACCATTGGTAGGAATCTTTTGCTAAATCTGCCATTTTTGTAATTACAAAATTGCAAAAAGCAATCACATCTTCTTCAACTGGAAGTTCAGATGGTTTACGGGATTTTACGTTTTTGTTTTTATTTAGTTGGTAAGTGGCATCTCCAAAGATAAAGTCCTCCCACATTTCTAAAACACTAACAAACTTGTCAGTTTCACTAGCATCATTGTCATTTGCTTCTGATAAATATAATGCTTTAAGAACTTTTGCAGCACGTTTTATTAAATAAAATAAATTTTGTTTTAAACCAGCTTTGATGCCTGAATCTGCCTTTTTTGTAAAAATATCTATTGCTTCTCTTAAGGCAAAGAAGTTAGAGCGCAAAAACATACTACTAGAATCTTTACTTTGTGTTGGTAAGTTTTTGAAGTGTAAAAATAGGTTGTAAAGATGTGCCAATTGTCTCATGGCGTTTCTGACAGAGCTTCTTGCTTCCATAACTTTATCAAGTTTCCTCTTTTCTTTATCATAAAAGACTGAACCAATTTTAAGAATTGTTATGTCTTTTAGGCAAATCTGACCAATTTTATCTGTTCGAAAATGTGATAAAATGTTTTTTTTAAATTCATCACTTAATCTTGCTTCTTCAGGTAATCTTAGAAGCCCCACTGGAACAGGAAGAACTTTTTGACATGAGTGTTTTTGACACGACTTCACATGATTGTGCCAGAATCGTTTTGAAACAAACACAAGGCATTGACTGCAATAACTAACTTCTTTATATTTTTGAGCCTCTCGTTCTCTTTCATATTTTGGTTCCGCTTTTCCAGCTTCAGCTACATTGACTTCCAAAATCCCTTTTCTTTTAAACATTCCAAAAGCTTCATCTCTTTCTTTCTTTGATTTAATTGATGATGCAACTTCAACTTCTGGATGACTTTTGTGCATAAGCTTTATGTGTCTTGTTAAATATGATGTAAACTTTTTACAAAAAATGCAAAATCGATGTGGCTTCTTTTTTCTTACATTCTAAAGTTTAGAATTTTAAATTTCAATTTCTGAAAATTTTGGGATTTAACTTTATTCAGATTGATTTATAAATTGTGTAAAAAAAATGTATTTTTCAAAGGTACCTTAACTTTTTTAGGCATTTCTTCATCAGGCAATGTTGGTTGGCTGTTTTGACCTACCTAGAATATTTAACAATAGTATGAAGTAAGAGATGTTTTCTTTTTTAATAGTTTTTCTTGATTTTATTTCATATAATGCTAAGAAAGATTTATTATGTTTAGTATAAAATCAGTGTTTTTCTTAGTTTTTAAAATGTTAAGTATTTAAAATATTTTTTATTAAAAAGTCAGCTTAATTTTTACCTGAGATTTGTCTGTCACATCATCTATCATAAAAGTGCTTGAAGCTATTTTGGCATTTTTAATATCAGATATCTGCAAAGAAATGTGATTAAGATATTTGCTACATTAATCAAAAATAAATCAAACAGCAATAAACTTAACTTGATTTTGATCACTTTAAACATGGAAAAGTTATTCATAATCAAATAACATTTAAAAAATTAAATTAAATAACACATTTTGTGTATTTCAAAAAACATTTTGTGTATTTAAAATTGTTTTCAGCTTAACAAATAAAATAATAAATTTACCTCTAAAACTAAGTTGTAGTTAAGAGCTTCAAAATCAATGTCATCCTAAAAAATCATTAGCATTTTGTTTAAATTAAATCATATCATAAATGCGAAGTGGTAGTAAATTAAAGTTAAAACTTCACATACCTCACTGGAATCTGATCTTGATGTGCTTTCATTTTCTAGAGTATCAATTCTTTCTTCATCACAGGACTTTAAATTAAATTTTTAAAAATCTATATCATTTGTTGCACATAAAATATTTCCATTAAAGTTTGAAATGCTGAATATTTTTGCTCTCAAATGATCAATTAGTTTTAATCAATCTTCAAATATTAAAAAGCATGAATTTGTTTACAAAAGCAGTATACCTGTGGAGTTTGGGGTAAAGACTCTTTTTCACTTTGATGTTCTTGGGTGATTGATGAAAAAATCTATTATAAATAAAATAAAAAGATGTTTCTTTTTTCTTTTTCTTTTTTTTTTTTTGATAATTGATAAAGTCACTAGCCAAAACCAATGATGAAAAAAGTATAATAACAATTGAAAAAGAAATAGAATTAACATAATCAAAGTAGAAATCAAATATCTTTTGAATTTTCATTATGAGTTTGATTTGGCTTATAAATACTAGGTTTTAAAAAAATATTACTCCCTATATTTAAAATATCCTTACTTTATTAAGAATATTTTTAGGGTTAGAGTACATCAGATGAACCTTTAAGATTAAATACAAGAAGTAATATAATTAAAATAATGAATCTGTTATAAGTATGTTGCAAAACATGTGAAGGAAGTTTTTTTTTTTTGCCAAAAAAAGTTTGCTTTTAAATAATAATATCATGTATGTTTGTTATATATTCATTTAGTCTTTTTTTAGAAATATTTACTTGAATATTGTCTTTTTCATCACAATCTGTAGCTGCCAATTTTGTGACTTTATTAAACTGTACATCACTTCTGACTTCTTTGTCTTTATCTAACTGTGCACTTTTCTCAACTGGTCCTATGCCATTTTTCGGTCTTTGTAATTTTTCAATCTAAATGTTTGTTGTTTTTTTTTCAATAAAAAAAAAATGATCAATTTTCTCATATAAAATAAACACTTTTTGATTATACTTTTTTAGTAACAAGAGTGAATATAACATGAATATAAAAAAATTTCAAAAATATCTTGTTTTTTTAAATTGACTTTGAGATAACAAGAAAATAATGCTTCAAAATCAAAAATTAACTTTAGAACTAAAAAAATCAGTAAATTGTTCTCAAAAATAAATCTTTCTCACTTAAGTTATTATTCATCCTTGTGAAGAAAAAAAAAAGTGTAATTTATGATAGCCCTAAAAACAGAACGGCTCTAACAATGTGAAAATGATTTTAGAGGTAGGGTGCAGCAAACTTTGTTTATTACAAAACAATTTATTTGGGTATTATTAAATAGTTGTGCACACAGTTATTATCTTATAAAGTGTGGATAAAATTTTTAAAAGGTTTTTTTACCTTTGATATTCTTTTTTGCTCTGTCTTCATTTGAAATTCCTGAGTTAAAAAAAGGTTTTTTAGTAACATTTTAAGTAAATCACCAGGGAATGCAAATAATTGGCAAAATATAAAAATAAGTAGTTAAAACTTGAGAAGAAAATAAAAAAAACCTCAGCATGCCACTTTAGATTATCAACTCCATAAAAGTAGAGAATTTCATCACCAACACAAATGTCTTTCAAAGCAAATAAACATAAATGAGGAACATCACAATGCAAAATCTTTTTCATGTATGCATTTGCAAAGTATTTTGAGTCATTAACATAGCGTCCTAAGTATTCATTGTATGGAGTTGCATCAATGCTAAATAAAAATTTTTGTTTTAAAAGAATATCAATATAAATAAAGAAAACATTATAAAATTTAGATGAATTTTAGAATAAAATTTAGTTTAGTACCAGTATTCAATATTTTTGTGTAAAAAGTCATAAACATAACTGCCAGCATTTGTTTCTTCGTATAACTTTTCTTTATTTTCCAGTGTGCTTTTTGCAACGAAATCCCCCCTATATTCTACTATGAATTCTCCTTTTTTTAAGCTTTTGCATGCAAACACTCCAAAACCTATACAAGTAAAACCATATTTGATATCTGTTATGTAATATTTCATTCTGATATTATTTTTTTTACATTAGAAAGTTTGTAGAAATATATTTTCTGACAAGTTTTCTGACCTTTTGTTTGGTTAATAAATTCTCTTTTTAAATAACTTGGATCTTCCTTTAATGAAATGTAGTGCTTTGCTTCCTTAATTGGAGAAAGACGTTTTCTCTAAAATTATAATTTTTAATCACTGAGTTTCTCCTAAAAAATTGGCTTGCTATTTACAATATAAAAACATAGGACAGTCAAAATGTTGTTTTTTTTTCCCTCTGGATTTATATGAATAAAATTCTGCAGCAAAAGTAAATTTTAATATAAAGTTTATTATAATTATTATAATATATATTTTAATTATTATAAATATTATAATGATAATTACTAAAGTCTAAGTTATATAAATGCTCTTTGTTGTTATCATTGTTGAGTTAGTAACCTAATGGGTTTGTTACCTGACTTTTATTTACTATCTTCTCTTCATGATATGGCTGAATGCTACTTGATACCTATAATTGTATTTTTGAAATAGTTAGGAAGAAAGTTGTGTGCTATTGAAGGGTTATTTTCAGAACTACTTCTTTAAAAGTGAATTACTTAAAAGTCTGTAGAAGTTGCAAGTTTTCTTGTTTGCATGTTCTATTTAAAAAAAAACAAACCTGCAATGTTGATGTATTTATGTCACATGCTTGAATTGGTGCACCCTAATTTAATATAAGTATTTATAATGAACTGTGTTAAATAACATTTGGAATATTGTACTACTCTTGTTACTCTCACATTGCATGAAATAAATTTTCAGAAGTTTTATTTTTAGCCTAGTATAAAGGTGGGCGTGGTAGTCAATTTTTAATGAATAGGTATGTGAGGATGCATATTAAAAAAACAACTTTTGAATTAAATAAATTACAAGTTTGCAATAAAAATGTTTGTTATTGCTGTAGCTAAAACATGAAAGGTCACCTACCATGACAGATGTTATTATACTTGCCACTGTTTCTCTCCACTAAAAAAATGTTGTTAATGAGCTTGTTATATATATCTTTAGTATATTTTTATATCTAAATTTCAAAGTGAAAGTGAAATTAAAGCTTTTCTTTTTTTATTACCTTAGATATGGTTGGTCTAGCCGTTGGATTGTCTTGCCATGTAGTCTCGATCAGGTTAGTAACTATAACCACATTAATTGTATTTTCCGTATATAAACCGGTAATGTGGCTTATGTTTGGTCGTTTTCCAGATTTGATTGCATCAAGCAAAAGTATATCTTTAAACAATGGTATAACACCATGCCATGCTGTGGAAAAACTGCTAAAAAGCTCGAATGCAGTTATTGCAAGAGCGTACATATCGGATTTTTTGTTTGGAGATTCCACCTCACAATTACACAGTTCAGGACTTGTGTAGGCAAGGGTCATTCCTTGATTGTTGGGCTTCGTCTTATTACATGTAACTGTTGCTTTTATATCAACAAAGTCATCAAAGTCGCTGACTTTTAAAGTTACATTGTACTGATGCCCTGTCACTAAAATGTTTGAAAGCTTGATATCTCTATGAACTATATTGTGTTCGTGCAAACATTCAATTGACATTTGTAAAAGAAAATCTAATCTTTGTTGAAATAAAAAAATTTTCTCTTCATTTAGGAGATCAATGAGCTGAGACAGATTATTGACTTCCATTTGTTCAATATTAGTGGCGCATAATTCAAAAAACAAAGCGGTTGGCCTTACAGAATAACCTAGAAAGTTTACAACATTTTTATGTTGTAGTTTTTTTAATTTTGTTGCAATTAGCATTGTTTTTCTTTGAGAAAATTGGGTTTTAATCAACTTCACGGCCGTTTGTTTGTTTCCTAAGCTATACTTGAAGACTGAAGCTGATGTTCCTTCACCTATTTTGGAAACCAAGTTTATAGGCATATCAAATACTTCATAGTTTTTTATGCAGTCCGTTTCAGCAACATCTTTTACAAGCTGTAATATAAATCAGTAATAATAACGTTTAAAGTTTAATTATGCTAAATTTATAAATTAGTGACGTAACAACTTATGATGAGATAGTAGTGAATGCTGCGCTGAATTTTTGAAAATATTAGTGATCCAAAACCTTTATTATCTTAGATTTTCTTGTCAGGTATTACCAGATTTATTATTACTCAGTTGATTATTAATCAGTTAAGTAATGTTAAAAATTTGATAAGTAATGAAATTTAATAATATCTGATTATCCAAGAAATTTTATCTATATAATAATACTATATTAAAAAGTAAATTTGCTTACCGTAGAACTCATTTTCAATAGTCCTCAGAACTTCGGAAAACAGTTAAAAATATTTCTAAATATAAAGTTTTAAGTTAATGTTGCTTTTGATGTGGCATGTATAATTTTAAAGTAGAAAAAACATTAATTTCTCTACTTCTTAATGTAAAACCATGTTAAGCAGATGTTTAGTTGTTTATTATACTTTATTTTAATTTTGTTCACTGTACTAATAAACCAAGAGAGCGTGTTTATGACAGTAATGATAAATAAAATTTTTTGTTAGTTTTATTTATTTTTGTAAGTAATCCAGTCAACTACGTTAAATTACAGGTGAATAAAAAATTTTACATCTCTTTAAAAAATTTTCCAAAGTTTGAAACTTATAAGAAATTCAAATTATATGCCATGAAATTCGGTTTCCAAATTTGCACATTACAGTAGCTAATGTAGAAATTAGGCAAAATTTATAATGAGATCCATAAACATTTTTTAAAAACTCAACAAGTGTTTTTTTTAACGCTCAAGCTTCAATGTTTAACTGAAATCCACGTCTATTTTTTATTATAAACACTTGTTTTTGAAAACATTTCCAATTATTTGAAAGATGATAGTAAATATAGAATAAACATAACTTAAAAATGGGTTTCATTTATAACCAGGTAATCTCAACTTGGGTTACCTTTATTACTGTTCTAAGATTCTTGATATTAGGTTACAGTAATTTTGAAATACTCTATAAAAAATCAAGAAACAATTCGCGAGGTTAGAATTATTTTGTTCCATTTCCCGTTTTAAAAGTTGGGAGAAAATGAGTTGTTAATTTTAGTTAGCAATAATAACTTTTAAAACACGCTTTATTTTACACATTTTTTTCTAAATAATTTGCTTAAACAAATTATTTAAAGCATAAGTTGTTGTTGTTTTTTTTTAAATTACAGCTAAAACTTTAACCATTTTTTACTTTAAAAAAAAATCAAAAACTTTCTCCCAACGTTTAAACATGGAGATAGAGCAAAATTATTATAACCTCGCGAATTTTCTAACACAAAACTTTTATAAATAAGAAATACCTTTCTATCTCTTACTCTTCACACTCTTCTTCGGTCACATATGCCTTTTGATATCTCCTAAAGGCTATTTAAACGTTTTCAAGGAGTCAATTTCACGTTTTTAAAATGAGAATTAAAGTAAATCGGAAACATTTTGAAAAGAATGAAGTCAAATTCCAGTGATGGATAGAAACCAACTTCTAAGGTTACCGACTTATTAAGCAGATGAATTATTAAATTAACGACTTTTAAACTTCATAACAACTTTTTAACAGTAAAAGGTTACTCGAAAGGTATTAGAGTCTTTGTTTGCTTTTCTTTTGTTAACCCGTTCTTAATTTATTTACTTCTACTTAATTGTTCTTAAATCCAATTTCCACTTTCACTCTTAATTAGGTTAAAAATCTGATTTCACTTCCTCAAACTGTTATGCAAAATATCATTAGTTAAATTTAAGTTTTCTGGTTCGGAAACTAAGTGTTACTAACAACTGCCTCATTTTTAATATCGCAAATATTATTCCTTTGTGAGCTTTTTTAAAAGTGTTGTTAATCTTCAATAGTATCTTTGAGAAGTCATTCGATATCTCAATTTAAAATTCTTTCTTGAACTTTACTAGTTAGTTTACTGTTACGAGAATCAACAGTTTAGAAAATCTGGAAGCAAGTACTAAAAGATGATAATTTACCCACAACATTTTCACTACTCAAAAATATATAATACTGCTTTCATTTCTTATAGATGACTTTAAGTCTGCGAAGTTCTTTACCTTTTAGTAAAATTGCGGAACAGCCATAAATTAACTCTTCTTGTCATTCATAATTATGAGGCAGACTTTTACTTCAGTTTCTGAAATAAAAGCGTTTTATATTTTTAAATTACGAATAATTGCATCTTTTTTAGTTCGTTGTAAATTATCTAGTCACAATTATGAAAGAACAAATAGAAAAACGCACACAATATTTCAATTGTTTAACAGTTGGTTTATTTATAATCGTAACACTTTGCAACTTGTAATCTAATCGTTGGTTACAGGAGTGTAACAATTTATCTCGCTGCGCATGTTTACGAGTGAACGCCGACTACTAAAACTCATAAATTATTGTCAAAAAACTATTCTTCTTTAAACCCTTATATATTCGTCGAATTGATTGGTCTTCGTTAATTCTACCGAAAATCGAAATAGGTTTTTTTCCATAATTTGTAACAAGTTATTAGGTTTCATCAATAGTAACTCGTTCTTTCGAGAAATGTTTCTTATTAATCACAAGAATTACAGATGACGAATGAAATTTTTTAGCGTTTCTCTCCTTGTAAAAAAACTGCTGCTAAAGTTGAACTCGGCACTGATATTGGGTCACACTTTGAAACTATATTTTTAAACAAATGCAAATAAAAATCAAATAGCACGAGAAGTTTGGAAACCCATGGAAAATACTGAAGGTTATATTCACTGTTTTAAGTTTGGCAAATTAGCAAATTCGAGTTCACGTTGAGCACACGAACACTGAGAACAAACTATTTTTGCAAAGATTTTTAGTTCATTACAAAAGCTGTAAAAAGTTTCATTTTAGTAATTAAATTTATCTTTAATTTAATTTTTTAATATGAACTAGAAATATAAAAGTTCTTGGAATCTTTTCCATTTTATATTTTTAGTTTTAAAAAAAGATTGAAGGTATTGATATTCTATAGAAGGTATTGATATTCTACTGTAGGAGCGCGACACGAAAAGACATAGCTGCTTGTACAGTAGCAAATAAAATCCTGGAATTGATAGTTAGCTTTTTCTATACATAAATAAAAAAAATCCGAAAGAGGAAATTAGCTTCCCGTAAAAATAAAAATTTAATAAATCTGGAAATCTGTATGTGCGGAAGCCGCTGTAATCAATTCTGATGGAATATTAATAAAAATTTAGCATAGTTAAATGTATAAAAGCATTCACTTAAACTATTACGGCTACAAACAAAACAAAACTTAAGTTTTTTGTTGTGAAAAGTAAAACTTAAATATAAAAAACTCATTTATCATAAAAATGTGACCTATGGAAAATACTGAAGGTTACATTCACTGTTTTAAGTTTGGCAAATTAGCAAATTCAAATTCACGTTGAGTACACGAACACTGAGAACAAACTATTTTTGCAAAAATTTTTAGTTCATTATAAAAGCTGTAAAAAGTTTCATTTTAGTAATTAAATTTATTTGTAATTTAATTTTTTAATATAAATTAGGAATATAAAAGTTCTTGGGATGTTTTCCATTTTATATTTTTAGTTTTAAAAAAGTTATGTTTACTCGACTTAGATGTTTTTTTTATGACAGCGCTAAAAAAGTTGACACAAGCGCCTTATTAGTATTATTGTACCTATTTTTGTTTAAGTTGTTCCTATTGTTAGTATTACTGTTTCTAAAATTTATTAATATTAATTTGTTATTATTATTATTTTTATTATTATTATTATTATTATTATTATTATTATTATTATTATTATTATTATTATTATTATTATTATTATTATTATTATTATTATTATTAATATTATTATTATTATTATTATTATTATTATTATTATTATTATTATTATTATTATTATTATTATTATTATTATTATTATTATTATTATTGTTATTATTATTATTATTATTATTACTATTATTATTATTATTATTATTATTATTATTATTATTATTATTATTATTAATATTATTATTATTATTGTTATTACATTTATTATCAGCGTTATAACATAGCATAATACTCATGACAAAACACACTACTCATAACAAAACAACATTAATTTGTTAATGACGTTTTAGTGATTTAATTTGCCTAAGAGTTTTGTTAAGTGTATTGTAAACTCTGGAAAACTTAAATTTTTTAGCTATAAGAAATATGGAAGCATTAAATTAAATTTTTTTCCTTCTTTTTTTGAAGCTTAGCATGATTTTGAGTCCATTTTAGGGAGTATATTACAGATACCGTTATTTTTTTCTCTTAATGTCTTTTCGAAAGATAATAGAATATATTGAAGTTAGCATTCATGGGCGCCGGCAGGCAAGGGCAAGAGGGGGCAGTTGCCCCCTCCTGGAAAAACAAAATAACAAACTTAATATTCATAAAATTTCTTTTAACTGTTAACTTTAACTCATTTATAGTTTACTCATTTTAATGTAAACTACTACCGTTTAAAATCAAATATTACTATCAAATGCAATGACTTCCACGATGGCGGAAGCTTTTTTATAAAGGCATATTTTATGTTTTAAAAAAAAGATATTTGAATGAAAGTTTAAAAAAATATATGATAGAAAAAGATCATAGAAAAATAAAAATGGAATAAATAGAAAAAACAATAGATAAAGGAGAAGTATAGAAAACAAAAAAAAGAGAGGAAATAATAATAATAATAAAAAGAAATCGAATTACAATAACAAAGTTCTTACACAAACAAATAAACTTCGAACTAACGAAGAAAGATGTCAATGTGTCAGTTTCATTTACTTTTTTATGCTGTTGTTTTTTTGTTTGTTGGCAAAATGTTTCTTGTTTGTATTGTATTTCTATTTATTTATTTTTTCCAATTTATTGTGCTATATTCATTTTAATAATACTATTACCTTGTGTTTTTTGCTTGCTAAATGTTGATTATTATAATTATATATATTTAATTTGATTAACTTGCATTAACCTGCGTATTTTAATTTTTGTTTTGTTTTTTGGAATATGTCTAATTTGTATGTAATAAATCATTTAATGTTTTTTAACTAGTCATTATATTAATATAAAATTTAGCATTATTAGGTATAATTTAGCATTATTAGCAATCTGAGCGTTTGTCTGGCCTTTGCATGATGAGCGTGCATTGTGAAAAAATACGCTCCAGAAAATCTGAATTTATGGAACAAATTGTAAATAAGTTTGGAAGTGAACGCAGACGACTACAATTTCTATTTACTGAATAACAATGATTTAATTCTTGTGTTTTTATTTTTATATTTTCTTTAATTTTTTGTTGTCACTGGTCTTATAAAATGACTTGACAAATTGATACATTTATGTAGTTTTTGAAATATCACTGTTAAATTTTGTTTTGCCCCCCCCCCCCCTTGTAAAAAATCCTGCCGGCGCCCATGTTAGCATTCATAAGTAACATATTCCAGGTAGCTGTTTCCCAATTCTTTTTACCTTGAACTTGACATTGTAACTATGGATTTTAATTAAACTTCTCTATTACGGAGATGTTTAATAACTACGTGATTTTCCATATATTCATAATTATTATTTTTCGTGTGAACTCTATATTTCGCGTGAACTCTATTTTCGTGTGAACTCTATGTTTCGCCATTCAGCTTATCATTTACACTCTCATTTTTTTGATTGTCTTAAAACACGGGGGCAGGTAGGGAGAGAATGAAAGCATTAATTAAATAATAATACTCATAGAAGTTGGAGCGCGACACGAAAAAGCATAGTTGCTTATACAGAAGCAAATAAAATCCTGGAATTGATAGTTAGCTTTTTCTATACATAAGTAAAAACTTCTGTAAGAGGAAATTAGCTTCCCGTAAAAATAAAAATTTAATAAACCTGGAAATCTGTATGTGCGGAAGCCGCTGTAATCAATTCTGATGGAATATTGATAAAAATTTAGCATAGCTAAATGTATAAAAGTATTCATTTAAACTATTACGGCTACAAACAAAACAAAACTTAGTTTTTTTTTATTGTGAAAAGTAAAACTTAAATATAAAAAACTCATCATAAAAATGCTACGTTTTTGGGTTTGTTTATTTGAAAGCGCAATTTATCTAAATCTATTTAAGAACTCATGAGAGAGAGAGAGAGAGAGAGAGAGAGAGAGTTAAAGTTGTTATGTTCAACTGAACGCCTTGTTTTCACATTTGATATTACATTTTTATCCACAGCAAAATTTCAAGCTTGACATTCTGCTTTACTTTTTAAATTTTTCTTGATAAAAATTAAATGATAGCTTTATTGTTTTTTCTTTATTAGAATAGATTTTTTTTATAATGCAGCTGCTACTACATTATAATTCAAATCTATTCAAAATGTATTCAACTAAAAAACTGAAATACTATCCCTTATGAAATAGTTTCTGAAATTAGGTTTTCCATGTTTCACTAAATTGTCTAAAACTCTTTCTTTCTCTAGAATATTTTTTACCGAGGTATAATTATATCTAGTAACATTTATGTATTGAATACTAATTGCAACAGTTGCGCCTTAAGTATTGCAAATTTCTGAAACAGGTTTGATAACATCTTCATGATTAAGTTTAAAATTATTTTTTCGCATTAAAGAATATTTTAGTGTAATTCTCGACACTTGTTTTTGAAAATTATAAATTGTCCTTTCTTATTGGAAATTATAGATTTTTTAACTTGATTTATAAGAAAAGTTTTCGTTTGAAATTTGCCGTGATTTTGTTTCGTTATAGACTTTCTACATTTGGAGTCTAAAAACACTTTCCTTGATTTGTACCAATTTAAATTAAATAATATTTACAAACGGATATTATTTATAAAAAAAGACGCCATTTATAACTTGACATTCTCTATATAGTTCACCGAAATCACACTATTTTTTGTATATAATAATAAATTAACGAAATTGCCTTTTCTTTGTCATCTGTAATTGCATTACTGAAATTCAGTATCATCTGTAATTGCATCATTGTACATCAGTGCCCAGATTACTACTAAAGAAATAAACTATACTCTTCTAAAAAAATACAGATTAATAATGAAAGTTAGAACATAAATATCTTATCGGAACAAATGATTACAAAAGTGTTTCAATAAAACTTCAAAAGATAATTTCATTCTTATGAAGTTTTTTTTTTTGAAATCTCATTATGATTAAGTTTCCTTCCTTTACAATAACAACGATGATTTTTAGAACACCATTAAAAAATAGAACAGTTAAATAAATCCCATCATCATTATAAATATAATTAATAGTAAAAAATTTCTAATACTGAGTATGAATACATTTCGGATCCACCATTTATCTAATGAGATTAGCCTTAGCTCTGATTCAGTTTTCCACATAAAACCTAGCATATAAAAATGTCTTTGTTTTCGATGAGTTTTTCATGTAGTTTTGTTTCGTTTGTTAATATGCGTGATTCTTTAAATTTAGATTGATTTTATCATTTCTTATTTAAAGTCAGCTAAGAAATTATTTCGAATATCGCTGTAGGATATTACAAACTCATTTCGTGTAGCCCTTATCTGCAACTTGAAACGCTCAAAATATATATGCAATTTAAGGACGAGTCGCTTTAAAATTTTATTTATATTGTGTGACGTTAATCTCCAATTTCAATTGCTCAAAAGTGTATATGCTTTTGAAGACAACACCGTGTAAAAATTTACAAAATTCGTGTAGACCTTATATTTTTAAGTACTCGAAAGTATATATATGCAGTTTAAGGCGACAAGCTGTAAAATATTGTTAGTTCCGTGTAGATCTAATCTCCAATTTTAAACATTTTTTTTATTGTATTATATTCGGATTGTATATCTTTATTTCATTAGTAATTATAATGTATAATATATGGTATATTTACTTACATCTAATTTAATCCATAAAATATGCTTGTTTATATATATAGTATATTTATTATATATTTCTATATTAGATTTTTCATTGAGTTTTCCTTATATTTATTTATCATTTGTTATATTTGTATTTATTATACTTTATTTATTATACATTATTTAGGGTGGCCATCTGCGAGTATTGTGAGGTGGGGCTTTTTATAATTTACTTATGGGTATATTTCAGGGAATTGGGATGGGGTTTTGGTATTTCGCATAGGTTAGGAGGTTCGGGTTAAAAATGTGTGGGGATATGGGGAAGCCTCTTGGTTCTGTGTAGCACTCTGACTTATTCTTGTTAACACGCCTACTTTTCTTTACGTGCAAACTTTTGTTTTAACTCTAATAATAACAGTCCTTTTTCTTTAATATACCGTAATCGTTATTGAAATCTCTACACTTGAAAATTATATAAATACTTATTCTTCTAAACTCCTTTTATAAAATCAAACCTCCGGTCTACTTATATTCCGAAGAACCTAAAACTTTGTACCAACTCTTCTCTTCGTAATTCTTGAAGTTGAGTCTTGTATCCCCTCCTTACGTATCTCTTAACTAACTCCTGACTGACTACTGACTGACTCTCATTTACCGACTAAACCCAACTAATTCTTCTCTGATTCCTACTCCAACTCATTCTTCTGTTTTGTATCTCCCTTTTTATATTGGTTCCAATGCTTCGGGCGTTGGCGTCTTTTCATTTTTTATTCGTTATTGTGTAAATTATTAATTAATGGCTTTAGGTGGTTTTATTTTTATTAACGACATCTTGTTTTACTTAGAATTAGCTACCTCACAGTATTTAGCCAGGACAGTCTTGTATTTTTACAAAATGTCCCGTGTCCTTTATTTGACCACATTTGTCCCGTATTTTTAAATTAATTAGTACAAATTTCACTTTTGAATTTTTAATGAAAATTTTAACTTTTTTTTTAAAATCAATTTGCAAATAATGATGTCGTCAAACATTTCTATTTGAAAAACTAAATTTGTCATTTTATTAAATCAAAATATTGTTTTATAAATTAAACTTCTTTTGTCTTACTAAAATAATGTTTTCATCAAATAAATTAGTCAAGGAACAGTTTTGATGTTGTATCAAAGTAGCAAATGTAAAAATCGACTTGATATTAGACAATTGATTCATTGACAACAATTAATTACAAGTCTAAATTAAAATGCTTACATTTTCATAATCTAATTAAGGAAAATGTTTCCTTCCTTAATAATGTTATTTCAAAAGAAAAATATATAAAGTAAAAGTAAATTTATTTTTAAAACTTAATTTATTTGAAAAAATATCTCACAGTTATTATTGAATTTCTCAGCCATTAAATTAAATTTTAAATTAGACAAAAAAAATTTTTTTTGCAGCACAATAACGTTGTACTTGAGATTGCATTCTCAATTTTTTTTACTTAAACGCACTTTTGTCATTCATTAAGAAATAAATTTTATCTGAAAATGTTGAGGAACTTTTAAAAAATAACTACAAAATTTAAAATATTTTGAAAAACAAATTAAAAACTTCTTTTTGCTTCAATATATTTACAATAAAATTTTTTTAGCTAATGTCCCGTATTTTTAGCAAAACTCCCGTATTTTTTGCCAATTTTCCCGTTTTTTTGAAAAAAATCGAAGGCCACCCTAACTTTATATATTGTTTATTGTATTTTATTTATACTTTATCTTTTATTTCTTTCGAATAATTACTTGAAAATATATAAGTTGTTCAATTGATTTCGTGTAGACCTAATCTGCAATATTAGATACTCGAAAGTATATATGCAGTTTAAGGCGACACGCTGTAAAATGTATAAAATTCGTGTAGACCTTATCTCCATTTTTAAGTACTCGAAAGTATATATGCAGTTTAAGGCGACAAGCTGTAAATTATTTGTTAGTTCCGTGTAGACCTAATCTTCAATTTTAAACTTTTTTTTTTTAAATTGTTTTATGTTCGTAATATACATTTTTATTTGATTTGTGTCTATAATATATAGCATATAGTATAATTATTTGCATCTAATTTAATTCACAAAATAATTTGTTTTTATATGGCATATTTATTATATATTTCTATATTATATTATTTTTCTTTGAGTTTTCATCATATTTTTTTATCATTTACTATATTTATCATTTGTTATATGTATTCATTATACTTTATTTATTATACTTTATTTATTGTTTATTGTATTTTATTTATACTTTTTCTTTTATTTCTTTCAAATAATTACTTGAAAGTATGTAAGTTGTTCAAATGATTTCGTGTAGACCTAATCTGCAATATTAGATACTCGAAAGTATATATGCAGTTTAAGGCGACACGCTGTAAAATATTGTTAGTTCCGTGTAGACCTTATCTCCAATTTTGAACATTTTTTTTTCATTGTTTTATATTCGTAATATATATATTTATTTGATTTGTATTGACGATATACATCATGTATTCATTATGATTTGCATACATATATCGTATTTTATAAATTTATACTTCTTACCATTTTGCATATTGTGCATTTATTGTTACATAGTATATTCAATATATTTATTCTATATTTATTATTTATTCCTATTGTAATTTATCTATTATTCATCATGTTTTATTTATATATATTACTTTTCATTCATCAAAAATTTCGACTATCTAATCGAATGTATATTAGTAGCCTAATCTCAAATTTGAAGTATTCGAAATTATATGCAGTTTAAGGCGACATCATTGCAAAATAATATCGATATCGCAGCTTTATATTCTTATTGAAGTACAATAGAACAAATATGTAACATTGGATGAAGTTATTGCATTATTTTGTTGAGAAATAACAGGTTGGTGTTAAGTTAAACACAGTTTTTAAGTATACAAGGAAGTGTCCATTGCAAGCATCATTTCTTGTTAAGCGCGGTAAAAATGTAAAGAAACTATGATGATGTGGATAGATTTATATAGAAACCTTGATAGTTTTTGAATTGGTATAACTAATATTGTTTACATTGATATAGCATAATATTGTTTAAAAAAACTAATTTAAAAAAGATTTTCATTACTTAAAAATCTACGCATTACTTTTAAATTATGAAATGACGTAACTTTGATTCCGTGCCAAATTGAATTTTTTTTGGCGTAAGAAAATGTATATCTTGTTTATTTCGATACACACTCGTTTTCAAGACAAAACAAAATATTTTTTAAATAAGTATTCTAAAAGTCTTTATTAAACAGTTTTTACTTTTTTGATATAGACTTAAATAACATAAATAATTGTTATAAATATTCGTGTAGGCCTAATCTTCACTTTTAAGGATTTGTACGATATACATGCTTAATAATAAAACGCTGGTTTTTAGCGAAATTTTAAATAAAAAACAAAAATATTAAATGGAAACTCTATAAATGATCAAAGAAAACCACGCAGATTGTGAAAAAAGTATCAGCTAAAAAAAATTAGTCAGAAAAATTATGCTTGAATTAAGGTCTACACGAAATATGTCGCCCTTAGTTATATGTAGACCTAATATAGCAAACTTTCACATTTCGTGTAGACGTAAACTGCTCTTATATATATATATATATATATATATATATATATATATATATATATATATATATATATATATATATATATATATATATATATTAGGGTGTTTCTTATTTGGGGTTAAAAATTTTTTTTTTTACACATTTATTTTCTCGCCAAAATGAACCACTGAAATGGTTCATTTTGGCGAGAAAATAAATGTGTAAAAATTTCAAGGGGAAAAAAACATTTTTACTGGGCGCTACCAGTCATTGAAATTTAAGGCATATTTCACTATGCGCTCTTAGTCATTAACATAGGAAAAAATCATAAAACTGATGGAGACTGGTGATAATGATTCATTTACTTGGTACACATTTATTTACTTATTACATGCATTAAAAACATCCATTTTGTGTCATTGCATTTCTACTTATTAAAAGACATCAATAAACCTGCTTTTTAATTTGATAGTGGGTTTATTTAAGACAATAGTTACTGTACTAAGATTAATCGCTCATGAGAATTGTCTTTTTTCTGTCAGGATATTTCTGTCTATATTTTTGAACTACCAACAACAGGAACTGCTTTTGCTCTTCGTTATTTGTATGTAGTCTATTATATTCGTCCATTAGTGCTACGCCATGTTCTGCAATATCGTTGACAACCTTCATGCTTTGAACAGTGGACTTAACAGTCTTGAACTCATCATTATGTTCCCATTCGCTCACACTGTTTTGAAGAAAGTGTGATGGAAGTCCTGTGATGCTGAAAAATCTTCGTGTATTAAACGTGACAAAGTCCTCCAGTTTCTTTTCTTGGATAACTGAGCAGTCCACAGTAGCCCGTTTCATATGTATCTGATCTGAAACATTATTCAATGCTTGGACCATCTTGACCTTCGTCTCAGAGCGAACCTCATCATCAAAAAAAGCTAAAGCAACAAGTTCCTCTGATAGGTACCAGAGATGCCCTTGTAACTTCTTAACAGCAATTTTCGAGATCTCAGGATGATGGGTCTTGTAGGCATCCAAGTCTTTCAAGAGCTGCAGATCAATTCTAGGAGCTGAGGTTGCTTTAGGAGATCTGTACCAGGCTGTAATGTACAGTCGAACCGTGAAAAGGCAAATATCCCTTATTCCCTTCTCCTCTCTTTTTGTCAATCTGAATTGGTTTCTAAACATCCAAATCTTCAACGCATAAATAGCTTTCGCCATCCAGCGAGCACGGTGTAGACCGGCAGGAGCTCTAAATGAAATGCCCCTCAAAGGTACTCCTCCCAAAAAAACAATAGACAACTCCAAAAGTTCTCGGTAGTCGTCACGAGGTTGAAAGATTTGTAGTTGATCTTTGCAAAAGACGATTCTTTCATCAGTGATATCGGTAAGAGCATTTGAAGCGTTCTTATCAGACTGTGCTGTGTGGTACTTTGTAGAATCAAATGAGACCCAACTTTTTTGAAGTCTTTTAAAGAGTGGTATGTCAGGTCCATTTGAAGGGCCGAGACACAGCAAAACTACTGCTTCCAAAATAATTTCCAGAATGTGGTGACGACATGCCAACCACAACATATCTTTCCCAAACTTCTGCTCTAGAAGAATGCAAGCCCCATTTCTTGGCCCAGTATTGGCTGCAGTAGTATCAAAGCACATGCACTTTACTTGATCGTTAATTCCCCATGTCACTGAAAAGTCATGCACTGCAGATGCCGCATTTTCACCTGTTCCTGATGGTAGTTTTGGGACACTAAGAAGCTGCTGCACTCCTACTCCAGATACTAGAATTGAAAGTCGGTCAACAGTTTCTTTATCGGTGATGTCAGCGAGTAATTTTCCATCCCAATGAATGCATAAAGGAACTTCTGGTTTGAATTCCTTCCTTAAACCTTCTGCTATCTTCTTGCGGTGTTTTATTCGTTCCCTTCGAATGGAAGCTGGATTAACATTGTATTCTTTTGGATCATGACCAAGAAGTTGTAATGCCGATGTTAACATAAGTGCCGCCCCACAATCACTCAATTTAGCCACATCTAAATTAGCTGCCAACTTCACATTCAGTATATTTTTCCTGCCACGTCTAGGACGCTTTGGAGCCGGTGTACCTGAACTTGATGGCTCAGGGTCATCTTGGTTACCAGGCGAGGCATCTTCTTGAGTTATGCTATCTTCTTTAGGGTTATCTTCACCTTCAAAAGATGATGAAAGAACAACTGTTTCTTCTCGAGATTTTCTTGCCATCTCCTCTCGGTCCCTTTTTCGGTTCATTTCTTTTTGTCTTTTTCTTGATACTTCTTCTTGCTTTGCCAATTTCTTATCGACTGGACCCATTTTGCCTCTCCGAATTTTCTATCTTTGGCATAATAGGAAGTTCTTATCCTCCTGAATGGTGATCATTTCCAATGCGTTGGCATGGGCAATATCGAATAGTTCTTCTAACCCTTCATTCCATTGGTCTTCCTTTTGTTTCAAATAATCTGAACGCTTAGCTTTATTCTCTTTATTTTTCTTCAACTTTTCCTATTCCTTGTAAATGTTTTCGATTTTAGGGACAACGTGCTTCTTTAATTGCACTGGTATTCGGGCCTTTGACCAAACTTCAAAAACATCATTTGCTGTGGAATGTAATGCTTCCCTAATGCTTCGCTTGGCAATCTGCTTGTAATGGAAGAAAAGGGCCAATACTTCCCTTTTTGATGGAAGCATAACACAATCTAAAGAAGAGGACATCTGTCCAATAAGCCATATCTCCGTTTTCTTTCTGGTAACTATCGTTCCACTGGTTGATGAAGCCATCATTGTACAGTAGTTACACTAGTTTAACCTGCAAAAGGAACAATTAAGCATAATAGACACAATTCTGCACACTGAAAGTAAAAAATTTATTAATTAAAAGAGGTTTGTACGCTAAGCACCAACCACTTTTGTTGCATAACATCATACGCAACATAGGCATTTTTAGGGTACATTTGCGCAATACTGTAGGGCCGGTAGCAACCCCTAAAAATCACTCTAAAAAAAAAAAAAAAAAAGTGCATTACTTTTTTATGATAATGAACCAAATAGCAGGGTGGCCCATGCAAAAATCGAATCTTCAAAAATAAGAAACACCCTAATATATATATATATATATATATATAAATATATATATATATATATATATATATATATATATATATATATATATATATATATATATATATATATATATATATCTGTGTGTGTGTTTGTGTATATATATATATTATATAAAAACAGGATCTAAGGTATAGCACTGCCGTTAGGGTTAGGGTTAGGGTTAGGGTTAGGGTTAGGGTTAGGGTTAGGGTTAGGGTTAGGGTTAGGGTTAGGGTTAGGGTTAGGGTTAGGGTTAGGGTTAGGGTTAGGGTTAGGGTTAGGGTTAGGGTTAGGGTTAGGGTTAGGGTTAGGGTTAGGGTTAGGGTTAGGGTTAGGGTTAGGGTTAGGGTTAGGGTTAGGGTTAGGGTTAGGGTTAGGGTTAGGGTTAGGGTTAGGGTTAGGGTTAGGGTTAGGGTTAGGGTTAGGGTTAGGGTTAGGGTTAGGGTTAGGGTTAGGGTTAGGGTTAGGGTTAGGGTTAGGGTTAGGGTTAGGGTTAGGGTTAGGGTTAGGGTTAGGGTTAGGGTTAGGGTTAGGGTTAGGGTTAGGGTTAGGGTTAGGGTTAGGGTTAGGGTTAGGGTTAGGGTTAGGGTTAGGGTTAGGGTTAGGGTTAGGGTTAGGGTTAGGGTTAGGGTTAGGGTTAGGGTTAGGGTTAGGGTTAGGGTTAGGGTTAGGGTTAGGGTTAGGGTTAGGGTTAGGGTTAGGGTTAGGGTTAGGGTTAGGGTTAGGGTTAGGGTTAGGGTTAGGGTTAGGGTTAGGGTTAGGGTTAGGGTTAGGGTTAGGGTTAGGGTTAGGGTTAGGGTTAGGGTTAGGGTTAGGGTTAGGGTTAGGGTTAGGGTTAGGGTTAGGGTTAGGGTTAGGGTTAGGGTTAGGGTTAGGGTTAGGGTTAGGGTTAGGGTTAGGGTTAGGGTTAGGGTTAGGGTTAGGGTTAGGGTTAGGGTTAGGGTTAGGGTTAGGGTTAGGGTTAGGGTTAGGGTTAGGGTTAGGGTTAGGGTTAGGGTTAGGGTTAGGGTTAGGGTTAGGGTTAGGGTTAGGGTTAGGGTTAGGGTTAGGGTTAGGGTTAGGGTTAGGGTTAGGGTTAGGGTTAGGGTTAGGGTTAGGGTTAGGGTTAGGGTTAGGGTTAGGGTTAGGGTTAGGGTTAGGGTTAGGGTTAGGGTTAGGGTTAGGGTTAGGGTTAGGGTTAGGGTTAGGGTTAGGGTTAGGGTTAGGGTTAGGGTTAGGGTTAGGGTTAGGGTTAGGGTTAGGGTTAGGGTTAGGGTTAGGGTTAGGGTTAGGGTTAGGGTTAGGGTTAGGGTTAGGGTTAGGGTTAGGGTTAGGGTTAGGGTTAGGGTTAGGGTTAGGGTTAGGGTTAGGGTTAGGGTTAGGGTTAGGGTTAGGGTTAGGGTTAGGGTTAGGGTTAGGGTTAGGGTTAGGGTTAGGGTTAGGGTTAGGGTTAGGGTTAGGGTTAGGGTTAGGGTTAGGGTTAGGGTTAGGGTTAGGGTTAGGGTTAGGGTTAGGGTTAGGGTTAGGGTTAGGGTTAGGGTTAGGGTTAGGGTTAGGGTTAGGGTTAGGGTTAGGGTTAGGGTTAGGGTTAGGGTTAGGGTTAGGGTTAGGGTTAGGGTTAGGGTTAGGGTTAGGGTTAGGGTTAGGGTTAGGGTTAGGGTTAGGGTTAGGGTTAGGGTTAGGGTTAGGGTTAGGGTTAGGGTTAGGGTTAGGGTTAGGGTTAGGGTTAGGGTTAGGGTTAGGGTTAGGGTTAGGGTTAGGGTTAGGGTTAGGGTTAGGGTTAGGGTTAGGGTTAGGGTTAGGGTTAGGGTTAGGGTTAGGGTTAGGGTTAGGGTTAGGGTTAGGGTTAGGGTTAGGGTTAGGGTTAGGGTTAGGGTTAGGGTTAGGGTTAGGGTTAGGGTTAGGGTTAGGGTTAGGGTTAGGGTTAGGGTTAGGGTTAGGGTTAGGGTTAGGGTTAGGGTTAGGGTTAGGGTTAGGGTTAGGGTTAGGGTTAGGGTTAGGGTTAGGGTTAGGGTTAGGGTTAGGGTTAGGGTTAGGGTTAGGGTTAGGGTTAGGGTTAGGGTTAGGGTTAGGGTTAGGGTTAGGGTTAGGGTTAGGGTTAGGGTTAGGGTTAGGGTTAGGGTTAGGGTTAGGGTTAGGGTTAGGGTTAGGGTTAGGGTTAGGGTTAGGGTTAGGGTTAGGGTTAGGGTTAGGGTTAGGGTTAGGGTTAGGGTTAGGGTTAGGGTTAGGGTTAGGGTTAGGGTTAGGGTTAGGGTTAGGGTTAGGGTTAGGGTTAGGGTTAGGGTTAGGGTTAGGGTTAGGGTTAGGGTTAGGGTTAGGGTTAGGGTTAGGGTTAGGGTTAGGGTTAGGGTTAGGGTTAGGGTTAGGGTTAGGGTTAGGGTTAGGGTTAGGGTTAGGGTTAGGGTTAGGGTTAGGGTTAGGGTTAGGGTTAGGGTTAGGGTTAGGGTTAGGGTTAGGGTTAGGGTTAGGGTTAGGGTTAGGGTTAGGGTTAGGGTTAGGGTTAGGGTTAGGGTTAGGGTTAGGGTTAGGGTTAGGGTTAGGGTTAGGGTTAGGGTTAGGGTTAGGGTTAGGGTTAGGGTTAGGGTTAGGGTTAGGGTTAGGGTTAGGGTTAGGGTTAGGGTTAGGGTTAGGGTTAGGGTTAGGGTTAGGGTTAGGGTTAGGGTTAGGGTTAGGGTTAGGGTTAGGGTTAGGGTTAGGGTTAGGGTTAGGGTTAGGGTTAGGGTTAGGGTTAGGGTTAGGGTTAGGGTTAGGGTTAGGGTTAGGGTTAGGGTTAGGGTTAGGGTTAGGGTTAGGGTTAGGGTTAGGGTTAGGGTTAGGGTTAGGGTTAGGGTTAGGGTTAGGGTTAGGGTTAGGGTTAGGGTTAGGGTTAGGGTTAGGGTTAGGGTTAGGGTTAGGGTTAGGGTTAGGGTTAGGGTTAGGGTTAGGGTTAGGGTTAGGGTTAGGGTTAGGGTTAGGGTTAGGGTTAGGGTTAGGGTTAGGGTTAGGGTTAGGGTTAGGGTTAGGGTTAGGGTTAGGGTTAGGGTTAGGGTTAGGGTTAGGGTTAGGGTTAGGGTTAGGGTTAGGGTTAGGGTTAGGGTTAGGGTTAGGGTTAGGGTTAGGGTTAGGGTTAGGGTTAGGGTTAGGGTTAGGGTTAGGGTTAGGGTTAGGGTTAGGGTTAGGGTTAGGGTTAGGGTTAGGGTTAGGGTTAGGGTTAGGGTTAGGGTTAGGGTTAGGGTTAGGGTTAGGGTTAGGGTTAGGGTTAGGGTTAGGGTTAGGGTTAGGGTTAGGGTTAGGGTTAGGGTTAGGGTTAGGGTTAGGGTTAGGGTTAGGGTTAGGGTTAGGGTTAGGGTTAGGGTTAGGGTTAGGGTTAGGGTTAGGGTTAGGGTTAGGGTTAGGGTTAGGGTTAGGGTTAGGGTTAGGGTTAGGGTTAGGGTTAGGGTTAGGGTTAGGGTTAGGGTTAGGGTTAGGGTTAGGGTTAGGGTTAGGGTTAGGGTTAGGGTTAGGGTTAGGGTTAGGGTTAGGGTTAGGGTTAGGGTTAGGGTTAGGGTTAGGGTTAGGGTTAGGGTTAGGGTTAGGGTTAGGGTTAGGGTTAGGGTTAGGGTTAGGGTTAGGGTTAGGGTTAGGGTTAGGGTTAGGGTTAGGGTTAGGGTTAGGGTTAGGGTTAGGGTTAGGGTTAGGGTTAGGGTTAGGGTTAGGGTTAGGGTTAGGGTTAGGGTTAGGGTTAGGGTTAGGGTTAGGGTTAGGGTTAGGGTTAGGGTTAGGGTTAGGGTTAGGGTTAGGGTTAGGGTTAGGGTTAGGGTTAGGGTTAGGGTTAGGGTTAGGGTTAGGGTTAGGGTTAGGGTTAGGGTTAGG